>NW_004524695.1:3851488-3874180 GCF_000260255.1 Octodon degus | reverse complement strand
GGTCATCCCCAATATGAGATTTGCATGAATTAACAATTATGGTAATATAATCAGACTAAATGTGCAAATTAAAAGACAGATTTTAAATCCTCTTTTAAATGTCTATCTAAAAACGGAACAGGAAGTCAAAAATAAAAGGAAAAAATACGTACACCAGGTAATTTTCACCAAAAGAATATTATATTGCTGCAACAACTACTATAATATTTTGTTACTAAATATAATATATTTTTAAAAAAACAATAAGTATTCCCGTAGATAAAGATATCTACTACACAATAAAATGCTCAGTTCACTAGGAAGATAGAACAGTTACAGTAAGCCCTAATCTACAAACCAGTTCTGTTCAGGGACAACGTTCTCAGATTGGATTCATTCATAAGTATGACAAAGTAAGTCTAATACCGTATTTTTGCTTTTGTTTCTGCACGTATCACTTCGCACTTCCTAGCAGTTCGCTCTGTGGTCCTCTCCCTTCGGGGCATCCTGGGCTCCGACTGACCACTGTGCCACTGTACCCCATCACACTGCACAGTATGCACACAGCAGCACAAGTGCGGCAACGTCCGGCAGACATGCGTGCTACTTCTGCGATTCCCTCACATTCCAGCACGATCATAACTCAAGGTCCTTTCTGTCTGTGAAAGTCCACAACTCAAACGTATATGCAGAAGAAAAAATTAACTGAGGGAAGTTCAAGTAAAATAGAAAAGTCCACAATCATAGTGAATAATAGAATTCAATACATTTTTCTCTGTAAAGATCAGGAAGACTCTTTAAACATTATCAAACTCAATTCAATATAACTAGTATTTAAATAAACAATATTTTTAAAATGCAAAAAAAGTCATATTAGGGAGATCTTTCAAACGTACAATCAATTAACAGCAATACCCAAATTAATAAGAGCATGTATAAATAGGCAAAACCTTGAGCAGGTCCCAATGAAAGGGGCAGTTATGGCAGTATCTCCATAGAAGTCGATCTGAGGTCTATTGAAAATCATTCCTACCTGTACGAACTCCTCCAAGTCAGGCTGTCTGGCCTTCCTGGCTACCTCCTTAATCAGTTTATTTTCAATGTGAACTGGACAGAGGAGGTTGGTGTTCCATTTTTGTTTTGAACACAGAATGACATAGATGCCAGCCTGTGATTTGCATAGCAACATTTCTGCAGCACTGACTACACATACAGGTATAAATTTGATCTGCCCCCCTGTACTGGGAAGCCAGCCAGCCATCACCTCTGCGAGTGTCAGCAGGTACCATCTCATTGTTCTATGCTTTCATCTGACCTGACACTCCCTCTACCCCTCCTTCTAATTCGTGCTGTTGAGTGCCTCACAAGCCAATGAAATTGGAGAAGAGAACCTTCAAAAGTCACCTTGGGGCTGCATTAGTTGAAGCAGACACTAACCTTCTCTAAATCCCACTTATAAGTTTCCATGATGTTCAGAGAGGGATAGAAAGAAATTGCTAAGATCTATCAAATATTCTTACAGAAGTTAAAAATAAGTCATAAAAGATTACATCTTTCTCATGAAATTATATTTATGTTTCTAGATAAGAGCCATAGGAATGATTCATCTTTTTAGCCATTTATTTTAGTAACTCATACTGCCCAGATATAAAATTGACCCTTTGCTCAAGAATTCATGATTTCTAGAAATACTGAGAAAGGCTATAAAAATAGAATTTCCATCTGTATATTCCATTATGTACAGTACATTACTTTTTGTTCAACCCAAAAAAACCTACAACCTTGCTTGAAAACGCTCATTGACTATTTATGAAGTTGTTCTCTAAATACTATGACTTCATAGTTTAACATTATGTTGGTCCCCCAGGATAAGCAAGCCCTTATAAAACCACGAAGTGAGTAGACGCAAAAGCATTTACTTCAGGCTCTAACGTCATGAGACTTTTCCTACCTTGGAAGTTATCAGCAGACTTGGGTCTGGGACCACACAGGGCTGCACATCCTCCTCCCATTCCTCATGTATCATGTGCACAAACTTTGGGATGCTCCTAGCTCTCAGCTACTTCACATCACCGCCTGTGTATTAACTATTGTTCTAGTATGTTCTTGACACTGTGTATCCGTATTTGGAACTTCAAAGTTAAACAAGGTAGATAGAGTTCCTATGTGATTTCTTCTGTATCCTCAGCTAAACTGCAACCTCACTGAGCAGAAGAAATAAGTTTCAATAATTCTTCTGGTCCTGCCCTGAGTAAGACAAAAATCCTGTCTTCCCATTTAAAGTGCCTTTCATCGCAGATTCCACCAAGAAGAGGTTGTGCAGCGGATTTGATGGTTCCATGGTGACTGTGATTGAGTTTATTTGGAAGAAAAGGTACTTACATGGATTGACGTTAACCCATGCCTATGATCCACTGACATATTGTGCCTATCACATTCTTTCCTCTTTGCCTGCACTTTTTCGTGTCTCTGGCACAAATTCTCCTCACATAATAAGTTGGACTTTTGTGCATGTGAGTGTAAGGATACCACGTGTGATTCCAGCTTTAGTGACTGCTGGCATGGGGTTTGCCTTAAGACAATGACTTTGCCGTAGAAAGATGCCAATCTGTGGATTCTTCTCTGGACAGACACTGATGAAGACGTCAACTTCCTAACCTTCCCTATATTTTCTGATTAACAGATTTGTACTGCAAAGGAAATAAACATGCGACTTTTGAAGCCTCGTTTCCTTGTTTTTGTTCATACTGATGGTGACAGTGGTGGTAGTATTATTGTTGTCAATGTTAGATTCCTTATTGCTATTTTGGTTGATTCATCTCTCTTCAAGGTGAGGCTGAACTTATGAATTTTCCTGAATGTGTTAATGATCTTATTTTTTAATTTTTTACTAGCTAATATTTAGTCTCTTTATAAAATATATCCTCTGATCTGTTGTCTCAATTCATTGTGACTCATTCTCTAAAAATTTCCTTATTACCTCTCTGTATGAAAAAGAGGATATTGTCATTTTTTCCCTGCATGAACTTCTTTCTTCATGGCTTCTTGTCAGCATTTTATTTTGCCACATTAATTCAATATTCATAAAAGAAAAGATGTGCTGTTATTATAACTGCCATACAATAAATGTTAATTATATAAAATAACAACTCCTCAGTTCTTTCAAAGTAGAGCCTACTCTTTATCTGAAAGCAATGTTTTCAAGTCACACAGATTAGGTATCCTCTTCTAATTCTCATTTAATTGCATGTCATCCCTTCCAGGGTCCTGCCTATAGGTTCTCATTGCCCTGCCACAAGTAAATCCAACATGTCTTGCTGTTTAATAACTGGAATATTGATCTCATTTTTTTGGAGAATTCTCTTGGTAGGATTAAAAACATACTGTAGATAAACATTTTGTTTTCTCTGATTTGTTTTTAAATACATGTTGTAGTCTTCAGAGATTCAGTAATAGTAGCATTATTTCATGTCCAAGAGATGAATAAAATGTAAACTAAGACAGAATTAGCAAATGGAGAGTAAAAAAATTGTCAGAAATAATAGCTAGCTGGCTAGACAAGACAGACAGATAGACAGACAGACAGACAGACTATATCATAAGTATTGATATATATTGTTGCTTGATCTATAGACAAAACATAGATTGCAGGATATGACTTCTCCCTTTGGCAAGAGTCCTTACTAATACAGAAACATGGAACCAGTCTTGCAGCAACAGCTGCAGGAAGAGTTGGCCTGAAGAAGTCTTCCCCATGAGGTGAGGAGGGAGTGTCAGTGCAGCTTGGATCAATTTGAAGCATCAAGAAGTATAAAAGATCATTCCTCCACTATTAGTCCATTCCTGAGAGAAACAAGCAAGAAGGAGCTGGGATAAACCTGAAATTTCTCCACTTGAAGCACAGTAATCAAGCTTATCCCTATTCCCACCCCATACTCCAGACAAGGAATGATGGAAGTAGAAATAGAGGTCAAGAATGCTCTAGCAAAAGACGAACACTTCATAGGGAAGAAAGTATCAGGAACAAGGAATACACATTCTTTTCTCATCCCACCACATTCCTTCTTCCCGCAAAATTCCTGTAATTTTCCATATGGACCATTTCCAAAGAATCTCAGCTATAAGACACATAAACCAAACATGCCTGTGAAAGAAGCCCTGGTTTGTGACAAGTTGGGATCATTTTTTAAGGGCACATCTTCAATTCTGCACGGAAATGCATGAAAGGCAGCTTCTCTTTCCCTACAAAGGGGGCAAGAATTATATCCACTCTCCCTGATTGCTGTGATCTGACCACACCACAATTTTGGGCCCAGTTCAATATATAAACTTGCATTTCCAAACAATCAACATTTCACAATACTATTAAATTTCATCTAAGAAAGGGCAACCACAATGCTACAGGCTGGGCCACAAAACTATAAGTTACTATACTAATCCACAGAAAGGAGTGTCATGATTTGGCCACAAAGAACTATGGAGAGGGCCCTACACTTTATGCAAAATTCCCTTACCTTTTACATGCCTTTCTGCATTTCCATTCTCTAATAAAAAGTCCCTTTCTACCATATGATTCTCTAGTTGACCAAAGCTACAACATAGAACAAACATCATTTGAGTTACACTACACATAACATCACATGTAGATAATATTAGAAACTCAAGTACATTACAAATACATTTTAGTATTGTGTGTGACTTTCCCTATTTTAGTATTTTCATAGACCTTCTTTAATAAAGTCATCTATTTCCAATTGGCTATAATTTTTACCTTGTAGTATTCAACTTTAGCACCTCTGCCTCTAATACCTCTTTCATTTAAATCCTTCCTGCCTTCTCTAACATAATCGCAAACATCTCTGAAAATTGGTTTATTTTCTTAATGATAAAACACTTCAGACTCATAGCTATTTGTTGTCTCAAGACATGGTTTAGAATGCTCTTCCAGGAGTACATACTGCCTTAGTAAATGATGTTAGTTTTCCAAACTGGGGTCAAAAGGAACAGAAAAGTAATTCCCACAGAGTGCTTTCAGTAGCCAGAATAAATCCAAAAAGTGATAGGAAAGACATTTATTTGATATTATGGGTTTACATTAAGGTTTTCAAGTTATTCTGTCTTCTGTTGTTTCTCTACTTCCCTGGAAGTAAAATAAGGTTAAGAATATCATTTTCTAACCTTTGAATTACCACATTTTTCTCTCCCCAGTATTCCTATCCTGCCATTTCTATGCACCATGTCATGCTAAGCCTCTCTCCCATGGAAGTATACATATGTCTGTGTTTCTTATTGACTTGCTGTTAATTCATTCTACAACTGACCTCACAGCATGAAGGTTAGTATGGTTTCCTCTCTCAGTATCATCTGATCTCAGCACCTCTGTCTACAGAAGGAAATGCAAGTGGCAAACTAACCCAGGGAATGAAGAGAATTTGAAAGAAATATCCTTGGAAATCTACTAGTTCTTTAGTAAAAGACACCAATGGGTCACTTTCTGTGACCTATCCTGGCTGCACATTTCATGGGAAGGACTCTGTGAAACCTTGAAGCCACACAATGCCTTTAAGAAATAACAGTTGCTCACCCTGATGACTATAAGAGAGGCCTGGTAGGCGAGCCCCCTACCCTGACAGTATTCCCACCTGAGTTTTCTGATTCTGGCAGCCACTCCTCCCACCCCCTAAAGACTATCAGGGGGACTACTAAGACTTGGCCCTGTCCCTTCAGCCTTCCTGCTGGACTTTGCTGAGGCTGACAGCCTGTTCTCATCCTGAAGACAATCAGGGAGTCGCGACTAATACAGGAGCCTTGGGGAGTTCTACCCTATGCCAATCTACCATCAAGAGAGCCTTGCATGACTTTGACCCATACTCATTATCATCACTGAATCCTTCATTTACTTCAGCGTGACCCCTCCCCTCCTTAATGATATAGAAACCACATTGAACCACACACAGAAGTAGATTTGGTGAGCCAACACTGCCCTCCTATTCTCCAGAGCATCTTGCTGACCTGCACCCTGCCCATCTACCATCACTGCAAATCATGTAAAAAGGAAAGAACAAAAGGCAATCTCAGAGTTCTAGCCCACCCAAAATAAGTCTATGAGTCAAGATCATGGAAGAATTTGGAAATCACACACCTGAAATGTCTGAGATGAAGCAACTGGAGTAAAGAAACAGCTCCAGGGCTGGGGAGACAGCTCAGTAGAATAAGCACTTGCCTGACAAGTGCAAGGGCCTGAGTTCAATCCCTGGTTCCACAAAAAAAAAGAAAAAAAAAAGAAACATCTCCAATTAAAATATGCAGGAAATCAAATCAGAAATAATCTCTCAGGTGAAAGAAGAAATGACAACAATCATCAAAAATTTGCTCAATTCATCTAAGGAACACACAGATAAAAAAAATAGAAAACAAATAGGAAAATAATGAAAACATTGAATGAACAATACAAGAAAGAGTTAGAATACATGTAACAGATTCAAACAGATATCCAGGACATTAAGAACTCCATTGAAAGTGGGCAAAACCACTTGAACAAAACAGAAGACCTTACAGATAGCATTGCAGTTAGTGAAGACAAAAGGAAATGTTGCTCAAAAATAACAGGAAAGCAGGAAATGACAGTACAACAGCTGCAAAGAAAAACAATATAAGACTAGCGATATCAAAGAAACAACTGACACAAAAGACATAAAAAATTTTTTTCTGCTACTATTTGCCGAAATAGTAGCAGAAAATTTCCCAAGCATGGAAAAAGAATCTGATGTACAGATAATTGAAGCATATAGAACTCCAACTAACCATAAACAAAATAAATTGTCACTCAGATGCATAATAATCAAAATCTCAGAAACTGAGTGAAAGAATAGAATATTAAAAACTGTTATTGAGTAGACACAGGTCATCCATAATGGAAAACCCCTCAGAATCATGGCAGATGATCAAATCACGACTATCTTGGATTGAGATATTTGAAGTTCTGAAAGAAAACAGTTTTCAACGCAGATTGCTGTACCCATCTTGCAAAGCTATCAAATTTAATGGAGAGATTAGATACTTTCATGACAAAGAACAAATGAAGAAATTCATGACAACCAAATCAACCATACAAATAATACTGAGATATTTGAGAAAGAGACAAAAATAAATTCAACAACAAAAGGGAACAACCAAACTGAGCAAGCAATTAAGCAAAGGGGAAGAGTAGGGATCTTTATCATGATAAAGATAAGGCAATATGTATCAGTTATAACTATCAATGTAAATGATCTCAATTATCCAATCAAAAGAAGCAAACTGGCAGAGTGAATAGAAAAACAAAATCCAAAAATATGTTGTATACAAGAAACACATTTAACTCAAAAAAAAAATAAATAAACTTAATGTCAAAGGATGGAAAGCAATACTCCATGAGACAGGAACCTAGAAAAAAACAGAGGTTGCTATTCTGGTTGCTGACAATGTCAAGTTCAAACCAAATGTCATTGAAAGAGACAAAGAAGGTTCCTACATACTTTTTAGGGGAAAACTGCAAAAGAAAGAGATAGCAAGTATAATTATATATGCACCCAATGTAGGAGCACCCAACTATATAGGACTAATTTTAACAGGCATGAAAAATCTAATAAGCAATAGCATAATTGTGTTGGGGGACTTTAACACACTATTGACACAAAAGAGATAGATCAACTATGTAAAAAAAAATGAGCAATGAAATAATAGAACTAAGCCAAACTTGTGAATAAATGGACTTAGTAGAGCTTTACAGAGTGTTCTACTCAATAGCAACAGAATACACATTTTTCTCAGCTGTATATGGGATGTTCTTCAAAATAGATCATGTGCTAGTACATATAACATGCTTAAATAGATGCAAAAGAATCAAAATTATCCCATGCATATTATCTGACCATAGTGTAATGAAACTGGAAATTATTGACAAAGGAAACAGCAAAAACTCTATAAACACATAGAAACTAAATAATACCCTCTTGAACAATCTATGGGTTATGGATGAAATTAAAGAAAATATTTAATAATATTTACAATCTAATGAAAATTCAACTACAACTTACCAAAACTTGTGTGATGCAGTGAAATTTGTCTTAAGAAAAAAACATATCATGATAAATTCCCACATCAGAAAAATAGAGGGAGCCCAAATAAACAATTTTATGCTGCAAATCAGACTCTTAAATAAAGAAGAGCAAGTCAGTTACAAAGCCTAAGAAGGCAGGAAGTTATAGAGATCAGAGCAGAAATAAATGCAGTGGAGACAAAGGCAAAAATGCAAAGAATTAATATGTCAAAGAGTTGGCTCTTTGAAAGAATAAATGAAATTGATAGAGCTCTGTAGCCAACCTCATTTATAAAAGAAAAGACAAAATTCAAATTCACGCAATAAGGAATGAGAAGGGCGAAATCACTATAGAACCTATAGAAATTGAGAAGATTATCAATACTTATTTCCAAAATGCTTACTTTTACAGAATGGAAAATACAGAAAAATTGACAGATCTCTAAGTACATATAAACTGCCAAACCTGAATCAAGAAGATATAAAAATTCTGAATAAACCAATATCAGTAAATGAAATTGAAAATGTAATGAAAAACCTGCCAACAAAGAAAAGCCCAGATCCTTATGGACTCACAGATGAATTGCACAAGAAATTTAGGAAGGATGTAATGCCAACTCTTCTGAAACTCTTCAATGGAACTGAAAGGGAAACAATTCTCCCAAACTCATTCAGGAGGCAAATATTACTCCAATACCAAAACCAGAGAAGGACCCAACCAAGAAAGACAACTACAGGTCAACCTCCTTAATCAACATAGACACAAAAATCCTCAGTAAAATACTAACAAATTAATGCAACAACTCATCAAGAAGATTATACATCACAACCAAGTGGGATTCATCCCAGAAATGCAGAGATGGTCTAATGCACTCAAATTCATAAATGTAATGCACCACATCAACAGAGCAGACAGAAATCGCATGATGAACTCAATCAAGGCAGATAAAGCTTTTGATTAAGTCCAACACTCACTCACGATAAAAACATTACAGAAAATCAGAATAAATGGGCTTTATCTCAGCCTGATGAAAGCCATCTACAACAAAACAACTGCCAACATTATACTTTGTATATTATTAACAAAAGTTGAAAGCCTTCATTTTAAAATCAGGAAAGAAGGATGCCTACTATCACTACTCCTCTTCACCATAGTTTTGAAAACATTAGTCAAAGCAATTAGATAAGAGAAAGAAAAAGGGGCCAGGGAAATAGCTCAGAGGAATAAGCACTTGCCTGGCAAGTGCAGGGGCCTGAATTCAATCCCTGGTTCCACCAAAATAACTAAATAACTAAATAACTAAATAAATATAAATAAATAAAAGGATAGAAAAAAAATAAAAGGAAGAATGATTGAAAAAGAATAAGTGAAATTATCATTATTTGTAGATGATATGATACTGTACATAGAAGACCCAAAAAATTCCACTAAGAGACTTACAGATTTAATAACAAAATTTAGTAGCATAGCAGGACACAAAGTCACTCAAAAATCAATAGCATTTCTATACACAAACAACAAAGGCACTGAGAGAGAAATTATGAAAACTGCATCTTTCACAATAACACCCCCTAAAAATTACATACTTAGGAATCAGTCTGCCAAAAGAAGTAAAAGATTTATACAGCAAAACTTATAGTACTCTGAAAGAGATTGAAGAGGACTTTAGAAAATGGAAAGATATTTCTTGCTCCTGGATAGGAAGAACCAACAGTGTAAAAACGGCCATAATCCCAAAATTTTTATACAGATTCAATGCAATCCCAATTAAAATACTACTAGTATACCTCAAAGATCTAGGAAAAATATTCCTAAAATTCAGCTGCAACCAGAGGAGACCTAGAATAGCAAAACCAATCCTGAGTAACAAAGAAATTATAGAAGGCATCACAGTCCCTCACTTGAAATTATACTACAAAGCTACTGTGATAAAATCAGCATGGTACTGGCAAAAAAAAAAAAAAAAAAAAAAGACCTGAAGATCAGTGGAACAGATTAAAAGATGCAGATACAAGTAAAAGCATACTCAGCCACCTTACCTTTGACAAAGGGGCCAAACATGTTCACTGGAAGAAAGATAATTTAATAAATGGTGCTGGAAATACTGGCTTTCCACATGTTGAAGTCTTAAAATGAACCCATGTCTATCACCATGCACAAAACTACAGTCAAAATGGATCAAAGATTTAAATATTAAATCTGAAACACTAAATCTGGAAGATTTTTTAAAAATCAGGCTTCCAAAATTTAAAGACCCAATCCAAAAATGGGCATCTGAGATGAATATACACTTCACAAATGAAAAGGTACAAATGGCAAATAAATATATGACAAAATATATTGGTCATCCAAGAGATGCAAATGAAAACAACACTAAGATTCCATCTTACGCATAAATGAATGGCTGTCATCAAGAAGTAAACCAATAACAAATGTTGGAGAGGCTGTGGGGAAAAAAGAACCCTTCTCCACTGTTGGTGGGAGTACAGACTGGTACAACCATTGTGGAAATCAATATGGAGGTTCCTTAAAAATCTAGGTTTAGAGGTCCCATTCAAACCAGCTATTCTCCTACTAGGTATTTTTTTTTTTACAAAAGAACTGAAATAATTATACCACAGCAATATATGTGCCCCAGTGTTTCTAGCAGCATTAGTTGTCATAGCTAAATCTTGGAAACAACTCAAATGCCCATCAACTGAGGAATGGATTAAAAAAAGATACTGTATTTTTACACACAACAGAGTGATATTCAGCTATTAAAAGATAAATTAGAGGCTTTTGTAGATAAGTGGATGCAGCAATAAATTATATTGGTAAGTGATATAAATCAAATCCACATGTGCAAACATTGTATTATCTAGCTAGTGTAAGAACCTGAAAGAGAATTGATAATCTAAAAGGTACAACAGATACTATCAAAGAGAAAGAAACTGTTTGGTGGAAAGGAAAAACTGGGGTGAAGAAAAGGACAAAAAAAGAAAGAAAAAAGTATATATTTATGTATATATGCATAATAGTTTGGTTAATTATATGGTCAATTTCTGCTGGTCTTTTGAAAGGAGCAGTTAATACCCAAGGTTTTTTTTTACTCTATTTTTTTTCCTTTCTTTTCTTCCTCTTTTGAATTTCTTACAACTTTTTTGTTTTGTTTTCTTTAAATGAATTTACATGTTTATATCTGGTAAGCTGAACAACTAATTTGAAGATATCATGTAATTCAGCAATCTTTATTTAATTCCCATTTCTTTGTTTAGTGAAATCATGTATAATTTATTTTTCCCATTTTTATGTTTTAAACAGAGTATAAATTAAGATTAAAACAGCAAAAACTACAAGAGATACAGATTTTTCACTTAACAAAGTAATATGCATTTCACAGTATTTGTTGTACTATACAGTCTTATCTTCCAACCAGTTATTCATGTTAGCAGATATATGTATGTAGCATTGGAAGAAGAAAAAAATGCTTAAGAAATCAAGAAGATAATGGAGAAACAATTGGAAAAAGGAGATGAAACAAATTAAAGCATTAAATTTTTCTTTCCATAGGCCAGCAGAAGGGCACAGTACTTTTGTCCAAACCACCGTGCTTACATCCATAGGTTAATCTCTTTCCCCTACTCCCTCTCCCGTCCTTCTCCTCAACTCAGTAACTCTTTCCTTTTGAATAAGTTCATTCTCTTTTACCAGTGTCGATTATACCCTTCAGATTCCATTTTTATCTTTCACTTTCTCATGCTATAATGCTGGGTTTTTTTTTCTGTCTCTAATTTGTGTTCTTTAAAAACAAAAAAAAAAAAAAAGCGATAGCAATGGACTATGGAAGTAGTAAAATATTAACTACTCCTCTACATTTTCCTTTGATTTTATTCATTTTTCATTGCTTTGTCACTGCAATTTTGATTACTGTGAGTAGTCCAGTTAGAACTCCGTTTTTGCCACTTAGTATCTACCATTTCCACTGCATGTAATTTCTACACATGTACAAGCCATCACCAGGAGGTTCTTTTGACTTGGGTCCAAGCCAAAGGAATTCAGATGTTATCAATGAAAAATTATAGTATAAACATTTAAATTTTGTCCCGGATTAAAATATGCCAAATCTATGGAAAATTATGACTTGCTGAACAAATGAAAGACACAGTTATCTTAGAAAAGTCAAGCGTATCTCAATGTAACCTAATTTATCAGAAAATTATCTCACATTCTGAGCTGTAGCATCAAAGAAATCCAATATCCTCCCTTAAGTGAGCATCTCTAAAAGTCTTTTTAAGTCAAGTGATGTGAATGTGTTTTGAGAAATTCATATAATTTTAATGTTGCAAAGTATCACTTTAGGGGTAAACACATTAGTATAGCCATTTGAAAGCAGTGGCATTTGAACCCTCACTTCCCTTGGGCATGGGGATAGACCCAAACTTTGAGCAAGAGCTGAAGGAAGGGGCCCTCTGGTCAGGTATGTTTTGTCACATGGCTAAATTGAATATCTTGGCCCAGGGAATGGGTATTACCTTACATCACCATCCATTGCAAATAATGATAGATACGGTGATCAATGTATCTTCCAGAGTGAGAAGTGGAATGTGGGGTACCTATGCGCACGTGTGTAGTAATTTGTTGCCTGTTTCCTTTCAGCTTCTGTTTATCAACACCATGAAGCTGAGTCATGTAATTTCTTCTCTGCAGTACTGACCACCCTATGTTTGAGGCTCATCTCATCAGCTCTAGCCTCCTTAGCATCATCTTTTGGGATGGTACAATGAGCTTCAGGAGCTCACCAGGATGCCTAAAAGTTCCTATTGATAAAATGAATTCATTAGGAATCAGTGCAGCCCTAGCTAGTGTGGTTGAAATTATCTGTCCACTCCTGGGTATTGTTCAGTGATCTCTGTTTAAGTGAGGCTGGATATTACAATCAGTGTATCAGACAAATATTATGTACAATTTCCATGACCCTCTAAGAAACCCTGTTAAAGGACCACACTTAAGACCGAGAACTCTTAAATGAGCACCAGTCATTTAGTGTTATTTCTCTGTGAACTCTTAGATTTGTCCTTTTGTATTGGGAAGTAGAGACCATGAGCTTTAGTGCAAAAATCTGGTTCATAGATACTTAATATGCTTAGGTCCTCAGGCTAGGTTGTATAAGGGGGAGAAGAAACAAAAGCAAGCAAGAGAAAAAAAGGAAGCGAAAGGAAGGAAGGAAGGAAGGAAGGAAGGAAAGAAGGAAGGAAGGAAGGGAGGGAGGGAGGGAGGGAGGGAGGGAGAAACAAAGAAAGAAACAAAGAAAGAAAGAGAAAGAGGGAGAGAGAGATTACTAGGATTTCTATTATTCCATTGTCAACCCTGATGATCTCTGTTCTTTCTTCTCTGATGCAAAAAATAAAAAAGAGAGATTATATTTTTATCGTGAGGATTCCCCTACCTCATCATCCAAGTCTGAAATTGTTCTGAGCCTGCTTTCTGGACAGAGAGGGGAGCAACTCACTGCAAATACCACAGCCAGTGTCATTTATTACACTCGAAGAGGTTAATGACACCTGCCCCTCTCTATCAGAGCAGATTCATCACTACTGCAGGACCCTTACGGTCCTTCTCCTCTGCGCACTGAGCACTCACACTGTTTTCAACAGCAGCTGTACCTGCTCTACTTCTGCCTGCATCTCCTCCTGACTGTACCATGCCCAGTGTTTGAAGAACCACGCTGACAGAAGCAGGGCCCTGTATCTCTTTGCTAATTGTCTTCCATTCACTAAGCTATGGGATAGGTGAAAGCACCGCAGCTCATAAAGAATATTTAGGGCCCTGACTGAGACAAAGCATTTTAGATAAGAATGTATTTTTGCATTCTCTCCACTTAGGCCATGAATTACTGCTGAATACATCCTGTGTTACTATAGTAATTGATTTACAAAATAGCTTTTATGTAGCACATACAAACTTACTCTTTTGCAAAATAGGAAAGATTTTCAAATGCAACAGTTTGATGGAGCAGAGAGCCTGCTGAGCTGCAAAGCAAGTACAGCTATCTGATTAATTGATTCTGACCTCATAAATATTATACTTTGGGGGCTCTAATGGAACTTCCTGAGGGTAAATTGTATGGTTCACCTCATTCATTTATATCTCTGGCTGACAGACGTACATTATAAAATGTCACTGAATATGCTGGCAATAAATGAGGTATAACATTAGCATCTTGATTCTGTGGTGGGATTTTTTTTTTTTTATGGAACACTTTTGTTAAATGATTCCAACAGTAGTAAAAATATTACAATATCACTCACCGCACACAATCCTTTCTATTTTAATTAGTCTTCCAGCAATTCACATTAATCTCCTTTACTTATAACTAAACTTTCTGCCATTCGTAGAGCAGGTTTCTCTTCTGATATATGCTATGTCTCCTCCAAAAGTCAGCATTAATCATTGCTGACTATTGGTGATAAGCACATCTGGGCATTCTGGTTATTGAATTACTAATGCTTTTTCTTTATGCAAAGAATATGAGGTAAAATTTAAACTTCAATGTGAGGCAAAACTCAAGCAGCACATCATAATTGATTATTTTTCTGAGAATTTAAAATTTCAGCCTCATAATAATTATGGACTATTATCATTTTTTGCCATTTATTTATTTTTCATATTTTTATTTTTTATTTTATTGAGAAACAAATATCAATGAGACAGTTTCAAAACTGATTAATAGGACAATTTCAATAATTAACACATTGTACATTGTTATCGTCTTAGTGGTTATCCATAGTACAAGATGCAGACATGATATCCTGTTCAAGCACTATTAGTACAAATCTTCCTTCCCATTGAATTAAGTGAAAGTAGCTGTATATCTATCCTAACTATTCTGCATATACAGATACAAAATGGTCCTTCCTTTGTATCGCTTTTTTTTGTTGTTTAGTCCTGTCAGAAATGGGTATTCCATTGGCATCTAAATACTATAGGTGTGTGAATTCATCAAAACAATTCACATTGAGCAGTCCACAATAGTAGTGGGTTATCCACAGAAGTTGTTGACTTGAGCCTTTCACAGCTCAGCATATTAATATGGCTTCACTTTTTATACCTCATTTTTATACTTATCTGCTGGATGGATAAGACCAAGATAAAGAAAGACCTATATAACTAGAAATGTAACTTTTGTATCTGATAAGGTCAGTCAAGTCTCCTCAGGATTTATCCTGTAACACTGTACCGCAGTTTGCAGATCCTTTGTCAGTGTCAGCCATATGGATGAGTCTTGGCCATTGTTTGACCAGTTTGCTCTCATTTCTTGCCTTTTAAAGAAACATTTACATATGTTAGAATCTATAGAACATAAGCAAAAGCAAAGTAATTTTACAAAACAATATAACATGTTTTAGCATAATGATAAATTGTATGAAATTATACTAAATTTTTTCTGTGGAAAAGGTTTTTCCTGGTATGATGAGAGTATAAAATTTGCAAATTTAGGTAAACATTAACCTTGAAAATGAAAGGAGGAGCAATTTAGGGACAACTTTGCTTCAGGTAAAAAAACAGAAAGAAAACTAGTTTTTACTGAACATAACAGTTTAATAATATGCTTAGACTATCTTCACTTATGTGCCTTTTGGATTCCTAGCACTAAAATAAAAAAAGAAACACAGAAGTTTTCAAGAATTAAATTAGGAAAAACATCATCAGCAGAATTGAAAATTTAAATATTATAGACAAGAATTTCTTATTGGAAATAAAGCTATCACTATCCTTATAAAGACTTGATTTTCTTTATATTGTCATAATCCCCTATATACTTATTTAAGTTTCTAAAAAAAATTGGAAGGAAAGTCAAAGCTTAGTCCACAAATGTACCAGGAATAGAGAAGTTAGGAAGCCTGAGTATGATGTTCAAGTATCAGTAGCTGAGCTGATTAGGATCTAACTCGGTCACTTAGGTGTGTTCTGTCTGCCTCTGTATACTAGCAGAAACCCAGCTAACACATAACTAGCATACTTTGAAGACTACAAGTAAAAGCATAAATAATGTCTAATGCAATTTGTGCACTTGCATTTCAAGCTTCTGGGTGAATAGCAGACAGGTAGGACATGGCACTGGCCATAGTGTGGGAGCAGCTCTGTTTAATACAAGTAAATGCAGCACAAGGGCTTTCAGATCCTATATTATAGATAAATAATATTAAGCAATTGCAATTTATGCTGTGGATGGATTTCTAGACCTCTTTAATTATCATTAACACACCCTGCATATCTTCATTTCTATTCTTTGCCCGAAGAAAACTTCCTTTTTCCTTGTGCTTTTTGCTACTTTCTGCCCTTTGTGCTCACCCACTCCTGACCATGATTGTGGGACAACGACAGCCTGCTCCCATTAGACCAGGAGTGTCATGAAAGGAGTCATTAAGCCTGTTTATTGTTTCTTCAAAGTGTTGTGGTAATCTGTTGAAAACTATAATATACATTGCATTTAACTAAAAATTATGATTTCTTTCAGATGTATATAGCTATAAATTCTGGGCTCTATAATTTCATTAAGTTTTAATTTACTCAAAATAACTCATCTATTCATAGCTCCCATAAATGATCAACTTTAGAGGAAAAAACAACATGAGCTGTCTTTTGGCCAATTTCTGTGGCTGTTTATAAATATATATGGTCAATAAATAGTTATCATTTTTATTAATATTTAAGAAATATATTCTGTATTTCAATTTCCTAAAGCCTTTAGATAGAAAGTTTAATTGATGTAGTTCATGTAAATCAGCAAATTGGTTGTTTGAGAAATGATTCTTTTTCTAGTGTAAAGCAACAATGATAGCAAAATAAATACAATTGAAGTGTTTTTATTTGTAACCTAAAAAGTGGTTTGTGCATGTGTCTATATACAGAAGAAAGAATCTTTTTGAGTTCTTTTAGATAAGTAGGAACGATTTTGCAAAGGCTATTAGCTTCCCTTAATCATTCTTTCTTCACTGCAAAAGAATATACCAATAATAATCTGCCTCACTCATGGGATTTGGAGGCAGATTAAATCATGTATTTGTAGGCTTTTATAAACTACATAAAACTATAAAAATACAAAGCAGTCACAAGCAGCTCAATCTGATGGGTCACTTTGCATGACCTATCTATCTTTGCGGATTTTTTTCACGCTCTAGTTATCCGGCAGTCTTAGTGGCCTGTTCATCGTTGAGGGCTTGAGGAGGTAAGGAGCTGTAGGTCTAAGTCAAAACAGTTGCTTGTGTATTTCCAGGGCATTATTTCAAGCCTATTTTAAAAAAATACTACCTCTTTCTAAATTCTCTCAGGACTGTAATCTACAATGGGAATCATAGTAAATCAGTACCTCTGCAAAACACATACAATAATTTCTCAACTATTCATCAGCATGCCATCTATCTCAACACATTTTCAGATCCCCCTTTTCACTAACTGTCTTCTACAGAAAGGATAGAATTTGTACTTCACCTTCTTTTTCCAAGGCATGATACAAAGAGATGTATTCTAACACTGAATATCAAATACAGACTGACTCACAAGCTACAAGTGAGCTGAAGCTCATCGTAGCTCCATGTTTTGCTGTACACGAGAGCTAGTAAGACAAACGGGAGGAAGTGGAAGAAGGAATTAGAGATCCGGGCACGGTGGCGCATGCCTGGAATTACAGCACTGGGGAGGCTGAGGCAGGAGGATCTTTGCAAATTTAAGATCAGGCTGAACTGCATAGTGAGAACTTGTCTCAAAAAAATACAAAATAAAAAAAAACAAGAAGAAAGAAGAAGAACAAGGAGGAGGAGGGAGGGGAGGGAGAGGGGAGAAGGGGGAAAGGGAGGGGAAGGAGGAAGGACGGGGGAATTGTGGAGGAGGAGAGGAAGAAGAAAAAGGAAGAAGAAGAAGGAGAAGGAGTAGGAGAAGGAGAAGAAGAAGAAGGAGAAGGAGGAGGAGGAGAAGGAGAAGGAGAAGGAGAAGGAGAAGGAGAAGGAGAAGAAGAACGAGGAGGAGAGGAGGAGAAGGAGAAGAATTAGAGTGGCTTTGCATTTCTGGAAACAGTATCCTGGTACACCAACCCAACACACACACACACACACACACACACACACACACACACATACACACACACATTTCTTGATTTACATTTACCTGTTGCCTAGTATAACTTCACATCTTATATTTTTATATTTTCCTGAAGCTCAGCGCAGCTCTCCCACTGTTACTACTTATTAGTTTTGCCACGGGTCCTCTGTTTTCCCATATATACATGAGAATAAAGTCACATTTTAAAGATCATTGTGATAACTAAATATAATTCATTTTGAAGTTCTTAAAATATGATAGAACAAAAGTCAAAGCTATTAAAGCTATTGTTATTTCATTGTTGCTAATATTATTGTAGATAATCAAAGAGAGAAGAGATACAAGAGGGGGGAAAATGAAATTGAATGAAAGAAAAAGAAAGATATCTGTGTACCTCTAAAGAGCAATAAATGTGCAAAGGTAAAGCACAATGCTGCACCCCAGGGACCGTGTCTTTCCAGTTTCACATCCCAGCATTGCGTCTTTGGCACCCGGCTGCAGCCACACTGACCTATCATCTTGTTTGTTAACCATACACATTAGCACTTGGGTTTCTCATACTACCAATCCTTTTCCTAGTCTATTACTTCTCCTCTGTACAAAATAAGTGTTTCCTTTCTAATATACAGAGAAATTATCAGCAAGCTCAGAAAAATTGGCACAGATGTGCAAATATTCATGCACACGTTTTATTATTTCTACTACACTTTGTATTCCTAAAACAAAGAGAACCTCACTAGGCTTGATATCATTAGTGGCACTTACATATGTTTATTTCATTGAATGAAATTTACACAGCCTTGCTTTCTTCTTTTTTTTTTGAAAGCAGCTAACTAATAGAATGAAGTTTTCCAAAACTTCTCTGAGAGTTGAGAAAAAGGACAGTCTCTTTTGTATACTTTTCATTACCAACATGATTTCTGCAGGATAAGCTGGAGCCCTTAACCTCTATGACAGGAAGACTCCTCCACCAGCCCTAATTGCATATCGGAATCATGTAGAAACTTTAAAAGTACTGATGTCCAGCATATACTCCATAATTAATAAATCAATGTCTATCTTAACCTGTGCTGTGGGAAAAGCAGATGTGAGTGTTTGCTTTTACAATTGTATAGATTGTTTTAATGGTAAGCCAGACTTGAACCAATGGTTTAGCTTCATCATTTTATACTTTGGGAAAAAGGAGACACCAAGCATTTCTCATCTGTGTTTCCCATTGCAGCTTGGCAACATCTTCACGCTCACCCAAAGGATGATTTGAACCTTTTCCAAGTAGGGCAGGTGACACAGCCAACAGGCCAGACACTGATGTGATTAATAATTTATAGGCTTTGTGGCCAATGACACAGTCATTTCTTCCAGACTCTGAGCTTACCACTGAAACCAGAGTATGCAACTTGAGGGACAAACCACTTCTAGCCAGGCAAAGATTAACAGTGTGGTGTTAAGAGTCTGGCTGTGCAGTCAGACAGAATACAGTTGGAATTCTGGGCTTCTATTTATTTATTATGGGTAAGTCTCTTTGCCTGCATGATCTTTATCAAGTATAAACAAGAACATTAAAACCAATTCTAAAGTGCTGTTGTATAATTAAGAAGATGCACACAACTGGGCTACCAAGTCCTAGTCCATTAATTTCCTACAGCCTGTGTCTGACCTCTGGGAACTGTCTTCCTTCAAATCCTGAAGCATTCTTGATGGCTCTTAAGAAATACATTTTCATGGCTATATTGGAATTGTGCTGACTGTATTCTTTGCAGGCAGCAAATCATGGCTTGCTATTCTTGAGTTCCACCCTTGAATTCTACTTCTATCTGTTTGCCAGAAACTGCTTTGTTTATAGGCTGCCCTTTAAAAGACACAGAATTAATCAGCTCCTTAAAAAATTCTGGGCTTGCTGCAACCAAAAACTTTGAGGTTTCCACCTCCCCACCGGTGCACATCCACATTCACTTAGTCTTTCACCCTTTACCCATGACACCACTGGCAGAAAGCCTGCAGGGAGAATCATGACCCATAAAGTTAACTTACCTCAGGATTAGTAGACAGGCAGGCTTAATCTAACCCAGAAGACACCAAGAAATAATAACTTGGAAAGAGAGCCCAGGCTGAGCTCATGTACAGGCAGCCTTCAGAGCTATCATTTATCGTGCAGTGCAGCATTCAGGGAGAGATCTGTTCACTCAGAAAGCAATGAACAAGCAGCCAAGTTTCAGCTTTAATTATAAGATAACTGGTTGGTTTCTGCTCTACATATTATTCCAGGGAATTTGGTCAGCCAAAGGAGTGCAAATCTGTCTTACTGCCATGCCAGCCATCATTAGCAAATCTGTGACTCAGAGAAAGTCAGTGAGTGAGTTTTTTTCCCTATCACTTCTCACCTCTTCTCCCTCAACACTCCCCAAAGTAGATAATTCATGAAATTACACCACCTTTACACGAGTTCAAATTCTTGAGAATCTCCCATGTAAGAAACTGGCTTGCTAAGTGTGAGGATACATGAGTGTGTTTTTCAGACAGAAAAGAAGAAAATAGGTTCTCAAGTATTTTGTTCCACTGACTTATTTAACACATCTAACCTAGAAAGTGAGCCAATTACAAAATATGAGTGGAAGAGAGTCTATGAGAAACCAGAGAATCTGATGTTACTATCTGGCTGCTTTTTTGTGGTCTTTCTCACTTTCTAAATATTCATTCATTCCAGCCCTGGAAGGGAGTTACTAAACGATAAAAAAGAATCACTGGGGAATTTTACTTTGTTGTCTTAACAGCTGAAACCAGTATCAAGTGATTAGCACCACCAGGATTTGTCTATCGCTTTCTTCTTCTTTCCTCCTCATGCATCTTGATAGGATTACTGTGGTTTCTTTGCATTCCTTCTTCCTTCAAATAGTTCTTTTGGGTATGATGAGCAATGTCTCAGGCACAACCACCTCAAAGGAGTAAAGCCCATTCCTGACCACAGCCCAGGCTGGGGAAAGGCAGAAACACAAAAAGGAGGAACAGTACTCCTCTCTACTGTTGTTGAAGTACAGATAATTTATCATTTTTCAAAAGGAGACTTTTCTCAATCACTTCCATGAGCCTGACACACAGCCCTTAGATGTAAGGGAAATTTCAGTTGTGATGATAATTGGCTGAAGAGGTGCAGAAGAGTCACTCATCCTTTTATGTGACCCATGCTTAGCCCATGCTGCACGCCACGGGTTCTCCTAATGCTGGTACCATGTCAGATTCAGAACACATGAGCTCCCCGTGAGCTTAGTGTCCAGGAGGAAACATAAACCGGCATTGCAAATAATTTTAAAACCCAAAGATATTTTTAAAGGTGTGTTGTGTTCGGCACACTTTCATAGGACACAACGATAAAGTACAAGAGAACATTTAAGACTAGCTAAAGACCTGGAGAACTCATCATAAAAGCTAACTGTACTGAGTTGAGATTTGCAAACAGGGTAAGAGTGCACCAGACGGGGGAGGAGGAACAGTAGGTAGGTCTAAGGAGGAGTATGAGACTCGTGGATGAGCAGTAGCAGCTGATGGACAATCACTGAAGGATGTTGAGGGAGGAACTGAAGCCAGAGTAAAGAATTAGGAACTGGAAACAGAAGGAAATGTGGGTTGGAAGGAAGAAAATAATCAGAGGTGGGCAGCCTGCTATGGTGATCCACGGTGGAGGATGAGCCTGAGACCCGGGAGACGGGGAAGAGGGTGGGAATTTGGAACAACACAGCAGCCACTCAGGTGCGGGCAGTTTGTCTGATTTCCTAAACTAAGCACACGGCTATGAAAAGACACGTTATACAGCTTCCAGTGGTGTGTGGTTCAGCTGTTCATTAGTTACCTAGCAGCAACTTGAAAACTCCAATATAGAAAAGAGGTAGCATATAATACTGTTGCTGATCTATGGTGGTATTCACGTGAACACCTTGTCACTCAGAATACTCTTTAGCTTTCGCTTGTTCAGCCTGTGCAGCTTCCTCAGGCCACTTCTATTATTTTTAGCACAGTGTAACATTTTGTAATACAGAATACTGCTCTAGTTACAAATATCTTCCCTCATTTCCCCTCAGTCAGATTAGTATGTAAAAGGATTACTTACCCTCCCATAGTCCTGTTATATTGGCTCCTAACATGTTACATTTTATGCAGCAGTAATGTTATAAACTAAAATAATAAGTTAATAATTAGGTTTCACAACTAAGCAAGCAACCAGCAGACTGCCACACTTAGAGCACCAACAAAAATCCACTATAGCTTTTTTAAAATGTATTTAGGACAAGGTCTCACTGTGTAGATCAGACTCATAGTGATTCTTCTGTTTTCAGCCTCCCAAGGCTGGGATTACAGGTACATGTCACCACACCCGGTCTCAATCACCGTCTCTGCATGCCCTGGGTATGAGGCCAGCATGGCACCCCAGGAATTGAACCCCGGCCCCTGTGCTCTGCATAAGCAGGCGCTTTAGTCCACTGAACTATCTAGCTGGCCCTCTTCACTACAGCTTTTTATATTTACTTTTTTCACGGTGTTCCTTCGTAAGAGAAAAGAA
>NW_004524695.1:3848902-3850263 GCF_000260255.1 Octodon degus | reverse complement strand
TAGGATCTGTGGATAGAAAGATTAAAAAGATATCGTAACTAGTATTAGAATCCTGTGAATAAACACACTGGAAATCAAAGTAAAAAAAAAAAAAAAGCACTTAAGACATTTAAATGGAATTCACATCCCATGGAGAATTTCCTCTGGAAGTTGTAGCCTTGTTAAAACTGTCCGTGTTACTTAGAGGCTACTTCCAGGATATGTAGATTTCCATTTCCTAGATGTTCACCTTCTGGGAGCCTAAGATAACCTCCATCTCTGTCATTTTAGGGTTTGCTCCTCAAATTTTTTATTTTCTTATCCTTCTATTTCCTCTTTCCTAATACGTGGTCAACATGAAATACTTACATGACAAGAGTGGTAAGTAACGGATAATAACGTTATCACACTCTCACACATATTTATAGATGGCAAAATATCTCAGCTGTGGATCAATTCAATTTGTAGTCAAATACTGATTTCATAGGCAAAGTCATTCCTAGCCAAACTGCAAAATAAAGATATTTTTCCTTTTGCCCACTGCTCCCGTGCACATGTCTGTTTCCTACTGTAATCTCTTTCTTTTCCCCACATCCATATTGTGAGACACCGGCTGGATCTTCCTGTAAGAGAGCTCTTCGTGTGCCACCTGGGCCCTAACCTCAGGGCATTTGCCTCTCCGCTTCGTGAGCTGCTAGTTCACTCTCTCTTGCTGATACTTGCTCAGTTGCTCTTCCTCTCTGCCCCACCTAGTGCTGGAAATCCAGAGGCTTTCAGTCCCACATGCTGAGTCCACCGTGAGTGATGCCTTTAGTCTTGATAACACGGGAAAGGAGACCCTGTCAAGCCCAGGCACTCACAATTGGTTTAAGAGGTGAGAGTGTGTGTGAGGATGCTCAGGTAGAAACATGGATGGGTGCGCCGACCACTTTTGTGTTCATTGGTCCACACCTGCAGACTCCACCCAATGCAATCTAAAATATGCAGAAAAAGTGTCCCACTTGTAGTGAACCTGCACAGGCTTTTCTCACCTCATCCTTCCCTAAATAGGACACTGACCATTGCACACAGCATTTGCATTCAATTAGGTACTGTAATTAACCTAGGAATGATTTCAAGCATAAAATAAAATGTGCTTGGGCTACATGCAAATAACATTTTCATTTTACATAAGAGATTCAAAAACCTCAGATATTGACATCTGTAAGGGATTTTGGACCAATTCCCATGGACCCCAAGGTCTGACCACATTAACACGGACATGGATAAGAACACATACGTGTACCAGTGATGCCTACATGATGGATGAGAATTTCATCTAGTGAATGGGAGGAGAAGGAAGATTATAAAATGACTCATGCTCTCATTCTAATGAGGCAAAC
>NW_004524695.1:3847121-3848387 GCF_000260255.1 Octodon degus | reverse complement strand
ACTCTAGGAAAAGTGGATAGAGGGAGGGCAGAGTGGACCTGAAGGCCTCTCACCCCAGTCTAGCATTACAATTTGCCTGTTTCTGTATAAGCCTTGTGATCTCATTAGAGTTTTCTAGGCTGAGAGGATGTCACTAATTAAAAAAAAAATGTCAGGTGCTCTTACAAGGTAACAAATTCTACATAAGAATCAGTGTTGCAGATTTTTGCATTGCTTTTGAGGGTTCATTTTTCCTGTACTGTCCTTTCCAACTTGTACATTGAGATAATGTCAGATTCTTTGCTTTCCATGTTGGGTCACTATAAAGATCACATGAGCCAGGGGAAGTTAAAGGTCCTTGCAAGACTGAGAAACAGGCCAATTTAAATATGTGGTTTACGCCTTAGCGTGATATGGGTCACAAACCTATTTTGCAGTGATGGTGCCAGGCCCCCTCCACCTCCTTTCCCCAACCAGCCTGCTACTCCTTTGTTCTATGGTTTTGAAACCATTTTTATGTTGCTATTATTCCTACACATCTATTTTAACAGCAGAACTTCTTAAAATGGAATCTTTAGATAGAATTACATTACCTTCAAATAAAAATAAACAGAACCAGGTTAAAGTAGAGAGGATCCAAGTGGAGAAGAAAGCCAGCCACTTCTGAGCACCCTGGAGGAGCCCTAGGGCCCACCCACCAGTCAGGAGTGAACTACAATCATGTCAAGAGCAGTTCCCAATTTTCTGCTTTGAAATTAAAGTTTTATGTTATCACTTAGATCATTTTATTCGATGTTTATTCATTCTGCTCTAGAGCTAGGATGGATCACTTGGAAATCTGTCATGATATTTTACTTTTAGTTGATTTGCATTTTATAGTTATTTGAATTGACCAGTCTAAATTGGTTTGAGAAGTCTTCCTTCCTCCCTTGTAAGTAGTGTAGACAAGGACAAAAGTTAAGGCACCTGATTCTCACAGATCAAAATATGGCAGAGTACCTCAAGCTAAGCCAAGGAGATATTTTCTCAGAAGGTCCATGAATAAGAAACCAGGGTGCTAAGTTGCATGGGGTTGGGAAAATTAGTGGTAAAGTGCATTCTTCTGGAGAGCAGAATCCACATAAGCCTCGAGTGGGTCCCCTAGAGGGTCCAAACACCTTGAGCAAATTGCCTCCTATGATGTCTGAGTTATTTTCTTTTTCTATCATTATTAAGTTTATTGGTACCATTTAGACACACATATGGGCTGCACTCATCATAGGGAATTTGCACCTGTGCATGTTATAG
>NW_004524695.1:3837294-3846256 GCF_000260255.1 Octodon degus | reverse complement strand
AAAAAAAAAAAAAAAAAGGCACTGAACAAATATGATATTCTCCGTTTTATCCAGAAACAGCACTTACTAAATTTATCAAACTTTTCTAAGGTAATATAGCTAGAAAGAAATCCTGCAAGTGCAAGACAGTGATTTAGTTTCTCAGCTCTTGTTCTTTGAACTTAAGCACTTCATGAACTGAATTATCAGATCAAAGGAATCCTTTTCACAGTATCTTTCTTATATTTTTCTTGACATATTATTTGCTCTGGAAGAAATAAAATATTGATCAGAATATCAAAATATTGGGGAATAAATTTATGGTGCTAGGCTGAAAAGTGTGCATGCATTAAACATTTATTTCAGATGTTAGAGTTGTTAACAAGCACAAGGTTCTAAGTACAACAGCTAAAAGTCACCACATCTTACACTGCTTCTTGTACATATTCATAGCCAAAACCCTAGCCCAGGTATACATCAGATAGTCTCTGCTCTTCTGGAGGTAAGAAAGGACCTCCATGGTTTTAGTGATTCTGTTGAAGTAGAAGGGATTGGGTTGTTCATGGCCGCTAGGTAAGAATATTGTATTGGTTTCCGAGAGGTTCTGGAAACCAGCTGGCCTTTTGAGTTCAGTAGAATCTGACCTCCTTGTCTTTCCTTTAATTATTGTTAATTACCAGAATAAAATATTAGGAGCAGCAAGAAAATAGTAAAGAGTGGCAAGAAATGTTTCTCCTCCACATTCAAAGCAGCAGTGACATATATAAAAGTTTGATGAGGAATTTTTCTAATTTGTGGTCTCACTTGAAATCATGTCATACATCATCATTCCTCTTTCAAAAATAAAACAATCTCCATTTTGTGAAAAATTCGTCTGCCTATAATGTGCTTTTAAGTTAAATTGATCCAAATTACTTCCACAGACATAAGACATAGCACAGAATATTTGTTGGGGGGGGGGTACATGCACAAAGACACCTAGTCAGAGATCTCAATTGATTTAAAATACTCCTCTTTTCCATTAGCCAGAAAATATTTCTTTCTTCACTTACCAACTTCTTCATGTTCTCCATTGATATTTATTTGACAGTCAGATACTATGTTCCAAAATTTGCATTAGGGAGTAGATAACGTGTAAGAGATGCTATCCCCAAGAGGCAAAGCGTAAACAAACAACTGTGGCAGTATTTCCAAGTACTTGCCTTGTCCTGTGAGGGAGACCAAGTGGTAGGTAGACTATACTAGAAAGGAGACTGGCCCTGCTATGTCTCTCATGAACACCTCAGAACATGTTCATGCAGATAACTTTTCTTCAGTGAACCAGAAACTGCAAAGGAGAACATCCCGGGAGAGACAGTCAGGACCCCAGTCATGAGAGCTCGAGCAGCAGCAGACACAGAGAGGAGAGTGGTGGGGATGGCCGCACTGCACTGCACCTGCTGGGCCTGCGGAAGGCACCGAGAAGTTCTGAGGCAGAAGAAGGCTGATCAGGGAATAAGAAGTCATAGTTTTGTTTTGTTTTGTTTTGCTTTGCTTTGTTTTGTTTTGTGTTGTTTTGTTTTGTTTTCGGAACCAGGGATTGAACTCAGGCCCTTGCGCTTTCAGGGAAGTGCTTATTCCACTGAGCCATCTCCCCGGTCCTAGTTTGTGTTTTTATATTTACATTTCTTACTGGTAAAATATTCCAGGGTACTGTAACTGCACTGCTAAAAATGATGCTGCCATCACTAGACTGTGAGCAACATAGATAGAAAAAGTAGAAGGACATTGGAAAGACAGAAGAAGAGAAGTACACAGGGCAAGGATCTTTCTTTCTTTTCTATAGATAGTTTTGGTGCAAAGCAACATGAATAACCATAATTGTGTGCATGTCTATTTCAGATAAATAATAAAGAAGTAAAAGCCTATCCTAAATTCTATCTAGAGTTAGAAAACTTTTTCTGTACTGAAACACACACACACACACACACACACACACACACACATACATGAAACAGTACCCATTCCCCAGCATTCTTTGTTCATTATGTAAATCTCTTAAAATTAACTTATATGTAAGTTTCAATTAGTCTTTATTGCATAATATTTCTATGATATGATTGCACTGCAATTTATTCATTTGTTTCCATAGGTGAATTGTCTATCACAAGTTTTTCTGTGGCCACAAATAATTTAGTTTTAAATATCTTATAGATACTGATATTTTATTTCCTTGTTAGATATTTTCCAGGGTGGAATTGTTGGTTAAATAATTCAATATTTGTTTCCTAGAAAGACAGAATTTTTTTTTTCATTTTTTATCAACAATATGTGAGAAAATACTTCTTTTCATTTATTAAGTAATACCAGCTTTTTATTCCGGCCATCCATCCCTTATTCCAGTTGGAAAGTTGTATGGAAACATCTGTTTACCAAACATGCCCAAGTCAGACTGTGATGGCTAGCTAGATTTATACTGTAAACAATCCATTCTAGCAAAGATGGGAAGACTTTTTGCTTAATTTTCAAGGCAAAATGGAACTAAACCTCTGTAAACCCATAGTAAGGCTTTGGATGGGTTAAGTTTCCGATGTTGTTTTGGTTTCCAAGTAAAGATCGCCAGTGGACAGTCAGATTCTAGAGCTCAAAGGAAAGTCTCCAGCAAAACAAGAGAACTTCAGCATATGAACAGCATGCACCTCTTTAGTCAGGGGAGAGTCCAGAGAAAAAGGCAACTCTCCAGCTCAACCTTGATGTGGCAGTCACATCAGAAAGCCTATGTCACAGCTAAGGAAGAGATTCCAGGTAGATAATAAGTAAGCCAAGCTCTTGCAAAATTAAGAAAAATGGCTGCTTACATTGCTTTTGTAGCTCCCATTCAATAAAGATGGAAAAGCCAGAGCTGAGTCTAGAGTACAAAACAGACTGTGCTATGTTGGGATGGCAGTGGGAAAGGACAGGTAAGGCAGAAGCAAAAGGCAGGTGGGAGGAAGCACCGCATCTTTAAACCCTAGATGAGAAGATCTGCACAGACTGGGTTTAGAGAATGGGGCAGAGGTGGGGGGTCCCCAACCTGCAGCCACGACCTCACATATCCATCCTGGCAAGTTTGGCAGTGTGCAACTCAAGAAGGTTGAGGCACATTCCTGAATGTTTTTCAGCCCTATGTTTTAGGGCCTGAAAACCTGCATGAGATCATGGAAGGAGAAAGGAGACAGGAATGAGCAGACGACCCCCAAAGTCAAAGGTCCCAATGAGGATGAGGGCAAAGATTAGTGAGAGCCTTTAAGTGCTCTGAGATCTAGATGAGCACCAAGGAAGGCGAGCGTGCCAAGTGTCACCTGGACCCTCTTTTGTCCTAAGCAGGCTGAATGGTGAGTTCTGCCGTGATGGGACATTGTATTCCTAAATGGTACCATGCTGTGTGAAATAGCACAATAAAATGGGGAAAAGGAAGTTTGTGCATCAATGACAGCTAAGTGAAACAAAAAATGATGGAGGCCTAATAAAATAGAAGCACAGCTCAAAACATATTAAATGGACAAGAAACACATAAATGCTTTAATAGATGGAGTAAGTTACCTTGAAAAGGAGTTGAGGTCACCTAGCGAAGTGTGCATTGGAGGCATTGCACCCTCTGAGTTTTCAGAAGTGCAGGAAGGATGACAGCTAGCAACAAAAGCTGAGGCAGGAGAGATGCATGGACAAACTGAGGTGGTGGGTAGAGGCCTGCGGAGTGAGTGCCCTTACATTGTACACATTCCTACAGGGCTTGATTCAGTATTCAGTATTCCCCTAGAGTTTCTTATTCAAGAAATTGAACATAAGCAAAAGGATGCAGGATTTATGCGCAAATGTTTTGTAATATATCAACAGTGTTTTCAAAACAAGCAGTAAAGCAGGACTGACCACAGTGCACCATGAATTCATCAGCTGCAGACAGTAGCAGATGTCAGCAAAAAAAAAAAACTGGAGACGGCAAGGCTGGCCCATCTATCAGCGGCTATCAGACCGGCACCTTCAGGAACTCACATGAGAGTGTAAGAGCCTTTGCACGCCACACCAGGCCAACTCCTGGAGCCCTGTATGCAGCAGTGGCTGCTTGGAGAGGAGCAGGGAAGGGCAAGGAGCTAGAAATATGACCAGGAGGATACGAAAGCCTGAAGCAACTGCAGTAGAATTTATTAGACTGTATTTTAAAAACTAGAGTAAGCAAAATTTAAATCCCTAACCTCACTCCTTGCCTGCTTCTCTCCCATCAGGAGCGAGTGTTGGGGGCATGACTAGGACTGGATCTGTTATGGAGAAGTGAAGGGTGTACAATGTTGCTGTGATTTCTTTACCCAGAAAATATAAACGAGAATAACTTAGTGAAGATATTTACAGAAAACCGTTATAATGATGTTGACATGAAAAGGAGCTGAAAAGTGGACAGATGATTGATAAGAAATATGATGCAACACAATCTTACTTTATGTTTTAGGAGGGGACCTTTTGTTTGGCTGTTTTTTTTTTTTTCTTATCAGTTCCTGTGAGAGCAGGAAGACAAGAGGCACTCAAATCAGGTGTATCTCAGGGCTTTCTAACTCAGTGTCATGGCAGCTACCAGTTCTGATGGAATCATTATGCTGTTGGGAAGTCAAGGAAGCATATCCATGTAGTAATAGGATCAAGGGCAGAATCAATCCTATTCCCTATTCCTGATTGTCTTGGAGTGGGAAGAAGTTAAATATTACCTCTTGAGAGAATTCAGGGAAAGCAAAGAGGAAGGGAGTAACAGGTCATAGATGGGACCCTTTTCAATTTTTTAAAAATTTAAATTAAGTGTCTTTTAAGTCATATATAAAAACTCAAAACTTGCCTACATTAATGGGGTAATGTATGATGTTTTGATCCCATCATATATTATGTAATATTTAAATCATTTTAAATATGTCTGTCTCCTAAAGTTGTGAACATTTCTATTAACATTTAATGGGCTGGGGAGTGGCTCGGGTACAGGAAGGTGGCTCAGTAGAAGTGCTTCCCAGGAAAGTGCAAGGGCATGAGTTCAATCCCTGGTTCTGCCAAAAAAAATATGCTCCTATGTTCCAGCTTTTGAAAGTATATAGTACTCTATCATTATAAATAACCACCCTACTATACAACAGCTTAGCAGAAATCCTTGTTCCTACAGAAAAAGCACTTTGCACCCATTGATCAACCTTTCCCCAGTTCTCTTCTCACTGCTTTCCCCAGCTTCTGGTCGCCATCATTACACTTGGAGCTTCCATGAGATCATATTTGTCTGAAACATACCACATGTGCATAAGCTTGTGTATTTTGGTGTCTTATCATGAAGACGTCCAGGTCATCTGTGTTGTCACAAATGATATGTATAATTTATTTTACAAAGAATAGTACAGTACATCCTAGACTTATTAACATTTGAGTTGTAAAATTTCAGAGGTATACTTTATAAGATCCTCAGGTAGAGTGCGTAAGTCTTACTTTATTGTACTACAAATGAATCTGATTTGCAAGATTTTTCTGCAGTAAAACTCATTTGTAAGTTGGGTTTTACTATCTTCCACTGTGTGTAAGTACCAGGACCCATTACTCAGTATAGAGCCAAAGAAAATGAAGTCAGCTATGTCAAAGAGACATCTCCACTCCCTTCTATTCATAATATAGAGGACATTTTTGATCACTGTTGGTCCTGGCATCCTGTGGGGAGAATGACAAAGAGTTGAGGACAATGAGCAGAGAACTGCGAGAGCTCAGACATCAGCAGCACTACAGAAAGAAGGAAGTGCAGACAATAGGCATCTGGCTGGAGACCCTTTCCTGGTTATGATTGAAGTGAACACAGACCCAAGACTTCTCAATATCTTCTATGTCACAGGGCCAGAGTCCTAACTGCTTGGAAGGACCCATGCTAATATGAAGAAGCTTCTCTCTTCAGAATGGCAGTTACCACCAAAGAAGGGCAAAGATCCAGCCTCCACTGCACATCATCTATGGGTATGATATATTCTTCTGATTCTGCAAGTTTATGGAGGTGAGATTTTGTCTAATTTTCTAGGTGAAATTATTGAGGCACAGGAAATATAAATAATCAGGTCTGTTTCACACTACCAATAAGTGCTCATTTTCAACTCTAATATTAAAGTTCATGTTTTCTTTAACTATTCACCATGCTCTTTGTCCCTAGAATAGTTCATATTATGCTAACTATGTCTTTGTTCTAAGTTTAAACTGTAAAAGTTCACAGAAGAAAGAACAACAATACAATGTATTTCTTTTTTGGTACATAGTATTTTTCAGCACATTTTATAAGTAAAGGGCAATTTATTTGTTTTTGTTTTCATTTTCATTTTTGGTAAAGAAAAATGTGAATAAAATGAAGCCACATTATTGATTTATTCAGCATCTTAGATTGTAGATCCTCAGTGAGAAAACCACAATCCACTTGGTGAAACGAGGTGCAGGAGGGCGTCCTAGCACCTCTAGGTTGTGAGCAGCCAGTGTCTGTGATAGCAGCTATGACGTAGCTGAATTCTTGAATATCATTATTTGAATGAATTAGTTAATAAACCAATGAACAAACACATTTGAGCCCAGGCACTTCTACTTAACCATTATTTGATGTGGGAAAATTAGACTAATTAGGCTTTCTGGGTTGTTGTCTTTTTCTGGACTGTTGTCTGGATTGTGGTCAGATCACAAATGACAAATTTGAGGGAAGAGATGATAGCAATATTTGTACTACCAAGGAACTAATGGTAATGTTAGCACAAATAATTCTGGTGACTCAAGAGGCAAGAGTCATGAGAAATCACAACAGTTGTGTGTATGCTAAACAAATTATTTTAATAGGATTTAAATGGTAAGATATCCTCCAGCTTTGTGGGATTGTATCTGGAGGATATCATTCTTTTTGTAAAAAAAATAATTTTATGGAGAAACAAATAGCAATGAGACAGTTTCAAAACTGATTACAAGCACAGTTTCAATAATTAATACATTTCACATTGTTGCCTTAGTGGTTATTCATTGTACAAGATGCAGGCACGATATCCTGTCCACAAATATTATTACAATAAACCTCTCTATTCATTGAATTAAGAGAATGCAGCTGTATATCTATCCTAACTATTCAGTCATCCACATGTTCACAACAGAGCCATGATCATGTTTGTATTTTCCTAAATAAACCTGGAAAAAAAGATTCCCTAGCTCTTCTTTGTTTACTTCTGGGATGAATTCATTGATTTGAAGTCCTGGAAATATTTCTTTTCAAATTTTCAGGTTAAAAAAAAAACATTACCACTCCTTCATGGCTCTTCTTCAGCACCAGAAAAAGCAGGTCAATGAATGAGGAACAAGAGCAACATAAGAAAATATGTGTTGTCCTGCATCTGTCTCTAACTAAGGAACATGTGGCACGGTGTGACCTAATTAGTTTGTGTCTCTTGAAATGGATAAAAAGCCTTTCTTTGCCTACTCTGTGCCTAGCCTTACATAACTAACTCTCAATCACAAGCTTGCTTGCTGCTGAAAGCAGTTGTGTCTTCCCAGGTTACTCAGTTGCCCCCATGATGGCTCTGTGCTAAGTCCCAACAGAGTTGCTGGTTCTGTAAGAATCCAGCTTAGTTCACCTTGCCTAGAAGTATATCTTTTGTAATCCAGGCAGCATTACTTTCTCCCTTTCATCTCATTAAGAATATAAAATTCTTCCTTTTCTGTAAGCTCTTCAAAATGTTTCTAGATTACGTTGTGTTTCAACATCACAGTTTTCACTACTGCTTCTTCACTAAATCTATTTGGATGGTTTAAATGGAAGATAAAATGTGGTTTATTCCAGTAGTACTTGCCAGAGTGCCAAGAAACACTGGCTGATGCTTTATTACAGCCAACCAAAGGATTCAAAACTTAAAGGAGTATGGTGTTGGTGAAGACATTGAGGAAAAGGGAGGCAAATAATTGGCTGGTGATCTCCCATCACAGAAATTTTAGATTCTCATACTGAACACGTGACAGAAGCATAAAGATTCTCCTTGTGGCCACCAGAGTGAGAGAATTGCTAAGCAGTGGTTGGAAGCCGTGGAGTGTTCCTGTGGTAACTGTCGGCCCTCTCAGGTCAGCAAGATTGCAAGATGTCACGCCAGTCACTTCACTGAGATCCCCAAAGGGCCCTCAAACAGAGCCGAGGATGTCCTGTCGGGGTAAGGACAGACTAGAGAAGAGCCAACCAGAGAAAACTGGAATTGGCTTGGAGTGGATTAATGTGATCCTCTATGAGAGACAGAGCACTGAAAATTCAGTGAAAAGAACATATAAACCACTTTGGAGAAAGACCTCTTCACAACTGTGACAAATATTTCAAAATATACTATACACAATTACAGATCATTACGTGATTAAACATTGTAATGATACAAGTCTATTTAAAATTCAATCATTCTTTGATGACTTTTAAATAAATGCATATACATACATAAACATAATGTAATCAAGAAATAAAAGATATTCGTCACAGCAGATAGTTTCCGTCAGAAGGCTTTTGGAAAATTCTATTCTCCCCCACTTTGGTGCATCACTGAAGTGCTTTTTGCCTCTATACCAGTAGTTCAGTCTGTTCTAGAGTCTGATAAGGGTACATTTTAGCTATCTTATATATGATCTGCCATATATTATATACCCATTATCTTGTATGCTTCATTACTGTATTCTTTATTCATGGGTGATACGCCATGTCTGAGTACCTCACTATTCTGTTTTTTCCATTTGCTTGTTTCCAGTTTGGAGTTACTGTAAGTAAAGCAGCTGGCAACATTCATGTGTGTCTTGTTTCGGTTTTCTGTATTTTCACTTGGGCAAATGCCTGGGAGTGGAATTGCTGTCACCTGGAAGTGCTTTATATAACTTACAAGAAACTCACAGAGTGCTTCCCAGGGTAGTTTGTACAACAGATGTGAGTCCAGCTGCTCCACATTGTTGCCAAACACGAATGATGCTGCTT
>NW_004524695.1:3820631-3837194 GCF_000260255.1 Octodon degus | reverse complement strand
CACACACACATTAGCCATTTCAAGGCTGCACACTGATGCCTGTCGCTGGGTCTTCTTTTGCTTTATCCTAGTGACTGAAGGCCTGAAGTCTGTAAGCCTTCTGTCACCTACCCTGCTCATTATATCGTTTCTGGAGGAAGGGCCTCCTTTCTCACATTTTATCTGATAGCTGGCCTTCCTGTGACTGAACGGTGACAGTCCCTTATTAGACACATATGTCAAAATGTTTTCTTCCAGTTTGCTGCTTATTTTTGCATTTTCTTAGTATGTCTTTCAAGACTCAAGAGATTATCACTGGGGGGCCTGCCCCTTAGCTCAGCTCTCTAAGTGGCTGCTTCAACCAAGCAGTCAGGCTCAGGTTGCTGTGCTTCGATTTCCACAACTCAAGCCAGCCAAACCTGCCCTGAAGGCATTCGGAGCACTAAAAAAAATTATCACTTTCGTGAAGTTTAATTTATCACTAATTTTTGCTTTTATGGCTAGTATTTAAACTTTCAGTCTTTAAAAAAAATCTTTGCCTATATCACTGTCATAAATTTTTTCCTATCCTTTCTTTAAAGCTTTTAGATTTTGTCTTTCAGCTAAGGTCCATAATCCATTGCAGCATAATTTTTGCACGTAATTTTTGCATATGTGTATCTCATTATTCTTACATTGTTGTTGAAGAGTATTTTATTCTCACTTGATAACCTTAATATCTGTCTTGAAGATCAATTCACTGCACAGGTGTGAGTGGATTTCTAAATTCCCTTCTATTCCACGGATAGATCATGGGCATGGATCCCAAGGCCCATATTATACTCTTTCCTCAGTTGATTTTCCCTTGAACTCTCTTTATATCCCAGGCTGTCCTCAACCTCACAGTGATTCTCCTGCCTTGGCCTCCCAAATGCTGGGATGACAGGTGTATGCCACCACACCCAGCTATTTTAAACATTAAAAACAGTGCATGATCTTTAAACTCCTTTCTTCACTTTTTTAAAAAGTGTTTTGGAAATGCTGTGCCCTTTATATTTCCACATACATTTTAGAATCAGCCTATCAACTTCAATTTTATGAAATCTGGTTAAAATTTTGAAATAAGTCAGATACATGAGCTTAAATATAACAAGATTTCTTTATATTGTACCAAAACCTAAAGCATAGAGCACAAACTAAATGACAGATGATAAGAATTAGAAAGGTAGATCTTTCTAACAGAGGAGAGGGAACAAGAGATTGTATGAGGTTGGAAGATAAGGACAGAAAGGGGAGGGAAAAGGAATTACGTATTACATATATTTACCAATTGCAGGTAGAAAATGTAAATAGTGCCTATAAAAATCATGTCCTAGTTAAAAATTATGATCATGTAAGAGTGCTGAGCTAATCTGAGATAAATTAATATCTTAACAGTGACTCATTCAGTATAAGATCATAATACATTCTCTATTTATTTGTGGTCTTCTTCAATTTTTTTTCAGCACTATTTCTGTGTATTTCAGAAAAGAGTTCCTAAACATATATTCTTAAATGCCTCCACAGGCATTCCACTTATTCTGGATGGTATTATTACTAGAAAAATGTTCTACTTTAACTTGCAATTTTATTGTTACTATATAAATATATAATTTCCTCTTTTATTTTTGTTGCTGTTATATCCTGAGGCCCCCAAGTCTTCAAGTATTATTTTAATAACTTCTTATGAATTCCATATATCAATCATAGCTTCTGTAAAGTTATCAATTTTACTCTTCCTATATAAGTTGAAGACACTGCTTTCTTCCTGAATTACCACAATGATTTCCACAATGATGAGCAGAAGTGAAGACAGCAGGTAGCTTCACTTGACAACCAATTTAAAGAAGAAAATGTTAATTTTTCACAATTGAGTATGTGAGTTGCACTTTTCTCCACAGAAGTATTTTGTCAATATTAGCAAGCTGTCTCCACCACTAATTTCTGATTTTATTATAAATAGGTGAGAGTTTTATAAAATACATTTTATGATTTAATAGAATTATATGGTTCTTCTTTCTCTGTTAAAAATATGAAATTCCACTGATGAATTTTTAAATGTTAATCTTGCACAGTTAGAATACACAGTTTGAAAACAATGCATGGTTTTCTTTATATATTTCTGTATTCATTTTCCCAAGCTTATTTTTTATTGTAATTTTCTTTTATTTTGAAGAGTAAAAACAAGAGCAAGAAAAACCAAAACAAAGACAGAAACAGGGTAACAAATAACAATACATGCGCTACAGATTTTCAAAATAATAGCTAATTAACAATAATTGACATATTATATATTTTTCTGGTCAATTCTATTGCTCATATTAACAGATATAGTTATGTAATATGGAACATATGATTGAATTTTACCACAAGCTTTTAAGAAAACTTAAATTTTTGAAATATATGTGTGCCCATGTTTATAGCAGCACAATTTATGATAGCCAAATCTTGGAAACAACCAAAATGCCCAACACCTGAGGATTGGATGAAAAAGATGTGGTATTTTTATACAATGGAGTATTACTCAGCTATAAAGAAAAACAAATTCCCAAGCTTATTTAGTAACTCCTTATCTCTGTGTTATAAAGAACATTGGTCTTCAAGCTGTATTTTTATATTGTTATTTAGCTTTGCATCATAACAATACTATACTGATGGAATTATTTCAGTAGATGTCTTCATGCCATGAATCCACGTTCACTTCTAGTACCAATAACTTTCATCTTATCTTTGCATTGAGTTTAGTGAAGCCTGATTCTTATCAAATCTTTGCAGCTTTTGATATTCTTATCCTTTTGATATTATTATTTTTGCCCTTTATATTTCCTTTTTCTATTTAGTTTGGGCTTAATTTTTCTTTTCTACTTCTGTTTTCTCAAGGAGGACATATAGATCACTAATTTTAGAGGTTTTGTCTTCTTTCCTGACATAGAAACTTAAACTACAAATTTCCTTCTAAACTGACTTCAGTTTCAAACTAAATATTTTGTATTGTTATTGAATTTAAGTTTTAGCTTCACGCAGTCTCAAGTTTTCAAGTTGCCCTTTATTCCTTTAATTATTGATTATTTAGAGAAGATTGGTAAGCTACCAAATATGTGAGCTGCTGGTTATAGTTCAATACATTGAGCTCAGAGAGTATGCTTTGCATGTATGCAGTTTAAAAGTTATTTCTCTTGCATTGAATGTCTCTGCTGCTTGGAACTTGCCCTTGTTTGGAGCAACGTACTGTAGATGTCAACCTAACCCAGGTGGTTGATGGCCAGACAAAGTGGTTGATAATCAAAGTTAATATATCCTGGCTAATTTTTATTTGTCCTATCAAATTTTCTATAAATCTGTGACTTTAACAATCTGTTTTGCTTCAGAGAATGCTACAAATATTACATCTTGATTTTATTTTTAGCTAAAATTATCTCTTTTTTTTTCTTTTTTTCTTTTTTTTTGGGGGGGTGAACTGGGGATTGAACTCAGGCCCTTGTGCTTGCCAGGGAAGCACTTATTCTACTGAGCCATCTCCCCGGCCCCCTAAAATTATCTTTTAAAAACTAAAATACAATAAAATATATTTCATTATACTTTTATAGATTTTTAACTATTCCATAACTCTTTTTATTTTGGTTTGTTTGTTTTGGCCAGCTCAGCCCACCCTGTGGGCAGAGCTGGGGCAGCATGTGGTGCTGGGGATCGAACCACAGCCACCTGCACCTGATTAAGTTTGCCTACGCAGGCACTTTAGACCGCTGAGCTGTCTCAGCAGCCCCTCCATAACTCTTAATTTATTTGGTAGTTCCAATTTCTGCTTTTCATAATTTTTCTTCTGCCAGAGGAGTTCTGTTGACATTTTACATTGTGTAAGTCTACTAGACATGAATAGTCCCAGCTGCGTTTGCTGTAGTTTTTACTTGAAAATATCTTTGGATTTGCTCCACTTGTAAAGAATGGATTTACTGCTTGTAGAGTTCTTTGCCAGATGATTTTATGTTTCACTATTTTAGAGATATTACATTTCGCTCTGATTTGAATGACTTCTAAAAGGAAGTCAAAAATAATTACTATTATCTTTGTAACTGTTCACCTAATAAGTCTCCTTTGCATATAAGATTTTCCACTTACCAGTTATTTTTAGCAGTTTCATTCTAGAGTGGTTTATTCTTTTTTGTCTTTGGGGTAATTAGCCCTTAGATTTATGTTTTAATCCATTCAATTTATTATTTATATTTTAAATTTTAGGTTTTTCAATTTCAAAAAATTTAATTGGTTTTGTCTCATTCTTTTCATTTTCATTCTGATAAGATTCACATTTCCCTTTAAGTTTTTGAACACATTTGCAATAAATCACTTCCATTCCTAAGTGCTGCAATCTCTACTCCCACTGTGGGAATCTGAGTTTGTAAGCATCAACCAGGTCCTTCTGCCTGCACCCATGACTTTTCGCCCCATACAAGCACAGGCTAGAATTCAACCAGTGGTTCCAGTTGACAATAATGAACAGCCCTAGAACCTGGACCGTCCTCTTGAATGGTGTCCCTTACAAATGGCAAGCATTTAATTATGGGAAAGCTGTGCACAATCCAAACCAACCATCATCTGCTTAGTCTTCCCTTCTGCCCTGATATGGATAGTGACACAAAACAAAAAGCAAGGAAAATCTGAGAACTAATTTCCTGTGCTTTTCTTTTCCCAAAAATCAGTCCTGTCTTTCCTGTTGTCCATGTCAGAAAACATTTGTTTCACACATTCAGCCCAAATTTCTAATCATTCCATCATGCCTAGAAGAATAATTCTGTCTCCAGTTTTTCTGGACAGCATTTGGCATTGAAAAAGAATGACTATTGCCAAGAAAGCAGAAAAACTTATCAAAAGTTAAAGGCTTGAAAGAGAACTACCTGGGGTTGAAATAGTGCAGAGTGTAGACAAAGATAAAATAACTGCAACTGATTTTTTGAGCTCATTAATTAAAAATGGATGATTTTAAGAAAACTATATGGAAACTTTAAGACAAAGGAACTGAGGCTGAAAAATAACTAAAATTAATATGGAAGACATTAATAGTGTTTACCATAATTGTACATGAGCAGAGACTTATACCACATGTGTATGTTATGTGTTGAGCTGGAAGATGTTTGCCTTAGTGAAAAAACCCTGGTGATACAACAACACTCAAATGCCGTCTCACAGTTCCGACGTATGCAGTACGGAAGCAGTTTTCTCAAGTCTCACTCCAGTCTTCCATGACTGCAATTGAGTTCTCCACAATGAATATAATTACTATGTATAGTACACATATACCGTACCATAATTTTTTTCAAATGTCCAAGCAACTTGAATGCAGATTTCACTCAGAAAATTGTAAGATTGTTCAATAAACACAAGAAAGTATCATCTCCATCATTACTCATTCAGGAAATGCAAATTAAAGCCTGGGTTCTGCCACTGCATCCACTCATCAAATTTCTTGAATTGATAATGAATTATGTTGTATTTAGGTAACAATATTATCCAGCAGCTAAGACAAGCAGTACACACTGTCTGGATGCATAATAGCAATATACAACAATCTGGATAACTTTCTAAAACATATTTAGTAAAAAAGCTAAACTACAAAGAAAACTCTAGGGCTGACCAAATAGCTCTGTGGATTAAAGTGCCTGCTTAGGCAGACCCAGGGGGCCAGAGGTTCAATCTCCAGCTTGCTGTGTGGGCCCCACCCCCAGGGTGCGCTGAGATGGCGATTGAGACTGGTCATGGTGGTGCATGCCTGTAATCCCAGCACTCGGGCGGCTGAAAAATATAAGGATCTGTACTAATCCATCTGTGTAGTGAAACCCTGTAGACCCTATACTGAATACATTAAAATTAAAAAAAACTAAATGCATTTATATAAAATTTTAAAAGGAAAGTCAATCCACAATAAAGTACATCAGATTAGTGATGATGTACAAGAGATGGTAACATAATTCAGTACTGGGCTGAGAATGGTTTGGGGGCTTTTATCCTATTCTGTGTTCTGATCTGGATCTTTTGTTATATTTATGGTGGAGAAAAAATTAATGAAGCTGCATATTCAAGCTCTACTTCCATCATGGAAGTTATGTTTTAATAAAAAAAAAATGGCTGCAAAATTGAGGTTATACTACATATAAAATACCTTATTTTAAGATCTAATAATACAACAACATTGTCCAAGAGGGGAAAAGTAAAAGGAATTTTGTAAATACATATGTTCTTCTCTCTAAAGACAAAAATGAAATAAATGTGTTGTAATAAAAGTAGAGAAAGAAGACTGGGGAGGTAGCTCAGCAATCTAAGCACCTGACTGGCAAGTACAGGGATCGAGGTTTGATCCCCAGTACCATATGCTGTGCCTCAACCAGAACCCTGGGCACACCATGCCAGCCAACAAAATTGGGCAGAGTGGTGCACACCTGTAATCCCATCTCCGTGGAGGCTGAGAGGGGAGAATCACTATAAGGCCAGATGCCTAGGGAGATCCTGTACCAAATAAATAAATAAATAAATAAATAAATAAATAATTTTTAAAGTGGAGAAAGTGATGAGTATTTGAAAATATTTAAGTCATTGTGAAAATCCTCTAATATGACAAGTATCTAATGCCTAAATGATATTAGAATAATTCTTTATCCTTTCAAGAATCAACTGTTTAAATTTTCTCTAAGTAATACTGATATATGAAGTGCTTAGTATAGTCATGAGATGATGCACACTTTTAATGCATTAACCCAATTCATAGTCTGAACAGCCCACTTTTTAAGAAGGTGCTACTGTCATGAAAAAAATGGTGCTTAAATGGGCTTATAATCCTGAAAACATCATGCATGAACTTGTGACAAAGCTGGGTGTTTAGGGCAGTGCTTGGCATATATTGAAAGCCTTCAAGTCATAATTGCTGAAAAAAAAAGAGCAAGAGCTCTTCTGACTCTGTTCCTCCATGCCCTGTGTTGATAGCACGTCATCCCGCCTCCCTAATGGAGCATCATCCTCTGAACCTGAAGCTGCCCAGGACTACTAGATAGCTCATTACTTATTAAAATAGTGCTTATTAGCATATTGCTTACCGCGACCTCTCAGTCTCACTCTCTTGACTCATTTGTTCCACAGTAATGATTTATTGCGTACCACGTGTGGGGTTCCAGGTGCAAGGAATGTGATCCAGAAAGTAAAGAGAAATGTCCTCTCAGGTAGCTAACAATCTGCAGGGGAAGATAAGGAAGGAAGGAAGGTAAATGCCCAGAGATAAATCCCATCAGTGAGGCAAAGCCAAAGAGGATATAAAGCTATGTTAATGGGGCATCCAGGGAGAATCTCTGCAAAGTGGCAACCCACGTGATGAGAAAGAGTGAGCCAAGACCCAAGAAAGTGCATCCCATGGAAAGGAGCAAAAAGTGAGCAGAAGCAGAGGGTCTCAGGCCATCTGGCTATGTGGAGAACCTCTGTGCAGATGCCCTGTACCATCCACATCTTCACAATACTTGGGTTTGGATTACACTCACTACTTTGGGCATGAGCAGTCTTGAAAGTTAAGGTTGAGTACTCCTAGTGATTTTCAGTCTCCACTGCATAATGAGAACTTTCATTCTGGCCCTGGAAATCTAAAGAGAGCCAACTAAAGCCCTGAAGTTCTCTGCCCTCTGGTCCGAAGAGTTCTATACTGAGCACCTGCTTTTATTTAACCTACCCTGAAGGATAAATCTCTACCTATGCAGTACGTAGAACTCTTGTCTCCAAACACCTAATAATCTCCTTGGGACTGAGTTTCTAATTTCCACCTGGTCCATGATATATTGTTGAAATGTACATTCTAACTTAGGAGAATGTTGTCAGCTGGGAAGAGCTGAGATTCTGCATCTCTTAAGAGTCCCCAAGTGACAGTGCCTAGTCTCTGCTAAGCAAAAAGGCCCCAGGAAGACTCTGACACATGAAATAGCTGTATCTTCCACTGGTGTTTAAGAGCCTGTGGATTTTACTGCCTGTCAGAATAGGACTGTGGGCAAAGGCACAGATGGTCTGCTTTTTCATCTGGCTCTGCTTGTGATAATTAAGTTAAATAACATATGTGAAGGCACTTTACACATACTAAGTGCACAATTAATATTTTTATCTGGTGGAAAGTTAACTGCCTCCATAAAAGCTGAATTACTGATGATGGCACTATTAAAGTCATGCCTTAGTAAAATAAGTTCTTAAACTCACTGGACTTCTCTCTTCTTTATGTACAAAATGGGATCTGTTAACATATGGTACACTTTGTCTGTGCTCAGCATTGTGCTGAACATTAGGAGAACAGAAATGAGGGTTCAGTGGAGTCTCTGCCCTCAAGGTTCTCCAAACCAGATGAGAGAGGAAGAAAGATAATTCAAGAGTGAACATAATTAGCTGCTAATCAGATTGATAGCACATTAATTACTACAGGGAGCCAGCAGCGAGTGGGCTCAGGGAGGGCTAGTGTTCACTTCCTGTCCTACATCCTACCACAGGCAGCACTCATGAAGGCACGAGAGCCAGCCACGCTAGAGGCTGCTTCGTCTTCCCACTCTCGGGTGTGCACAGCATACATTGAGGGTGAGGGCTTATCTTTTCCCCACGTGCTGGATTCTCACTCCAACAACGTATGCGCAGTAGATGAGGCGGTACAGGCATGAGAGTGCAGGCTTTGTTTACCAGATAGAGGATCAAAAGACAGAGGAAGAGGGCTGGCCAGATAGCTTGGCAGATTAAAGCACCTGTTTAGGCAGACGCAGGGACCAGGGTTCAATCCTGGTGCGCCGTGCTGACCCCAGACCCGGAACAACTGAGACTGGGCATGGGGGCACATGCCTGTAATTCCAGCGCTTGGGAGTCTGAAGACAGGAGGATCACTACGAGTTCTATCTGTGTAGTAAAACCCTGTACTATATACATACGCTTGCAGAAAGACAGACAGGCAGGCAGGGGCAGACATGAAGATAAAAGTTTAAGACTCACTGTTCTGTTTTGTTTTTGTATTTTAGGGAAGGATCTATAGGGTGTTCAGGGTCTCACTACTATATCAGACTTACAGTGATCTGCCTGTTTACAGCCTCCCAAGAGCTATGATTAGAGGCGTGTGCCACCATGCCCAGTCTCAGTTGCTGTCTCAGCACACCCTGGAAGACCCAGGGAACCAACCCCTGCCCCTGTGCCTGCTTGCAGGCCCTTTACTCCACTGGGCTATTTGGCTGGTCCAAGACTCACTCTTTTATCATTTTTTCACTTCTGCTTCTTCCAGGTTTTTTGTTTTGTTTTGTTTTTTGCAGAACCAGGGATTGAACTCAGACACTTGCGCTTGCCAGGCAAGCACTTATTCTACTGAGCCATCTCCCCGGCCCTCTTCCAAGTTTTAACTGAAGACTTTCAGACAAAAAAAAAATGATCTTCGATAACCAAGTCCATCTGGCATTTCTACAGTCTTTAAATGATGATTATCCAAATATGAACTGATTACCTTCCAAGTGTGAGTAAACTGCAAAAGTGTTAATTGTGCAAAAAGTGTGATATTTACTTTTTGTCTATTGGTTGATATTGAATTGTATTTCTAATACGCTTTCACATTTTTGGTGTGCATATGTGTGAGCATCTCTCTCAATTTTCAGAGATCTTGCTACGCCTAAGATATGATTGTGACTTCAATACAGTAACCAATTTTACTGTAAATTTCACTGGTAGTCATTTTACTTTATGATACCTGGAATAGTAAAGAAGGGTTTAATAAAAGATTTTGGCCGAAATCTAGAAAACTAAGTAAGACCTCCAAGGGCCGGGTTTTAGGGAGGCGTGAGGAGAATGCAGGATGAGGGCTCTGTATTCTCAGAGTAAAGACCTTCTAACTAGAGCAAACTGTATATTGTGAAATAGAAAATAGGCTTTAATAGTGTAATTGATGCCAAAGAGGGCAAGCTCTTACCTGGACTGGAAGCAGGCAAAAAAATATTCTGAGAGTGATATGTAATACTGCTTATGGAAAATTAAACCCAAATTCGCAGAAACTGAATTTGTTTAGATTATTTAAGTGTAATGCACTTTGGACCCAGAGTTAAAACTGGATAAAAATGAAGAGGAAAAAATGAATTACTGTATATATTTACATATTTCACGAACTTAATATGCTATATGGATTACATATGCATTTAAGAATACACATGTGTATCGTGGGTAGGTCTAGTTTATATTGTTTTATATAATTACGGATGAAAATTCCATAAGTTAAACTTTTAACTTTCTCAAGTCCTCAAAAGACAGCTCTTGGTCATGCTTAGATCTTTGGGAGTAGCATGCCATAGAAGCCTGCATGTAAGCTAGCTAGATGAAGGGATCAGGGAGATAGCTCAGGCCTAAGCACCTACCTGGCAAGTGCAAGGACCTGACTCTATCCCCAGTACCGCATGCCATGCTGGCCCTGGAAACCTGGGCATGCGGGGCTGAGACATGATGGTACACACTTATAATCCCAGGACTTGGGAGACTGAAAACAGGAGGATCACGAGTCCAAGCTACATAACGAGACCCTGTACCAAACAATAATAACTTAAACAAAATTGCTAGATGATCAGATTGTTGAAATCCTAGAATCAAAATGCTTAAAAAAACACATTCTCAGCACTTTTGAATACCTATTTATTCATCTCTTATTGCTAGAAGGTTCTCTGCAAGAATTTTGATATTTCTATGAATACATTATGATCAATATAAGGTATTATATTTAATTAAAAACCTTCAGAATTTTGACTGTGTTTCACTATCTATATGCCAAAGACAAACGGTGGGCTAATACATAGACTCCAGAACTAAAATGATCTGATGTCACATCTTCAAAAATATAATCTTGCCCATCTCTTACTACCCATCACCTCACCTCTGTTACATTGTCATCTGAAGTTTCATAGCCAGGGGCCTGTCTAGCCTTCCAAAGGCTCTTGCCACTTCTGTCTTAAACTTTTTATGGAACAATACCACCATTTATAATCCACCACATACTTACAGATTCTTTCTCTCATCCATGCATTTTCACTTGTTTACTCATTTCCCCTGATTTCTGTCTATAGTTCTCTTTCCTTCTCTAGATCCTATCAAACAATTGATGTTTTCTAGAGTGAACCATCACAAAGTGATCATCCTCTATTTCTAACCTTTATGAATCAGTTCATATTGTCGGATCCGATTTAGCTTTAACTTTTTGTGGCCTCGTCACGACCTTCCAGTCTGAAGTTTCATGTTGCAGTCTCACCTGCAAGCCTCTGACATCATCTCTCTTTCCTAAAGACATACAACTATTACTTCAATTGTCTCCTTTTGAATATACCCCATGTGAATTCCACAAGAATGTCACCTTTTGTATCACCAAATCATAATTCACTGGCTACAAAATAACCTTGCTCAAAAAACATTTTCTGATTGAGTGACTGTATGCATTAAATTACTAAAATATTAAAATATGTAATTGTAAAAATGAAGAGCAATTTGTTCCTTGAGGGAAAATTTGAAATTTCAACCTCATAATGAAATTGTTTTACTACTTATACCACTTTACTTTATGAACTACAAACTTCTCACAAAGGTGTTATCTTTAGGGTTTTACATATGATAGAATGAACAAGGATGGATTTTTCCCAGAAAATTTTACAATACTTCTTGAGCAAATACAAATCTTAAGAACCATTTTAGAAATACTAGGACCTCTGTTTAAATTGATGGGCATAATAGTGGCATACATTTCCAAAGATTCCAGAAAGGAACAATAGTGCTCTTGTTGAGTATTCAAGCTTATAATCAGAATGCCTCTTTAGAATTCTTACTTGGACAATAAATAACTACATGTAATCATCAGTACCAAGTAAATTAATTTTTCTCTTAGTATTTTCTTCTCCCATACAAACATGATCATAGAGCTTACCTTCTGTGATTGTTCGTATGACTCAATCTGTTAATACTTATTCAAATATTTAGAATATTATCTGAACCAGAGTAGTATGATAGTCATTAATTGAAGAGATAGTGATGGCATTAGTAGCATTATTACTCTTCATGCAGCAAAGGTGCAGTACTTCGAAAATCCAGGGGTGTACCAAAGCATAATATGCCTAGAAACCCAGGTTTTAAAAAGAGTCAAGTTAAATCCACTGCCATTCATTTTTTTCAAGGTCTTGGAAGATGAATTGTGATAGATTATTGATTCTTATATACTATCAATTATTTTGTTACAATGCTAAATAGGAAGGAAAACTTTGCCAATAAGAGTCTTTTTAATGTAGATATGAAATATGGAAAAAATATTTAAACTATGTGTAGTGAATTGCTAACTGGTGAACTTGTCACACCCAGCTGAATTGAACTACTGCGGTACAGGGTGTGGGAAGCCCATCTAAGGGTTGTTGCCAGCAGCAAAAGAGGCAGAACTAGAGAAGCTGTTGAAAGACTATGAGCGAAGCTATTTGTTTCTTTTCAAAAAAGAGATAGAGTACAAATTAGCATTAAAACAAAAAATTACAAATGATACAGAATTTCACTTAACAAAGTAATATTAATTTCACAGTATTTGCTGTAATGCATAGTGTTGTCTTCCAACCAGTTATTCATATTACCAGATATATGCATCTAAAATTAGAAGAAGAAAGAAAAAAAAAAAAGAAATGTGTAAGAAATTAAGAAGAGAAAAAGGGCAATCAATTGAAAAAAGGAGACAAAACAAATTAAGCTTTATCTGCTCCATTCCATAGACCAGCAGAAATGCACAGTAGAGTTGTTCAAACTATCCTGCTTACATACATAGGGAAGTATTTGGAAAAACTGTTGGCGCTATTGGAAGCTGCTAGTTTTCTTAGGCTGTTATGCTGGAGGACCATGTCATGCTGGCTTTCCTGATGAACTTGGCTGTTCTTTTCAAAGGAGTTGTGGGACATTGTTGTTGCTGAATATGGCTATGATTCATTTTAGGGGAATTCTGGTCCTTACCTTGAGCATTGCTGTCTGGCTCCAGAGGGGAGATGCTGCACTGTTCAGCCACCTGGAGAAGCTTATGACATTGGCTTTTCTGATAGGCACTCAGATTTCCTTATCACTGGAGTTGCTCACAACCTTACTGTTGCTGAGGATGGCAGTGGCACTTTTCTTGTGTGTATGTGGGGTTGGGGGGACAGTCAGGTTCTTACCCTGAGCATTGTTTCCTGGATGCAGTTAAGATCCCTAGCACAGATCCTTCATCCCACTGATCTTTGACCTTTCTAGCTTCCACCACTGACCTTTGGGTCTTCCCAGCACAGATTCATGAAGTGGGCCTGCATGATACATTGTCATGGACACTAGGCCTCCAATTGTACTTTAAGAAGCAAAGTTATGGGCTCTAAATTTTCAGCTGTACTCATGTAGTATATAAGGATCCAGGGCCTTGGCTGTATTCTTTGTCTTTAGGGTGTGAACAGATTTCCTGCATTCTTTGTATTTGACTCTTTGGGTTATTATAAAATAATGTTATGAAATGTGCCCTATATTGTATTGTTCCCATTGCAAAAACCCTAAGCCATGACACTATAAGTTAATTTCAGAGTTTGACACCAGAATAACAGAAATATTATGAATTAATTATCTTTCATATTAAATAGAATTTGCCAAAGTTTATAAAGTAAATATCAGAATTATTTGAGGTAACGACCAAAACATAAACAACCAAACTTATTCCTTTCATATCTTTCTATACTTTATCAGAAAAGGTATGTACTACCTGGTTTCCATGTGCTAAAATGAGTTAGAGTCACCGCAAAAATTTCCATGTTCATGTTAATATTTTATGCTCATGTAGTTTTTCTACCTAAAACATGGTCCCAACTGAGATCACAGCAACTTTGTTGAATTCTTTTTAAATTACTGTATATTTTCAATATTTGATATTTATATCAAAATGAATTGACACCATATATAACCATATATAATGTACCTATAGCCATTTTAGTCCTTTGCTGACCACCCCCCACCACCTTCCTTCTATCCAGAAGGACTGACTTTATTTTAGTCCTTACTTTGCATTTTGATTTCTTATGTAAGAGAAAACTTTTTCCATTCATCTGTTGATCAGTACGTACATTAGAGCTTATGTACAGTTAATTGTGCCATTATGAACATGGGTATTCATGTGTCAGTACAGTAAGATTTCATTAAGTTTTGTTACATTCTTACAGTAAATGTTGATGTTGCTCAGGGAAAGAATCTTATTTTTCTTGATTTCCCGAGAGCTGCACAATTTTTACATGTATTTAAATTTGCTTGGGGTTTGGGGAGATGGCTCAGTAGAATAAGCACTTCCCTGGGAAGCGCAAGAGCTTGAGCTCAATCCCCAATTCTGCCCCCGCCAAAAAAAGTAAATTTGCTTATACTTAAGCATTCTCATTTCAGACTATGTTTTGTTCTAGTTTTATAACTTTAGGTTGATTACATTTAATTGCATGATGTTATCATGTGATGCTTTGCTGAAAACATGCTAATTTGTATAATGTAAATTGAAGACTCTAACCTTGAGATCTTTAAAATAACTGGGGAGAAGACAAAATATGTGCACAAAAAACTTTTAGATGTTCACATAAAGTTCAAATTGTTTAACACTCATGCAATGAGTTACTGATTTTTATGATAAGGGTTAAAAAGTGACGATCATGGACCAGATACTGGCCATGGATCCGAAAGTCAGACATTACTGATACTCCCTGTTTAACTACATATCTGCTGAATGACTTTTTGGACTTACAACTCAGATATATTGTTGGAAAATTCAACCCACTGCTCAGACTTAAGACCTATCTTTTTTGTACAGTTCTGTACATCTTATTCATAAAGCCTCTATGTCTTTTTTTTTGCACAGTATAATTTGTTTATATAAAACAGTATGTCTTGATGATTATACTTATATAGTAGATCACTGTAGTTTTATGTTCACTTATGCACTCCAGTACTGTGTGTGTTATGCAAATGAAACAAAGTTATCAAGTTAGATTCTCTTTTGATCATTCTTTGTTCAAATAGTATAATGTACACACTATATACAGTTCCTCAGGGCTGGCCAGATAGCTCAGTGGACTAAAGAGTCTGCTTAGGCAGACACAAAATCCAGGGTTCAATCACCCCTTGCATGCCATGCCAGCCCTGCCTCTGGGGCTCCCTGAGACAGAGATTGAGACTGGGCGTGGTGGCACATGCCTGTAGTCCCAGCGCTTGGGAGGCTGAAGACAGGAGGATCACTGTGAGTCTGCTCTGTGTAGTGAGACCTTGCAGACCCTGTACTATATACACTTTTTTTAAAAAAAGACAACTCCACAATTCATCTTTCACTACTAATACACTTAGTGATCTGTTCTCACCAGTGGAATTTCTTCATGTAATGAATAGCTTATTGAAGAGCACTCAAGATGAGATTGGAAACTAAAAAACATGAAGCATAACACAACAGGGAAGCACATGTGCTAAAAGAACAGGCAGAAGGCATAAGTACCCCAGGTATGGGCTCAAGGGAAAGACCTGCTGACTACAAACAAGAAAGAGCTAAACGAACAGTGATGGGAAAAGTACACAGATGTATTTGTATCTTCTTTTGCTATAATCTGAATCAATCCCCCTCCCACTCCCTCCAAAAAATTCATATACTAAAATGTGAGTCTTCAACCTGTGGACCTATGGGAGGTACTGGTGCTTTTAGAAGGAGGGGCTTAGTGGGAGGAAGTTAGGTCATTGGAGGTGTGGCCTATGGGAAAGGTCCTGGGACCCTAGGGGAGGTTTGCAGCACTGCTGTGAAAATCCACTGGGTGCAAGATGTCTCATGTTACTGCCTCACCATCCTCCATGCAAAGTCTCAGGGCCAAAGTGACTATTAGGGCAATGGCACCTGATTCCACATCATAGCTTCTGGGGAATGTGAACTGCACCCATAATACTTTCTACACATTGCACAATATTTACAGTTACACTCCACTAGGCAGCAACATGATTCTCTCCCAGCTCTGAGGGAAATTTCAAAGTATCAGTTCAGTTTTAAGCAGTAAAAAAATTACAGGTTTCTGATGCAAAGTAAAAATGAAGATAAATATAATTTCAAGGATATATAACATGTATCAAGTTGGAAATGAAATATAACATTATATCACAATACAATCTGCAAAATAGCATTATTAATATCAGGTTCAGATTTTAAATGTTAAAATGTAGTGGGATAAAATGTTCACTTAAAAGTGGAGTAAACAGTCCTAGCCCAGGTCCGGTGAGTGTGTGGGAGAACTTCCTGCTACCCTGCACCGGCGGGACCAAATACCGGTCCCAGCCCAGGCGCAGCATGGGCGAAACCCTCCCCCACCACCTTGGGACCCCCACCACCACTCCGCAGCACCTCCATCACCCCGCCTGCCCAGTAAGAATTTCTGCCGCATTCCAGGAACCCCCAGGCCCAGTGCTAGCCCAGACCCAGTGAGTGTGTTCGAGAGCTTCCTCTCCCCTCTACTCCACCTTGCCCCATCCAGGCACAGCTCAGGCCTGGCATACATGCCTGGGGTGTAA
>NW_004524695.1:3811433-3814181 GCF_000260255.1 Octodon degus | reverse complement strand
TAACCACTGAGAAGAATGTATGCAGTGTGTTAATTATTGAAACTGTCCTAGCGATTTGATTTGAAACTGTCTCATTGCTATTTGTTTATCAATAAAATTAGGGGGAAAAAAGTGGCTTCAAGTAGGTGCAGGGGGCATGGAAGCTCTCCCACACACTAACCGGGCCTTGGCTTGTGCTTGGTCTGGAGGCGTCCCGAGAGCGCCGTGGAAGTTCTCACAAGTTGGGGCTGGGCTGGATCTGGAGAAGTGGAGGGGTCCCCAGAGCCTAGCAGAAGTTCTCATTCATGCACCAAGCCTGGGCTTGGTCCGGAGGGGTCCAGCAGGCTCAGGGACGTGCAGAAGCTCTCCCACATATTAGGTGGGCCTGGGTTTGGACTAGGTCTAGAAGGGTCCCAAGAGCATGGCAGAAGGTCTCACTCAGAAGCCAGGCCTGTGGTGGGTCATATAAATATTTGATGGAAAATACCTTTTCAATGTTATGTCGGAGATATTTGATATTCAGACAGATAGTGAGGTTAAGCTCAACTGCCTATGTTGTAGAGTAACAATCATAAGCTTCTCTTCTGGAAGGTTAACAACTTCAGTTTGCAGACCAAAAATTAGAGAAAAAGAAGGGCTGCAAGGCCAGCCAAAATTTTGGCCCTAGCCTTTCAAGGTCAGTGAGGACACAGGACATAGTACAACCTGTACTGTAACATCATGTAACATAGTTGTGGCCCAAATTTTCTGATCAAGGAGTTTATGCGGCCATGGAAGAAAATGATCGATGATGTAGAGCATGTCTAAGGAGAGTTACAGGGAGAGAAAACGTTCTCTCAGGCATTCACAGACAGAAAATTGGTCAAGCAATGGCTGTGACTCATCCACATGGCTGAAACTGACAAAGGATCTACAAACAGCAGTACAGGGTTTCAGGAAAAATCCTGAGGGGATTTGTCTGTCCTTGTGAGATACAAAAGTTACATTTCTTGATATATAGCTCTTGCTTTATCTTGGTCTTAACAATCCAAAAGAAAAGTATAAAAATGAAGTATAAAATGTAAAGCCATATTAATATGCTGAGCTGTAAAAGGCTTAAGTCAACAAATTCTCATATTGACAGTCCTATGAATAACCCACTACTATTATGGACTACTGAGCTATATTGTAATATTTTGCTGAATTCACATACCTACAATATTTAAATGACAGTCTAATACACATCTCTGACAAAACTAAACAAAAAAGGGGGATACAAATGAAGGACCACTTTGTAACTGTATATTCAAAATAGAATAGATATGGAGCTACTTTCTCTTAATTCAATGAATAGAAAGATTTGTACCAATAGTGTTTGTAGACAGGATATCATGTTTACATCTTGTGCTATGAATAACCACTAAGAAAACAATAAGATGCAATGTATTAATTATTGAAACTGTCCTACTAATCATTTTTGAAACTGTCTCATTGGTATTTGTTTCTCAATAAAATTGTTTTAAAAACTGTGGAGTCAAGGGCTGGCCTAACAGCTCAGCAGTTTAAGGTGTCCGCAAGCAGGTGCAGGACCAGGGGTTCGATCCCCAGCCGACCATGCCAGCCCTGTTCCCTAGGCAGGCTGAGATGGCAATTGAGACTGGGCATGGTGACGCACCTGTAATCCCAGCTCTTGGGAGGCTGTAAACAGGTGGATCACTATAAGTCTGATCTAGTAGTGAGACCCTGAACACTCTGTAGAACCCTCCCTAAAAGAAAAAGTTAAGAAAGTGGAGTCAAAACTGGGCAAGTACTTTTCTAAAAATATGCAGATGGAAAATAAGCATATTAAAATATGCTCAAAATAATTTTTCCTTAAGGAAATGCAAATTAAAATAAAGAGACATCATTACACACCTATTAGGCTGATCTCTGAAAATATAATTATGTCTGGCAAAAATGAATAACAAGAATGCTGTCATTATTGATGAGAATCTAAAATGTTAGAGCCAGTGTGAAAGACAGCCTGGCAGTTTCTTGCAATGTCACCCACAATCTTATCATATAACCCAGGATTCATGCTCCTTGATTACCCAGTTGATTTGAAGATGTATGTGGATATAGAGACCTGTATATAAATGTTTATATCTACTACATTCATAATCACCCAAACAAGAAATAACTAAATGTCTGTCATAGGTTAAGTGTGGTGTATCCATACAGCAAAATGCTGCTCAGGTTCACAAAGGTGTAAGTTATAAAGCCAAGCAATAATGATAGTGAATCTGAAGTGCAAAATCCAGTCTAAAAGTATCTACTAAGTGTAAAGATTCAAAAAGGACACTGGGAAATGTACTGTAGGAAAGGAAGATAGGTAAGTGACTGACAGGAATTCTAGTTGGCAAGGAATGGGTGTTAATAGGTGAAGACTGGGATTTTTAGGGTAGTGAAACTATTCTGTATAAAGCAAAAACCTACACAAATACACTGCAAAAAGATAGAACATTAGTGAGTATAATTTTTCAGTAAGCAAAAGAAGAGGAGGAAGAGGAAGAAGAGGAGGAAGAAGAAAGAGGAAAAGAAGAAGAGGAATAAGAAGGAGGAGGAAATGAAGAAAAGGAGCAAGAGGAAGGAGGAAGTGAAGGAGGAGGAGGAAGAAGAAGGAGAAGGAGAAGAAGGAGAAGGAGAAGGAGAAGGAGAAGGAGAAGGAGAAAAGAAGAAGAAGAAGAAGAAGAAGAAGAAGAAGAAGAAGAAGAAGAAGAAGAAGAAGAAGAAGAAGAAGAAGAAGAAGAA
>NW_004524695.1:3810017-3811333 GCF_000260255.1 Octodon degus | reverse complement strand
ATCTACAACAAAGGTCAGAAGACAGTGCTACACAAAATGATGAGAAGGAACAAAATGCAACCTCAGAACCCAAGCCCACCCATAACAAGTGCAGAGCACACTAACAAAGAACAAATTAGGAATCACACAGCTGAAAGCAATGAATCAATGTCTTCTGAAATAAAGAAACATCTGCAGAAAGGTATAGAGGAACTCAGATTGGAAATAAAAAAAGAAATCCCTGAAATAATAACATCTGCATTAAAGAATCAAATGCAGAAACATATGGAGGAAACCCAGTGCCCACCCAGAGCAAGTGCAGAAACACTACCTCAGCTCAAATGCAGGAATTAATAGAGTCGATAGTAAATAAGGAACAGCAGAAAGATACAGAGGAAATCAGAGCACAATTCTTTTCTGAAATAAAAAAAGAAATCTCAGAAATCATAGCATCTGAAGTAAATAAGCAAATACAGAAACATAGGGTGGAAACTCAATCTGAAAAAAAAAAAACACTGCAGTAAAAGAATTTATAACTGCTTCTAAAGAAGAGATTGATAAAAAAAATAGATGAGATTAGAAAAATGATGGATTCCTTGAATGAGCAATACAGGAAAGAAATAGATCACATGAAGGAGAGTCAAAGAGATAAACAGGAAATTAAATTTTCAATCACAAGCTTGAAAAACCATTTAAGTGAATGTGAAGACAGTTTCAGATCTCGAAGATGCTGTTGCAGCTAGTGAAAAGGTAAGAAAGGATCTCTTAAAAAGAATAAGGATGCAGAATAGAATAATCCATCACCTGCAAGATGATGCAAAGATGAACAATGTGAGAATAATAGGCATCAATGAGAAAGGAGGAGTCAATACAAATGACATTAAAAAATATGGGCAGAAGTAATAGCAGAAAACTTCCCAAATATGAGGAAACAATCTGACATTCAGATAACTGAAGCATACAGAACGCCAAGTAACCTCAACCCAAAGAAAAACACACCGAGACACATAATAGTCAAGATCCCAGAAATTCAGCACAAGAAGAATCTATTGAAAGCCGCTAGAGAAAAGAAGCAGATCACATTCAAAGGAAAACCCATCACAATTATGGCTGACTTCCCTTCACAAACCATGCAGGCAAGAAGAGCATGAAGCAGAGTACTTCAGGTCCCCTATGAAAAAAAATTCCAGCCCAGACTACTATACCCTGCAAAACTCTCTTTCAAGTTTGATGGAGAAGTGAAATACTTGCATGACAACAGCTAAAGAATTTCGCGATGACAAAGCCAACCTTACACAGGCTACAGAAGATGTTCTAGAGAGGCACCAAAATGATCA
>NW_004524695.1:3794720-3802733 GCF_000260255.1 Octodon degus | reverse complement strand
GAAGAAGAAGAAGAAGAAGAAGAAGAAGAAGAAGAAGAAGAAGAAGAAGAAGAAGAAGAAGAAGAAGAAGAAGAAGAAGAACAACAACAACAACAACAACAACAACAACAACAACAACAACACAAGAAGAAGGAGGAGGGGGAAGGGAAGTAGGAGGGAAAGGAAGAGGAGGAGAAGTTAGGAGAATCTTGATATAAAATGTAGAATGTGTCACCTACATTATAAGTTCCTACAAGTATAGTGTTGGTTGAAGCGACTTTGGATTTTCTACCACCATAAGTAAAAGAAGTGGACTGTAAGCACTACACCAGTGGATCATGTTTTCCAACAAGTTAACAGAAAATTAACCTCCATTCATGTATATGGGATTGAATGGTTTCCTCAGTAAAGTCAATTGAAAGTGCCCAGGCTTCTCATGGTCAGAACAGCAGGCTAAAGGCACACAAGGGAAAGGGGTTGTGATAATGCATGTAGTAATGAGTGAGAGTTAGAAACATCACTATGAAATCATGCTTAACCTAATATAGATATAGATGGCTGCCAGTGGAAACACACATTTATAGGTACGTGTGTATATGTACATACATTTATTTTCCTGCTTATCAGCTAAAGTGGCTTCAAAGCAATGAAAATACCACTGAACATAACTAATATCCAATTCCAAAATTTCAATGTGATTCTACCCAAAATGGAGATAATTGCTATCCTAGAACTGGTAAAGAAATATAAAAGATAAGTCTGGGACATCTCTTGTGCCAATAAATGTAAGAGAAAATATGCAAAACTAATAAGAACAACACACAAAATAAGATAAAGAATAAGAGTAAGTTGAACGGCTACAGGAAAAAAGCTGAAAACACTATCAGTGTTATATAGAATTCAATAGTTAGAACAAAATAAAATAGCATTATAGTCCAATACACAATACAGGAGTCCATAGCCAAATAAAGTAATGGAAAAAAGTTGACAAATCTCCCATACAGAATTCCACACAACATTCAAAAAAGGCCAGGGAAAATCTTTACTCTCATATTTTCAGTGAATAACTTTGACCCACGTGGCCTTAGCAAAGTGACCAAGCTCAACATTAACAGTGTTCAATCAGACCAGTGTAATTTTAGGACTATATGAGAGTTCCAGTTCTCTCTGTATTCTTTCTCCCAAAAATACAAAGTAACAATCCAGTCTAATTGTGACAAAGGTGCAAAGCAAATGACAATGGAAAGCAATTCTACCAGAAAGACTCGCAAAGTCAGCAGAAACAAAAATTTGAGAAAATCACAGCCAAGAGATTTTTAAAGATACTTGACAACTGAATGTGATTTGCTATCCTAGATGAGTTCCCAGCAACAAGCAATAGCATTAGGCAAAGACTAAGAAATTTGAATCGCGTATGGACTTTATTTAACAGCAATGTATGAATAATACATTTATTAATTTAACAAATGTACCATACTAATTGAAGATATTAATAGAGGAGGGATTTACTATAAAATGCCAGACTGATAAACAATAACAACTCTCCATGATTCAGAATCCAGACACTGGAGGGGCCAGCAAGATAGCTCAGCACTCTAAAGCACCTGCTTAGGAAAGCATAGGGAAGTACACAGTACTGTGGCTCAATCCCCAGCACCACATGCCATGCCAGCCCCAACCCCAGAGTGGTTTAAGCCAGCCACACACAAAAAAAGAATCCAGACTCTCTAAAATAACAACTTAGGGAAGAAAAAGAGGAAAAAGATGGATCTCAGGGATTCAGGAAGGATCTGAGAAGAAAACTGGAGCCTATAGAGAAACTGAAAAGGCAGAAAACAGTGAGGAAAAAGGAAGAGGTAATCTACATTTTTCCTGGCTCCTGGCTCCTGGCTCCTGACTTACGGCTCTTGGCTCCTGGCTCAAGAGAAAGGAAGATAGACTCTACAGAGACACAGTGAAAATGGGAGACTCCATATTGGGCCTATAGATGCTGCCTCTGTGACAGCTGGCGTAACTCTAGTCCAATTGCATGCCATATCTCCTACAGAAAGGGCTTGGTCAGATACGATTCCAAGAATGGATGAACTGAACCTGGGACTCAGAGCAGCAGAAGAGTTGATTTCACTTTAGGTGCCCAGTCCTCTGCTCCCACAGTGACTGGAAAAGGGACAACCACAGGAAACAGTGTGGTCAGGAAGCTAAGGCCACTCTATCAAGAAACCATCAAAAAGAAGGAAGTTAAAGAGCCAGGCCCTACTCCCATGGCCAGAGATCAGGATCAGGCTGCATCACTCTGGATTTGAAAGTCACAAAATTGGCACCCTTCCCTAACCTGATGGCCTTCTAGTAAGTATACTAGCATGTATTTGGGGCATGACTGCCTTCTTCATCTACCAGAATGGGCAGAAACAAGTACATACTTAAAGTGGACACAGCCCAAAAATCATACATCCCAGGAAAAAACCACATCTTTGAAAGCACAGAGAATTTTTCTTATTTTCTTTCTGTTTCTATATTTTCATTTTTTTTTGATATTTGTTTTGTTTTATGAGACTGTACATTAGTTTGGTTGGTTTTATTTTTCCTCTTTATCTTCTTTCTTTCCTCCCTTTCTTTTTCACTCATTTGTTGGGGCTTGGGAAACCTTTCTTTATCTTTCTACCTTGCTTATCTCCTACTTTTTCTAACTTCTGTTTTCCTTTTCTCCCTTTATTCTCTCTTTAATTATTTATTTCTTGTTTTTACTCACTGTATAATTTCTCTTATTTCTTCTTTCTCTTTTATCCTGTTCCTTTCTCCATTTTCTTACCACTACCTAGTACTATTAACATCCTTCTCTTTGGCCTCTCATAATTCAGAGTATTTGGTTTGAAAATTTTCCTCCTATGTTCTCTCATTCTTAACCATTGTATTGTAATGCCATAACAATAAAGCAATGCAAATCCTTGATATCTAGTTTACTCTGTAAAATATCAACTAAATTTGATTCTACAACTTGCAGAGATATAACTGTCACGTTTAGTACTTATTACTTGTAAGTCACTATCTTGCTTGTCTTAATGTTTGCCATAATTGCAATTTTCTTCTCTAGGATTAAGGAAGTGCATAATTGTTGTTATAACTTGCTAACATCTAATTTGTTTTGGAAAAATCCACTATATGTGACTGGCTTGTAATGAACAGAATTGCACAAATTTTACTATTCTTCTGCAAGAAAAAAACACTCAAATTATCTTTGTGACATCAACAATACTATAGTACATTCCCACAGAACCTAGTTGGTGGTTTACCTACACTGTTTCTTCCCCTTCCAAACTTATCAAGGTGAATGAATCTTGGGACTGTTGAAAAGAATTATGGTTAATCACACCCAAAAAACATTACTAAAAAGTGGTAAGAGAAATAGGTATGGAGTAAGACAGTATTTAAATGCTCACAAAAAACAAAGCAATACTCACAGAACAAACAACAATAGACACATGAGACAAAAAAGGAACAAAATGCCTCCCCATACTCCCAATTCCTTGTAAGCCAATCAAGGATGTATCAGGGCAAAGAAAAGCATAAGCCACATGCCTGAATTACTCTAAAGGATAATGGAAAAGGTAAAAAAACAGCTTAAAGAAGAATTCAGTGGGATTTGAGAAGATATAACTAAACAGATAATGGAAATACTAACTGAAAAGATGCACAAGATTTCAGAAGATGTAATGATAAAGCTAGATGAGCTAAACAAGGTGATATAAAATATGAACAAATGACCAATTTACCAAAGAACTAGAGTCATGAAAAGGTTTCAGCCAAACATCTAAGAAATTAAAAGTCAGATTGAAGTACAGGTAGCAGAAACTGCCAGTGTGTGCACAGAGTTTCACAACAATGATGATTTAGAAGACCAACTTCTCAAACACATGTTAAAAACTACAAAAGAATATGAAAAATGGTTCAAGAAAATGCTAGATGACATGAAAACTAATTGAAGAATAAAAGGAACAAGCAAAAGTCAGAGGTTAATACATTATACAGATTTTTAAAGAGAATAAAAATTAACAAAATAAAAAACATTAGAATCAATACAGAATTTCACTAAACAAGTTGATCACAATAAACCAATGGTTGTTATATTACATACTGGTGCTTCAAATTATCTGCTCAGATTATCAGATATAAGTATTAAAAATTGAACATTAACTTTTCTGTTCAATACATCAGTAAAAGTTAGCAGTACAGATTTAATGCAAACTTGATCAAAATATCATCAGTTTGAGTACTAGCCCAGGCCCTGTGAGTGTTTGGGAGAGCATCCACCTACTGCTACCAGCCCAGGAGCAGAATGGGTGAGACCCTCTTCCACCCACTTGGGATGCACCCCACCAATTCACAGCACCTCCCAAACCCCGCCCACCGAGTAGGAAATTATGCCGCATTCTGGAAATAACCAGACCCAGTCCTAGCCCAGGCCTGGTGAGTGTGTGGGAGAGCTGCCTCTCCCCCTACTTCACCTTGTGCCTACAGACGCAGCTCAGGCCTGGCATACAGGCCTGGGGTGAAACCATTCAACTGCAAACCCAGCAGAGAGTGTACAAGACAGAACCACCTAGCTAGTACAGGAGCAGAACATCTTGCCAGAGGGGCATGACAGATTCACCCCGAAGGGCAGCAGCAGGAAGGAGCTGAGCACAACAGCCAGACCCAAGCCAGGCACAGCTGGATAAGTCCAAACTTTGTAGATCTGCACCTGAACTTCAGTAGATGCTAAGGTTATAACCGCAACAAAGATCTACAACAAAGGTGAGAAGACAATGCTACACAAAATGCCAATGAGAAGGAGCAGAATAAAATCTCAGAACCCAAGCCCACCCATGACAAGTGTAGAGGACACTAACACAAAACAAATTGGGAATCACACAGCTGAAAGCAATGAATCAATGGCTTATGAAATAAAGAAAAAGTTGCAGACAGGTATAGAGGATTCAGATTGGAAATGAAAAAGGAAATCCCTCAATTAATAACATCTGCACTAAAGAATCAAATGCAGAAACATATGGAAAAAACCCATTGGCCACCCAGAACAAGTGTAGAGGACACTAGCTCAGCTCAAATATACGAATTAATAGAGTTGGTAGTAAATGAGCAACAGCAGAAAGTTATAGAGGAACTCAGAGCTCAATTTTTTTCTGAAATAAAAAAAAGAATTCTCAGAACTCATAGCATCTGAAGTAAAGAATCAACTACAGAAACATAGGGAGAAAACCCAATCTGAAAAAAAACACTGCAGTAAAAGAATTTATAACTGCTTCTAAAGAAGACATTGATAAAAAAAATAGAGGAGATTAGAAAAATGACAGATTCCTTGAATGAGCAATACAGGAAAGAAATAGATCACATGAAGCAGAGTCCAAGAGATATAGAGGAAATTAAAATCTCAATCAGAAGCTTGCAAAACCATTTAAATGAAAGTGAAGACAGAGTTTCAGATCATGAAGACACTGGTGCAGCTAGTGAAAAGGTAAGAAAAGATCTCTTAAAAACAACTAGGATGCAGGAAAAAGTAATCCATCACCTTCAAGATGATGCAAAGATGAACAATGTGAGAATAATAGGCATCAATGAGAAAAAAGGAGTCAATATAAATGACATTAAAAAATATGGGCAGATGTAATAGCAGAAAACTTCCCAAATATGAGGAAACAATCTGACATTCAGGTAACCTAAGCATACAGAACGCCAGGTAACATCAACCCAATTAAAAACACATCAAGGAATATAATAGTCAAGGTCCCAGAAATTCAGCACAAGAATAATATACTGAAAGCCACTAGAGAAAAGAAGCAGATCACATTCAAAGGAAAACCCATCAGAATTATGTCTGACTTCTCTTCACAAAGGATGAATGGAAGGAGAGCATAGAGCAGAGTACTTCAAGTCTGCTATGAAAAAAAAAAAATTTCAGCCCAGACTACTATACCCTGCAAAAACTTCTTTCAAGTTTGATGGAGAAGTGAAATACTTTCATGACAAAGAACAGCTATAGAATTTCATGATGACAAAGCCAACACTACAAAGGCTACTGAAAGATGTTCTAGAGAGGAACCAAAATGATCAAAACTCCACGAATCAGATCAGAAGCAACCAACTAGATAGGGCAAGCAATTAAACACAGGAGAAAAAGGAGTAAATGGCAACAGGTAAATAACATGTCAATCGTAAGTCAATACATCTCAATTCTAACCATCGATGTAAATGGACTCAGTTCAACAATTAAGAGAAATAGACTGGCACAGTGGATTAGGAAACAAAAATCCAACAGGATGCTGTAAACAAGAAACACATGTAACTCTCAAAGACATTAATAGGCTGAAAATCAAACGATGGAACGCAATACTATACGCCCTAGCAACTCAGAAAAAAGCAGGGGTAGCAAACCTATTCTCAGAGAGTCTCAACTTCAAACCGACAATGATCAAGCTAAATAAAGAAGGCCACTATATATTGGTTAGGGGAAAAAATAAAAAGGAAGAGGTAACACTCATAAATACATATGCACCAAGCACGGGAGCACCCAACTAAATAAAGCAAGTCTTAATGGACATGAAAAGTCTAATATACAATACCACAATCTTAACAGGTGACCTTAAACCCCCTTATCCCCAAAGGATGGGTCACCAGATGAAAACTTAGCAAAGAAATAACAGAACTGAACCAGAGTTTGAAACAAATGGACTTGGAGGACATACACAGAGTGTTTCATACAAACAGAGCTGAATATACACTTTTCTGAGCTGCACATGGATGATTTTCTAAAATAGACCAAATACTGATCCATAGGTCATGCTTAAGTATATGTAAGAAAACAGAAATTATCACATGCACATTATCTGACCACAGTGCAATGAAACTGGAAATAAATGACAAAAGAAACCAGAAAAAAAACCCTCAAATACATGGAAAATAAATGACACCCTCCTCAACAACCAATGGGTCACACATGAAATTAAACAAGAAATTCAACAATATCTAAAATTCAATGAAAATTCAAGCACAACTTATCGTAACTAATGGGATATGATGAAAGCAGTTCTCAGAGGGAAATTCATAGCTGTGAATTCACACAATAGGAAAACAGAATGAGAACAAATACATACCCTAATGCTGCACCTTCAACAAATGGAAAAGGAAGAGCAAACCAAACTTAGATCCCAAACATCGGAAGACATAAAGATTAGAGCAGAAATTAATTTAAATGAGATGAAGAAAATAATTCAAAGAATTAAAAAAGCAAAAAGCTGGTTCTTTGAAAGATTAAATAAAATCAATAAGCCCCTAGCTAACCTCATCAAAAAGAGGAAAGAAAAAATTCAAATACAAGCAATAAGGAATGAATAGCGTGTAATTACCACAGACCCAGTGCAAATTCAGAAGATTGTCAATAGCTACTTTGAGAATCTTTCCTCTCACAGAATAGAAGACACAGAAGAAATGAACAGATTCCTACAAAGGCACAGATTACCACAACTGAATCACCAAGATATAACCACTCTCAATAGCTCAATAACACCCAATGAAATATGAGATGTAATTAAAAACCTAGTGACAAAGAAAAGTCCAGGTCCGGCTGGATTCACAATTAAATTCTACAAGAAATTCACAGAAGATGTACTCCCTATACTGCCCAAAATCTTCAATGCAATTGAAAAGGAAGCAATCCTCCCAAAATCATTCTTGGAGGCAAGTATTATACTGATACCAAAACCAGGGAAAGATGCAACTAAGAAGGAGAACTACAGGCCAATCTCCCTGAGGAACACAGAGGCAAAAATCCTCAATAAAATCCTACCAATTAGAATACAACTAATGATCAAGACGGTCATACACCATAACCAGGTAGGATTCATCCCAGGGATGCAAGGATGGTTCAATATTCGAAAATCTATAAATGTAATACACTATATCAATAGAGTGAAAAATAAAAACCACATGATCATCTCCATTGATGCAGAAAGGGCTTTTGACAAAGTCGAACACTCATTCATG
>NW_004524695.1:3773865-3792227 GCF_000260255.1 Octodon degus | reverse complement strand
ATTCTCACCCTGACTAACTATATATACTGATACCTGTGAAATAAGGAATTACACTACAGATGGTAATCTGTAATTGTAGTTTCATGCTTGCTGTGCCTGTCATTCTGATCTTCTGTATACAGGCTGCTTTTCCTGATATGCCAGTTGCTGCTGTGCTGTCTCTCAGGTAGATGATTGTTCAAAAAGAAGGGGGTGGTGAATGAAGGCAGAAGACAGGAAAAGGAATATTGTGGGGCTGTCCTGCTTCAAGGTTGTATATCGTTAGATTTTTGGACTTATGTGCAAACATAAGAAGTATATAATTCCTTATGCCTTTTTTAAAAATATACTGTAATTTTTAAATGTTTTTTCATCATATTCTGTAGGGACTTAAAGTTCAACATATCAATACTTGATGTAAAATTCCCATTCCATGTTATGCGTAAGATGTTTGATATTCAGACAGATAGTGACGCTAAGCTTAACAGCCTACGTTGTATGGTAATAACAATATGCTTGTCTTCTGGATGGTTAACAACCTAAGTTTACATACCAAAATTAGAGAAAAAGGAGGGCAGCAAGGAAAGCCAACCTTTTGGCCCTAGCCTTCCAAGGTCAATTAAGACTCAGAACATATGAGAACTTGTACTGTAACGTCATGTAACTCGGTAGTGTCCCAAAATTTTCTGATCAAAGAGATTATGGGGCCAAAGAGGAAAGTGATCAATGATGTAGAGTGTGTCTAAGGAGAGTCAAATGGAGAGAAAACATTCTCTCAGGCTTTCACAGAGAGCACAATGGCCAAGCAATGGCCATGATTCATCCACATGGCTGACACTGACAAAGGTTCTACAATCTGAGGTACAGAATCTCAGGATAAATCCTGAGGGGATTTCACAGGCCTTATAAGACCCCAAAGCTACAACTCTTGTTGCACAGGTCCTGCTTTACCTTGGTCTTAACCACCCAGCAGAAAAGTATAAAAATTAAATATAAGAAGTAAAGCCATGGTGTTATGTAGAGGTATGGGGGACTCAGGTCAACAATTTCTGACATTGCCAGTCAAGTGGAAGACCCAATACTCTTATTGGCTACTGTACTCTTCTAGAATATTTTGCTGAGTTTACACACCTATAATATTCAAATAATGGAACTTAACAAAAAAAGGGGATACAGATGAATGTCCATGTTGTATCTGTGTACTTAAAGTGTTTAGGTTAGATATATAGTTATATTCTCTTAATGAATGGAAGGATTTGTTCTAATTATGCTTGTAAATAGGATACCATGTCTGCATCTTGTACAGCAGTTCACCACTAGGAAGAATTTATGCAATGTGTTAATTATTGAATCCGTCCTACCAATTTGGTTTGAAACTGTCTCATTGCTATTTTTTTCTCAATAAAATTATATTGAAAAAAAGAATTAAAAAATAAAAAAATTTTAAAAATATCATCAGTTAACTCACATATCTAGAGAAAACATTCCTAAAATTCACTTCAATCCAGAAAAAAACTTAGAATAAATAAGCAATTCTGGACAGAAAAGGCAAGGTAGCTTGGATCACAATCTCTGACTTGAATTTTTATTACAAAGCTACTGTGAGAAAATCTGCATGGCACTGGCAAAAAATACCCATGGATCAATGCAACAGATTAGAAAATTCAGACACAACTAAAACTTACTTGGATATGTTATCTTTATCAAAAAGAGCAAACATATTCACTGAAAGAAAAACAGCCACTTTAATAAATGGATTTCAAAAAATTGGCTGTCTACATGATGAAGACTAAAACTAAACCCATGTCTATCATCATGCACTAAAGTCAAAATGATTCAATGAAACAAATATATCATTACAGACACTAAATCTTGAAGACAGAGGTGTAGGCAGAGACTTCATGAACAAATCCGAAACTTCATGGGAAATACTCAAAAGAATCAACGACTGGGATCTCATCTTATTAAAAAGGTTTTCACATCAAAAGAAATCACCAATAAAAAGGAAAGACAACTCACAAAGTGAAAAAAAAACCAAGCTAATTTTATTTCAAATAGAGGACTTCTATCTAAAACATAAAGAATTGAAAATAATCAGATCCCACAAATTTAAAGACCCAATCCCAAAAATTAAAAACATCATACCACACCATTATATGTGCACTGATGCTTATAGCAACACAACTTATGTTAGCCAAATCTTGGGAACAATTCAGAGGCCCATTAACTGAGAAATAGATAATAAAGTTGTATTTTTATACAATGGAGTACCATTCAGCTATAACTTGAGACTTTGATAGGTAAATGGAGGCCTATACTGTGCCAACTTCAGTCCATATGTATAAGTGAAAGAAATCAGTCTTGCACATGGAAACATCATATTGTCTCCCTAGTGTAAGAACCTGAAAGAGAACATAAGAGCCAAAATGTAGAACAAATATTGGGAAATGGTAAAAAATTGTTAAAAGGGAAAAGAAAAGAAGACTGGGATTGGGAAAAGAATGCAAAAGAAAGAAGGGAAAAGGAAAAGTAAATATATCCAAATAACTAAGGTAGTTATACTATTATCTCATTGAAAAGAAAGGTTTGTGTTCATATTGTTTGATCATTTTTTCATGCATATATTTGATCATCTACTTTGAAGATAATAATAGGCAATGTATTAATCTCTTTTATTTTCCTTTTATCTTGGTTTGAAAGTTTGAATCATTGTTTTTAGTATTCTTTCTCTTTAAAATAAAAAATGAAGCCAACACAAATGGTGTAAAAAGTATGTTCACAGAAATAATTACAGAACATGTCTCAAATATATGTAAAGAAATCAACATACAGATATAGAACCCTAAATATCCATGCACAAAAGAGAACTTACTCACAGCACATTACACGCAAAATACCTGAAGCCCATCACAAAGATGAAAGTTTAAAAGCTGGAACAGAAAGGCAATGAACCAGAAATAATGGAAATCCATTATACTAGACTTCTGTACACAAATGTTAAAGGCTAGGAGGCATGAGTGAAGTATTTGAAGATGCAAAACATAACAATTTCCAATCCAACTTCTGTGTCCTGCAAAATGTTTTTGTTGAGAGAGATGCCATGCATGGTGGTACACTCCAAGAGGCTAAAGCAGGAGGATTGCTCCTGAGTTCCAGGCCAGCTTAGGCTACATAGATCAAGGTCAGTCTGAACTACACAGACTGTCTTCAAATAAAATAAATGAGATTTGAATAAAATAGGCAAAGAAATAAAGTATTTTCATGTGAAAAAACATCTCAAGATATTCATGACCACCAAACCTATGTAAAAAAAAAATTCTCAGACATCCTACAAAGAGACAGTGAGGGCCATTGAGATAGATCACTGGACTAAGCACATGCTTAGGTAAGCACAGGGACCAAGGTTCCATCCCTGGCACCACATGCCATGCCAGCCCTGCCCTCAGGTGCACTGAGCCAGTGACTGAATCCAGGGGTGGTGGCACACGTCTGTAATCCCAGCTGGGAGACTTGAAAACAAGAGAATCTGATCTGTGTAGTGAGTTTCTGCACAAAATACATGAAAAAAAGCTTAAAAAATATAAAATAAGAATGAGTGAGAGATAATGAAGCCAGTGGTGCCAATAAGTCAAAAAAGAATTAATACATTTGATGTGATGAGCAGATAAATATCAGGAAAATAATAATGGAATCAGCAACAAGAAAGTAATGCTATGATAAGGACCAACCAGTGCATCTTGATAGTAACTCTCAAAGTGAAGGGTCTCAATCCCCAAATCAAAGGACATATATTGTGAGAATGGATCAAGAAACAAAACCCATTTGTCTGCATATACAAGAAAAGCATTTAACTAAAACTCAAACTCACAAATAAATATCAAAGATGGAAAACAATATTCCATGCTACAGGAACTCAGAAAAAAAGAAGAAGTAGTTATCCTAATTTTAGAAAAAATGGATTTCAAGCCAAGATTGATCAGGAGAGTTGAAGAAGATCACTACATATTAATTGAGGCAACAATTTGACAGGAAGAGTTAACAACTACAAACATATATACAGCAAATACCATTGTCCTTAATTTCATAAAACAAATATTACTGGACATGAACAATCTGACAAACTCCAATACAATTATAATGAGAAGTCTCAATACTCAATGTTACAAATAAAATCATCAATTAAAAAAATTAAAAAAATAAATATCTGATTTGAACTAAACTTTCAAACACATGGATTTAATAGATATCTGGTGTTCTACTGAATGTCAACATAATATGCATTGTTTGTAGCAGCACAGGAAATTCTTTCAAAATAACCATTTACTAGTTCAGTAAATGCAAAAGTATCAAAGTGATTCCATGCATATTACCAGATCTTAATGTAGTGAAGCCAAAAATCAATGAGAAAATACACCACAAAAGTTATGAAACAAATCATGATCAAATAATAGTCTCTTACATAATCAACACACAACAGGTGAAGTTAAAGAAATATTATACAGTTTCTATGATAAAATGATAATGTTGATATGATATACCAGAACCTATAGGGCACAATGAAAGCAATCATAAGAAGGAAGATTTTAGTGGTTAATTCATACATCAGAAAAACAGTGAGTTCATAATGATGAACATCAAAGACCTAGAAAAAACAAAGCTAGTACAAAGAAGGAAATTATAAATATCAGACATTAACAAAATTGAAAATAACAAAACAATACAAAAACATCAAAGAATCAGAGTTGCTTATTTGAGAGATTAAATAAAATAAACCAACCATTGTCGAATCTTACCAAAATAAGCAAAGACCCAAATCATCCCTACAATTACAAATGAAAAAGACAAAAATCACAATGAATTCTGCTGAAATCTAGAAGATTATTATTCATTTTGTTTTATTTTGTTTTCATTTAGTACAGGGTCTACAGGGTCTCACTACACAGATTAGACTCAGAAATCCTTGTTTTCAGTCTCCCAAGCATTAGGATTACAGGCACACACCACAACTCCCAGTCTCAATCACCCTCTCAGCACATCCTGGGTGTGGGGCCGGCATAGCACTCTTGGGATCTAGAAGATTATTTTTAAGGACATGTTCTCTAACAAATTGGAAAATTCAGAAGAAATGGATAATTCTATATATGAATGAACTTTCAAAGCTGAGCCAAAAAGAAATAAAAACCTTGAATAATCCAATACCAGTCAGTGAAACTGAAGAAGTAATAAAAGAAAAAAAAAGCTACCAACTAAGGCCTCATCAGATTTACTACCAAATTCACTGTTATAAATAAAATCATCAATTAAAAAAATTAAAACAAAAAATTTAGAGGAGATCTAATGTCAGAGCTACTCAAAATCATTAATGAAATCAAAAAGGAAGCACTACTCCTGATTGCAAAGCCAGAAAAGAACCTAACCTAAAATAAATAGCATTAAGGAAAATGAATACATGTTGAAAAGTAATCTAATCAAGGAAATGAAAGACATTTACAATGAAAAATATATTACTCTATAACAAGAGGTTGAAAAGGATATCAGGAAATGAAAAAATATCCCCTGATCGCCTCTTTAATAGGGCCAATATAGTCAAAATAGCCATACTTGTAAAATTGTTATACATATTTAATGCAATCCAAATCAAACTACCAATAGCAGTACTTACAAATTAGAAAAGGAAAACAATCCTAAAATTCATATGGAACCAAATGAGACCTACATTATCAAAAACAATTCAGAGCAATAAGACAAAGACAAGCATCATCATGAGATGACCAGACATCAAGTTATACTTCGATGCTGCAGTGATGAAAACAGCACAGCACTAGCAGAAACTAAAAAGCAAAAATAAACTGACAGACTTGTGGATCAACAAAACAGAATAGAGAATAAAGAAATAATTCCAAGCGCACACAGCTATGTTATCAAATTGAAACAACAGTGAGATACCATCCTGCTCCAGAAAGAATGACTGGCATCAAGAAATCACTAAATAGCAACTGCTGGCAAGGCTATGGAATATAAGAAAGCTTGTGGGTGAGACTATAAACTGACACAACCACTGTGGCAATCAATGTGGCAAGTCCTCAGAAAACTCAAACTAGACATTCAATTTGACCCAGCTATTCACCTCTAGGCATCATCCCACAACAGTCAAAGACATCACACCATAATCATAGATGCTTGTTTATAGCAGCACAATTCACAATAGCTAAATCTTAGAAGCAACCCTATATAACTATCAACAGATTGATGAATAAAGAAAGTATGGTATTTGTACATAATATAGAACTATTATGCGATAAAGAAGGATAAGCTTGAGTCATTTGAAGCAAAATAGATATACTTTGAGGCTAAAAGAGGAAGCAAATCAAGCACAGGAGTTTAAATGTCACATTTTTTCTTGTATGATAAACAATACTGTATATAAAGTGTAGCATAAAAGAGAGAAAAGAAAAAATATTGTAATCCAGCATAGACAATACCCAAAAATGAACTTTGACTTACTATATTGTCTTATGTGTTTTATGTTTTTGTTCTATTAATCTGGTTGTTGATATGTATGAATGATAACTTTACAATGATTTATAAGATAAACAAATCTGTTCCTCACAAAAATGGGAGACTGGAGAGAAGGTGAAAAGAAAGAATTGAGATGCATACACCTGTTTTCTACAATGAATGTTAACATGTACCAGTAAAAATTCAAAAAATAAAAAGTAAAGTTATTGAAAAACAAATATAGAATATGTGAGGAATTTCTATATAATCATTAAAATTTTGTCAATTAAAATAATTTTAAAGTGAAAAGTTTATTTTTAAGAAGATAACTGAGCTTCATAACTATCTATAACCTCAATTAATTTAAGTATTTAGACTTAAAAGTGGAATAATTTTCTATATGCTTATGCCTTTTATCAAAGCTTCAAAAATAACCTTGATGGATTTATAATAAGTATTTGTTTATTGTTACATTAAATTCTATTTTAAAAAAGCTGTTTAACAAATGTATATAAGAATGACAGCACTAGTAGTACAGCATTGAAGACATTTAGAGAAATTTATCCCTGAGTACTCAACAGTGTAGAATTAACTTTAGGAATGGTTACGTGTGAAGCTAATCACATGGTGTGTGATAGTTTCTATTATCACGGTTAAGGTGTGTATGCTCAGAAACCTTAATGTACTATTTTATTTCACACCATAATGGAAACAATTGTCAACTGAACCTTGTGTGTTTGAGAATTGTACATATTAGAGGAATGGATAATTTAAGAATACAGTGAAAATTCAGTATAAAATTTTACAAGAGTCACACAGTTCAAATATTGAGAAGGCAGCATGCTAACTGGAAAATGAATTTCCAACTGAATTTTTCTCCTGTGGGTCTCACTGGGGATATGCTATACTGAGAAAATCCAGCTGTACTCTTGCCAAGGGATCTCATATGTCAGGAAAAAGATGTTTTGTATTACTCTGATTTGGTGAACAAGATCAAAACACACTTCGCTTATGAGCATGCGTGTATACATGCGGTACAAGGGGCAAATGTTGAAACAAAAGCATAAATTCAGAAGACTTTGTTTATCTAAAGATAGTTCTCTATATTAAGTTCCAAAATCAAATTCTCCCATATACAAGTAATGTGAAATCAAGATATTAGTGCATCTTCTTCTCTAACAAGGCTTCTATCCTGCCCTTACTTGTGTACCAGACAATCCAGACTTTTATAAAAAATGAATATCAGACCATTTGAAATTAGAAATCTTACTGTTAGATAACATATTTCTCTCAGGTATTTTGATTTAAAGAAAGAAAATTCGTCAAAGTTACCTAAAATGTCTCCTAAGTAACATCTTATAAAATTAAATTTGAATTCAGTGAAGATTTGACCTAGATTGTTCTACAGGAGTCATTTATGTAGATGGATAAAGAGAAAACTAAGAGGCAGAGGAAGTCATTAGGGGAAAATCATGGTTAATAGGACATTAAGAAGAGCTGGTGAGGAGACTTCACCAAGTGATGAAAGAAAAAAACCAAAGAATAAAAGAAGGAAGAGCCCGACTTCAGAGCTCAGCTCAGTTGTTTCCTATACATGAAGATTAACACCTTGGTACTGTTTCTTCATCTTTAAGAGAAATTTGTATCACACTAGGTCCAAGAACAAACACATGTGAATGTAGAGTACGTGGTTCTGCACATTAAATGAAATGCACACTCAATCATTGTTAGTCTTTGCCCACATGAACATTTATTTTCTCAAGAAAGAAAATCATAGAAACCAATACAGAATTTCCAAAAATGTCATTGAATATTAATGGAACTTGGAAGCAGCCCTGATCCTTCAATAAAGGTATGGTATTTTCACACTTCATACAGAGCCGACTTACTCATAACTAACAGTTCTTGACTACAATCTGATTCTACTCAGAGCTTGCTTTGACCTCTCTGCATAAGACTTGTGTGTAATGAGGGATCCGTGACTGTAAACTGGAGAGGATAAGATAGCTTAAACTCAGAAATGCCTCAGAGCAGTGCCTTCTTTGCCAGTTACCACATGCCATTTTGTGAATATTGTTTGGAAAAAAATTCATCCAAAACTAAAACAGACAAAATTTTAAAAACCCAAATATATTGAAAGGATCAAACTCAAGGAACTGGAAAAGAAATTAAGTAATTCAATATGTCTGTGTAAAGGATATAGAAATTCAGCTGCTCTTGGATTTGTTAAATTCCTGTTTTCCTTTTAAAATACTTTTGGGAATAGACAAAATTCAAGAGGTGTTTTGCTAAGCACTTTTTCTGTCCATGTAGAAAGGTCCCAGAGGAAATTTAATCTCCATGTTTCTGATACTTTCACACTTAACATCAAGGAGTTGTTTTGTAAGGGTTATTTGATATATTAAGAGGGCTTAGAGCTTTTTTGCAAGGTTTTCAGAGTGTTTTTCTTGGGGAGAAATGTGGTCATATATAACCAAGGGGAAACAAATTCACACACCACTAAGTTCAAATTCAGTTCAAACTTCTCCTGCCAAACTGTCCCCAAAAATGCCTTTTCTGGTTAAAATATAATAACATTTCTTCTGTTAGGATATATTAGCCAAACTCTCCCAATTGCACAGAAGGCATATATAAAATGTTCTTTATTGTGGCACTAATTTCATATATACCATTATCTAAGATATAGCTCCTTAGATAATGGAAATAAGAAAATTGTATCTTCTTTTATATTGCCATCATGAACTGAATAGGTATGAATGGCTTCATTGGAATTTTGCAAGTGAATTCAAAGGGTGAACGGAAGAGAACAGGAACTCCATTAGTCCTAGCTGCTTAAAAAAAAAAGAAAAACAATGTTAATGAAGTTCTTTCCACCAAGTGCAAAGGTATTCAATCTTCATTTTTAAAAATCGTTACAGCCTTGAGCTCTTCTAATCTTTAGCCCAGAAAGACCCAGATATTATTTCCTGCTGCCTGGGCTACAAAAATAGACTACTAATTGGTTCACCATTTTTTTTCTGCTCTCTTCCATTCATTTTTCATGAAGCAGTGAGTCCCCTGATTGGTTCTCAGCCTTCAGTTCCTTCTTAGGCAAGCCCAATTTCCTTAAAATTAAAACCTAATCATACCTCTATTACACTTGAGTATAGTCAGGGGCTGTACATTCTCTGGAAAAAACAAAAACAAATTGAACTCCTTAATGGGGCCTACCTATTACAAAGCTTGAGTTTGCTGACCATGAGGATTACCACTACAAATTTCACTTTTTGGGCAGGCTTTCCCTCTGCATGGGATGTCTGGGCTGCTGCAGCTTTGATTCATAGGCCAGTCAAACTCCGATTGCTCTGTGCACTTGCTCACCAAATGCCTTCCTTTACCATCATGCATTTTGCCACAAACACACACACACACACACACACACACACACACACACACACACACACACTGAGCTTCTTTTTATAATTATTTTAAAAATGTATAAGTTAAATGTGGAGCTATTTAAACATTTCCAGGGCAGCCAAATAGCTCAGTGCATTAAAGTGCCTGCAAGCAGGCACAGAGTTCGGGGGATCAATCTGCTGGGCCTTCCATACAGGCCCCATCCCCGGCACGCGCGGAGCAGACAATTGAGACTGGGTGTGGTGGTGCGCACCTGTTATCCCAGCTCTTGGGAGGCTGTAAACAGGCGGATCACTATGAGTGCAATTTAGTAGTGAGACCCTGAACACCCTGTGGACCCTTCCCTAAAATACAAAAAAAAAAAAGTTTCCATAACTGAACTGGAATTAGATCTGGAACTGCATTATGAATTGTTGCAAATAATTTAGTAACATCCTAAAGCTGAAATCACTCTCCAACTTTGTCTAATAGTAAATAGATAAATGAAATCATTCTTCCGTCTTTCTAAATTATCAACACCATCTACTGTTCTGTTCCTGTGCCTGTGCTCCTTTTGGAAGAATACTTATCTTCCATAGATACTGAGGTAGACAGTATCTGTTCTCCCTTCTTCATGATTGACCGATAGCATTGATCCTGTCTTCAGCAATCACTGGGTCCTTGCTTTTGCCCCCTTTACCCACACCTCTACAGCTCCCCCTTGGTCCCTATGGTGGAAATCCAGGGAATCCTCTCAGCTTCCTCATGAGACCTACTGCAGCAAATACTCACAGAGAGGCAGGACATTGAGGCTTTTTCTGGGAAGTAGCATTGATTTACGCTGGCACTGGGTTCAGTGGATTAATACCCTCAAACACATAGGATTTTTGCCATTTATACAATTTTTGTGTCCTTATCTCCCCTGAATTGTAACACTCTAAAAAACTGCAGACTTATTTGATACAGTCTATGTTACAGAGCAGTGCTAGAACTACACGTGTATCTAGGAACTGAGCCATGTAGTCTTTCTTGATTCTGACATGGCTGGAAGGGTCCTGCTATGCTACCACTAAAAATATGAAACAGTATAAGTATTTGCAGTGTTATTGGGTTCTATGTGGTTGTTTAGGAGTTTATAAATGTAAATACCTGTGTGTACGGTTGTATAGATGTGTGCATAATGCAATGCAGCCATTTCTATTCTATACATTATTACAGAACAGGAGTAAATGTTCTTTGATGATTTCGCCATTTTTGGCCTTAATCTAAGAACAACTAAGCTAATCACTAATTTATATGAAGTTCTGTCTTTACCCTCCAAACCTATGGTGTATGCAGAGAGAGTTTTGACATAAAGATTCATGGCAAGAATCCAACTACATCTAAACATTGTTCTTTAATCATGCTTTTATTATCTCAAATTCTATTAAACATTTTAATATCTATGTTATTTTTTTGTATTGTAGGGAAGGGTCTACAAAGCGTTCAGGATCTCAGTACTAGATTGGACTGGTAGTGATCCACCTGTTTACAGCCTCCCAAGAGCTGGGATTACAGGCGTGTGCCACCACGCCCACTCTCAGTTGCAGTCTCAGAGCACCCTGGGGGTGGGACCAGCATGGCAGGCCAGAATAATCATGTTATTTGGTAAATTTTTGCACTGCACTGCCAGTATCTGATATTCTTCTTCCAATCAGTCTCCTTCTCCTAACACCACATTAGCTGATAGCACCCCATGATCCAGTCATCTTCCACAAAGCCCTGGTATTGAGTTCACAAGACTTGAGGGGACATCTAGAAGTAAACTGTAAAGATAACTGTTTTAATATGGTAAATATAATACTAATTACTGGGCCAGGGAGATAGCTCAGTAGAATAAGCATTTGGCTGGCAAGCTCAAGGTCCTGAGTTCAATCCCCAGTACCACAATAAATAAATAAATAAATAAATAAATAAATAAATATTAAAAAATTAAAAAATAAAAAAGAACTATTACTCATGTATATATCATTAGATTAATACCTACAACTTTTATTTAGAAAAACATAGGGCTGGGGAGATAGCTCAGTAAAATAAGTGCCTGCCTGGCAAGTGCAGGATGTTAAGTTCAATCCCTGGTAATGAAACAAAAAAAAAAAAAAATTATAACAGTATAGCTACAGCCTCTGTAAACTTTCATTGCCTGGTCACTATGTGATCAACTTAATATAAACCCAAATTGCTTACTCCTTAGAGTTGCATTTTAAATTTATTGTTTTGTTTTTGTTTTTGCTTCTTGTGCAGGGTCTCACTACACAGCTCAGACTCGTAGTGATCCCCCGATCAGTGCCTCCTACTGCGGGGATTACAGGTGTGTGCCAAGATGTCTGGACTCCATTGCTGGGGGCTGGTCCAGCACGAGATGAGACCTACTGCAGCAAATGTGGTTACCTAAGCAAACGCTTAGACTGCTTAGGTCATGGGCACACTCTACCGGTTTGTCGAATATACTTCTTACCTTTTGATTTAAGGCTGGGACATATGTGTTGTTTGGGCCAAATTCATGTTAAAATAAGGACACAAATAAACTTAAATGTATTTGGATCCCAAGTTTCAATAATTAGCTGTTTGGCTAATTATAAAGTTATTATAGATAACTCTAAATATAGGGCAAATATCCCCAAAATATTCCACAAAACTATTGAGCAGAGTCAGTGTCCATTCTTATTACTTCCAACCTTAATAACATGAATATCCTTCTGGGAATCTTGTCACTTCCTTACAGAGAACACTTCATGCCTTTCCCTGGGGTCAGAAGTTGCAAAGGATCCAGTTGGCAGTGAAATCAGTGGAAGCCAGGATGATGCTTCATGACAAGGTGAACTGGCAGACAACCTCTAGTGTACCTGAGCAAAAAAGGACCAGTTGACTTTGCCTCAAGACTTCATAACCAAACAGAACGTGAATGTAGATACCTTCTGATCACCAGCTTACACACAAAACTGTCATTTCACTGTTGATGCTTAGAAGCCTCTCAGGGAAGAATCTAAGTTCTGTGGCTCAGGAAGGCAAGACAGAAACATTAAAAAGCAGCCACAGTCCGGTCTTTAATTTCCAAATATAGCTATATTTCTATCTAGTATTGAGCAACTGTCTTTCATACAATAAAAACATTAAGCTAGTGTTTCCTCTGAAAGATAATGTGAACTATATTTTTTGGCTTTAAATGTATATTAGCTACTTATTCTCATTCATTCTCAGTCTAAGAGTGGTAAAAAAAAAATGTGGGATCAGGGGAAAAACCCAAAATATCTTCTTACTATACATAATCACAATTTTATACTCATAGCTACAGCATTCATTTTGTTTTATACGTGGAAACATTTATCAATATCTTTTCCTAATAGTCATTGCATATTTTCTTTCCATCCAGAGAGCACATCAGCTGGTGTGAGACCTTGATTGGTGGAGAGATGGAAATCTTCATTCAGCAATGGTTTATATCTTTAGCAATCTTGAACCAATTGTGTCATTGCTATTTTCTATTGTCATTTATTACAAGACAAGAAACAGTGAAGTTGCATACAATGGACTCTCCTAGACACAGTCCTGCCTAAATAGACTAGTGTCTCTCAAAAAATCATGTATGCTGAGAACTCATGCATGTGAATTTACGTGGAAATAGTTTAGTTGTAGATACAAGCTACATGAGATGAAGTCATAGTGAATTAGGGTGGACTCTAAATTTAGTATGACCCTTGTTCTTAAAAAGTATGGGGAGAAAGTGGATACAGAGATGAAAAAAGAAGACTGTGTGATAATGAAAGTAGAGATTAAAGAGATGCAGCTGCCTACAGAGAAGTAAGAAGGGCTACTTGCCAGCTGTCCTAGAAGCTAGGAAAAGATGAAACCTCTGTTTCAAAAAGAGATCAACCTGAGTAACACTTTAATTTGAACTTCTTATTTCCAGCAGTATGATGGGATAAGTTTCCATCATTTTATACCACAGAATGGTGCTATTTTGTTATGGCAACCCTAAGGAAATGGTACATAACCATTGGTTAGTAGCAACACAATTTCTACTTGGCAGATAAGAACTGTTATCCCAGCCAATATGGCAAATCATATTTTTGTTTGCTAATTCCTCACATAAGGAGTCCAATAGGGATTGGGGCCTGCTCAGTGTACACTTCAATGGAATCATTATTGCTTCTTCTAGTGGAAACTTGTCTCCCACTAGACCTTACACAGAACTCTAGAGCAGCAAATCTTTTGGTTATGGGCTGAAAAGCAACAACTCCAGAAAGAGAGAATAAGGATAAGAGTCAGAGGGCATTACAAATTTCATCACTTGACATTTGGATTCATGAATGCCTTAGAAAAAATAATTATTTAGAGTACATGCTGTATCCTTGGAGTTTGTCCAGCCACAAAGATTTAAGCCTTCAAAAGAGTATTCTACTGATTTGTGAAGGAAACTGGTTCAAGATGATGAAGGCTGTGAAAAAATTAATTCAATGAGCATGTTCTCTTTATTTGTTTGAAATGAGTTCCTTAGTGAGAAGCAACACTTTATGGTATACCATGATGTTATATTAGGCACTTGTAAGTTTACAAAGGACATTTTAGTAGAAGAAAGACAAGAGAAATCCATGCCTGGAATGAGTGATTATTCTAATGAGGTCAAATTACTGCTTCTGCAATGAAAGTTCTACTACAAGGTGATCAACTTTCCATCTGACAACTGGCTCAATATCCTGGAAAATGATGCCTCACCATCTTTTTATCTTTAAGAGCAATGATTACATCCAGATGACTGTTGTTGACTCCACACCCCACCATATTGATCTCATGTGAAATTCCCATCCTACATCCATGGCCAGGCTGTCCATGAGTCAGCCTGGCAATGACAAGCGTAGATGAATTACCCTTCCTACCCAACTGTAGAAAGTATCATCAAGTGTTGTGATCGACAGATAGAGAACACAAATCTCTTATATTCTGTACTCATTTGGGAAGGTCTAGCCACACAGACAACCTTGTCACTGGCTTTCCAAGTTCCATATCCTTTCCAAGTTCCTGACCATTCTGCCAAGTCACTAGGCACAATCAGTGAATCAAGCCTGGACTTCTGATTCCTCATCCTTCAACACAAAATAAGCAGTCAGGCACAGTGCTTAAAGACACTGTGCTTTCACCAATGTCCTCCAAGGCCGTCTCAGAGTGAGAGCAGACTGCTCTGTGGGCCCATTTGTGAGGGATGTCTGTACTTTATAGAGAGCTATGTAAAAATGAAGCAGATGCTTTTTTGTTCTCTGTCAGTGTTTGGTTGGACACTCCTCTAGATTTGAGTAGAAATAAAGAAGATAATGAAGCCAGTGCTGGACTCGTTGGTATCCGGGCCCCTTTGTTAATCAACTTTCTATGCATTCCCTAACCTTTTCTAAATCTTCCCCTGTTTGAACCTCATCTCTCATATTCTTCTCTTTGTTGAGAGAGAGTTACATACACAATATTTTGTCTTGGTAAATCACATAGCTTCCAGTTCATGATGTGTGGCTCAGATTGCCTGTAACTTGGTGATCCATAATTAAACATTCAGATTCAACTAAGGTTCTATAGAAAACCAAAACTGTTTATTAAGAGGAGACAATTTTCCTGTTAATGGTTGTCTCCAAAATCTACAGTTCTCCACTGTCATTCATAGTTCAAGTGCTGCCAGAGAAGTTGTCTTATGGTACAAAGGCCATAAAAAATTTCACAGCAGTCTGGATCTTTGACAGAGATTTCTCTTATTCTATGCTCTGCTCAAAATGTGCAATTTGTAACATTCATGAAATAAGTATCAATGATGTGTTCAAAAGGAATATGTAGCCTCCAAATATATTTGCTAAAAATTATAGGCAGGACATGACAGGAAAGGTCAAATACAGCAATGTAGGTTTTTCTTTAGAAGAAATATCATAGCATCCTCAAAGTCACTGGACCCATCAGAAATTTCAAAACTGATGAGCACCAGAGATGTTTTGTGGATATATTTTCCAAACTATATCCCTGGCAAGGTTGTGCTGCTTTTCTTCCAGGGTCTCTGCACAGGTTCATTCTGGTTTGGGACTCTGGCCTCTGGTTCCTCACTGGCAGATTCATCCTTGAGGGTTTTCTGTCCAATTTGTCTGGCATGTGTGGCTTTCCATGTGGGCCAGCATGGTGTTCATCTCCTCCATGAACCCCCCACCTGTGCTTCGACTGCTCTCAGCTTTGCACAGCCCTGAGTCTTCCTCTTGCTTGCTGACTTTCCTAAGTTTGGCTCCAGCGATTGCTGTGACCAGGCAGGGAGACCCAGCACCTCCACCATTGGAAACTTGTGCTATAGGGAGAGGAGGTACAAGGGATGGACCTCCCCTGTTTCCTGTACTGCAGCTGGGATCCCTGAGGGGGCAGCCCTGGAACATGAAAATTTGCATTAGATGCTCACAGGGTTTTGTAAGAAAATATCAGCAATGTACTATACTGCAGGAAATTTTTGTGCTTTGAGGTAGAAAAGTAACTATGGTCTCAAGGACAGGTTGTAACATAGGAGAGAAGAACTGTCACAGCCCTAAAAGCATCCTTTCTTATCATCTATTCCTACAGATACAAAGAGAAAAGTATCATTGTAATCAGGTTTACAAAGGAAAAGATTTAATACAGGATGCATAATTTAAAGGATTGTGTATAATATACACCCAAGGAGTCATGCAAAAGAGTTCAGGACGTCTATCCACACACTTGAGACCCAAAGAACCCATCTGAGCTGGATCCCACAGCAATGTACTGCATGAGTCCTGCTGAAGACCTAAAGTCAATGACAGTGTCTCATGCTACCTGTATCAAGGATCTGCACTGGAAAGGCCCAAAAGTCGGCAGTGGAAGCTAGAAATTCTGCTCCAGCAGGATGAAGGATGTGGGCCAGCAGGCTAGTGGATCTTCATAGAGCCAGGAAAGGATGCTCAAGGTAAGGACCAGTGCTTCCCTGAATGGAACTGCAGCCATCCTCAGTTACAGCTAGGACAAGAGTTCCTCTGACAATGAGAACTGCTGAGTTGTATCAGGAAAACCAGCTTGTCAAGCTTCTGCAGGAGAAGTAACAGTACATCATCTTCCTGTCCAGATCTCCTTTCTATGGTGTTAGCAATAATCCTCAGATGGGTCTTCCACACCACATACCATGCTGATTCTGTTAAACTGGGTGTTACAAATTGACCATTAGTTAATCTACGACAAGTATCATATCAGCAGCTGCATATAAGATGCAACAAAATGTGATTATCTGATCTAATAATAAAGCCATACCTGGAAAAGCAGCTGTAGTTTAAATTACCACCTGAAAAAGTTTATCACAACCTACTCTTATTGTCTAGCATCAGCCTGTCTTCTGCACAGGTCAAATGAGTAAATTGAGTGGGATTGTGGCAGAGATTACTATTGTTTGCCAATCTCTGCCATTCCTCCAGGAATGTTATATTTGAACTTTCTCTTTTTTGGAAATAGAGATAGTTCTAGTTCCTTCTAATTTACCTTTCATATCAGAATTTCCCACATTCCAGCTGTCAGGTAACTAGTGTGAGGATTCTGCCAGTACTGCAATATGACTATTATAATTTCACCGGCAGAAACTGGAGAAACATCCAGAGTGTAGATCAGGAGGTCATTGGATTTACTGATGAATGAAGGCTCCTGTAACTACTAGACCTGCATATAGCACTCTTCCAAGCTAGATCACAGTGGTACAAAGTAATGATAGAAACATCAGCTTCCTTTCCATTTACTTCAGCAAATAGTGGCAGGGCCACTTGTTGTAGGGTAGAAAAGAGCAAAAACCTTGGTAATATAGGTAGTTCCTTCATTCAAAGAGCTCTGTGATATGAATTGCCTCAATCATAAATAAATAAATTTGCCAGTGTTGCAGGATCCAAGCATTACATAAAAAATCAATTGTATTAAAATATATTAGCCACAAAAGTATTACAAACCATTCTCCATATCTTAGAAGCCATTCATGTCCTTATTATTCGTTTTATTTTCCTACGAACATCATGCAACCCTTTGATGTATATATTCTTACACTCTTTGATTTCACCCTTCAGACTTTGTTAGGCTCAAGTCTACCTATAGGTCTACAAGTAAGGAGAATAAATGATAGTAGGTACCAAGAAGATCAACACTGCCCTACGAGCCTAACAGATAAGATAAAGTAGGCCAAAACAAGACAGCTGTGTTAATATTCCTCCTGAAACAAGGAAAGTAGGTTTACCCAAACATTCAAAGGGAAAAAAGTGTTTGGTAATCCATTAATCCATGCTCCAACTTTACCCAAAGAGAATTTGCAAGACTGGAAATTCATTGATGTAGTATAAAACTGTCTGTAACTATAGATTTTGGGTTATCTTTCAAAAACTGTAGATCTATCACTGTAGAGGATAGGTATATTTTGTAGGAAGGTGTGTGTGAGAGAGAGAGAGAGAGAGAGAGAGAGAGAGAGAGAGAGA
>NW_004524695.1:3772431-3773765 GCF_000260255.1 Octodon degus | reverse complement strand
AGCTACTAGAATTAATACAGAAATTCAGTAGCATAGCAGGTTATAAAGTCAATACCCAAAAGTCAATAGCATTCCTCTACACAGACAACAAACATACTGAGATGGAAATTATAGAGACAATAACTTTTACAATAGTGCTGAGGAAAATGAAATACCTTGGAATTAATTTAACTAAAGAAGACAAAGATCTTTTCAAGGAAAATTACAGGACTCTGAAAAAAGAGATCTTAGAGGATTTCAGAAAATGGAAAGATATTCCATGCTCCTGGATAGGAAGAGCCAACATTGTGAAGATGGCCATACTCCCAAAATTACTGTACAGATTTAATGCAATCCCTTTCAGGTTACAAGCAACATATCTCACAGATGTAGAGAAATCATTCCCAAAATTTATCTGGAGCCAGAAAAGACCTAGAATAGCAATGGTAATCCTAAGCAATAAAGACAAGGCAGCAGACATTACAATTCCTCACTTGAAAATGTACTACAAGGCTACTGTGATAAAATCAGCATTGTACGTGCAACAAAATAGACCTGAGGATCAATGGAATAGATTAGAAGATGCAGAGGTCTCTAGGAACACACTTAGCCTCCTGACCTTCAAAAAAGGGGGCAAACACACTAACTGGAAGAAAGATAATCTCTAACAAATGGTGCTGGAAAAACTGGCTTTCTACATGCCAAAAACTCAAAATTGACCCAGGTCTATCACCATGCACTAACCTAAAGTCAAAATGGATTAAAGATCTAAACATTAAAGCAGAGACACTAAATCTCCTGGAATACAAAGTAGGAGTGTCTCTTGAAGACGTACTGGGAGGCGAACGGTTCATGAACAGAAATCAAATTGCACGGGAAACAATTGAAAGAATTAACAACTGGACCTGCTCTTACTGAGAAGTTTTTTCATGTCAAAAGAAATTACCAACAAAGTGAAAAGTTAACCCACAAATTTGGAAAATATCACGACAAATAAGTACTCAGAAAAAAAGTCTGCTCTCTATGATTTATAAGGAACTAAAAAACACTAGGACCTCAAATTTTAAAGACCCAAAGTAGAAATGGGCATCCGAGATGAACACACAATTCTCAGAGAAAGAAATTAAAGAAACGAATAAATATATGAAAAAATGCTCCACATCACTAGCCATCCACGAAATGCAAATTAAAACAACATTAAGACATCATTTCACCCCAGAAAGAATGGCTATCATAAAGAAATCAACCAACAACAAATGTTGGAGAGGTTGTGGGGAAAAAAGAACCCTTCTCCACTGCTGGTGGGAATGTAGACTGATGCAATCATTATGGAAATCAGTGTGGAGACTCCTTAG
>NW_004524695.1:3754707-3764922 GCF_000260255.1 Octodon degus | reverse complement strand
AGAGAGAGAGAGAGAGAGAGAGAGAGAGAGAGAGAGAGAGAGAGAGAGAGAGAGAGATTTTAGATATTTTGTGTTTGTTTGGTATTTTTAGGGCAGTCATCAAAACTATCAATTCTCACAGAGATACTGAATTAAGGTCTAACAGCACCAAGATCATTTCTTATACAGTTTCTGGTACCCCTAGAATAACTAAATTATCCTATCATTCCCTGTATTTTCACATACAGAATGATTTTTGACATGAAATTGGCAATCCAAAGGCTTGCCTTCCATAAGTATTTGATTATAATGCTACAGGTAATGAACATTTGCATGAGTTCATTGCTCCTGAGCTGCATGATGACATCTTTATCACGAGAACTAGAAGTGTTGTCTAAATTTAATCTGATCAGAGAATAAATCCCAAATAACTCAGAAATAATTCATGGAACTTTTGCTTAATATTGTAACTTCATGACATCCCTCAACAAATTCATTGTCAGAAACAGAACCATGAGATCAACTAAACCTTAAATCACTATGCAAGCTGGTCAAGGAACCTTGGTAAATCTTTTTCTTCAAGTTTAATCTTTTTCTTCCCAGATTACAGGGAAGGAAAGAATAATGTAAAAGGTGGATAGTAAGACAGAATTATACCTTAAAATCAATAAAACATGTTTTATTGCTGCACATAAAATTACCCCACATCTATTGGCTTAAAAATAATGGGATCATAGATATTTTCTCATACAATATCTGTAGATTAGAAATTTAGAGGCAGCTATGCAAGACTTCATAAGCTTCCACGTGAACTGCAGCCCTTGTCATCCGAAGGCCTAACTGAATAGAGTGGACTCTTCTTTTGCCTTTCTTTCTTTCTTTCTTTCTTTCTTTCTTTCTTTCTTTCTTTCTTTCTTCTTTCTTTCTTTCTTTTTTTCTTTCTTTTCTTTGTAGTACCAGGGATTTAACTCAAGACCTTGTGCTTACCAGGCAAACACTATTTACCACTGAGATATCTCCTCAGCCCCAGAGAGGACTCTTCTACGATGGTTTAGTTCTATGGCTCTGTTACTTGGTGACTAGAAAGTGAACTGATTTTCTTACCTCATAACTTTACATTAGGCTGCCTGAATGGCCAGACATATGTCATCTAGCTTTCTCCTAAGGAATAACTCAAGAGAAAGCAAATTGAAAGTCACAAGGCCCTTTTCAGTGATTTAGTCTGTGAGGTCATGTATTGTGGACTAAATGTGTATGTCTCTCCAAACTTCATCTGTTGGAAGGCTAACACCCAAGGTGGTGGTGCTCAGAGATGGAGACCTTGGAAATAATTAGGTAGTCAGAGTGGGACCCTCATAGATGAGATGAGTGTTCATATAAAGAGGACCCCAAAGAGCTGCTGTGCTTTCATCCTGCCATGTGAAGACCTTGAAGAATGGAAGCTGCTAATGGTAAAAGAAACTCATGAGACATGTTGACTCATTGAGCTATAACATTTGGCCTCCAAAAATAAATTTTTGTTGGTAATAATTTACCCAAACTATGGTAATTTTTTTGTTTTGTTTTTTCATTCACTATTGGATATTCAACCCAAGGTCTTTGTAATGATCTGCATCTCTAGTTCTTGTTTATATTTTATGCTGAGACTATATCCCACTGAGTTACTAAATTGCCCATGTTGAATTTGAATTCTGATCTTCCTGTTTCAGAAATGAAAAGTGCTAGAATTAGAAATATGCACCACCATACTAGATACAAGCAGATACACTAGTATCTATTTTTTAAGAACTCGTAAAATGTTTAATAGTTGTCTATTTGCTACCTATAAGTAATACCTAAGATGTAAACAGATACTACATATTTGACAATACATTTTCACATATTTAAATATAAAACATACAGCTATCTTGAACCTGCACTAATATTTTGAAAAGATAGATTAATGAGTGGATGGATGGATGGATGGATGGATGGATGGAGCTGCAGAGTCAGATATATAGGTGGTAAGGTCAAATAAAATATAAATATATTTTTATATTTAAATGTTTTAAATACTTTATTTATTTTACATTTAAATATAAAAATATAAATAGTAGTGTCTAAGTACTATGCAAAAGAGTGTTTCTTGTCTAGTTGCTATCTTCTTATACTCTTGAAAATTTGTACAACAAAATGCTTGGAAGTGTGCCTGGATGATTTGCTTTAGCCTCCCGCAATTCTGTTATCAGCATGGCAAGTCCATGTCCTGGTTTTCTTGCTGCTCCAAGGAAGACTAGGGATATAATGGAGCCGCCTGACTCCAGCTGAGTTTGTGGGCTGTGTTATCCATGCCCAGAGGAGCTCAGCCAATCCCCAGCTGCACTGAGAGTAAATGGTTGTTGTTTGAGGACTATATTGTGAGATAGCTTGTTACCTAACATTATTATAGCAAGAAGCAACTGAATCAGTAAAACATTATTTTCTTGCATTATCATACAGTAAAATGTGCTCATTTTACCATGCTTCATCATGTGTTGTGCAGAGAAAATTACCAACTCGAATGCATGCCCTGCAAGACTGTAACTATGGAGCAAACGCAAGGCAACTGGAGTAAGAGGCATGAAGATAATGCCATGAACACCCCGAATGTATTTCTAACTGACTGGGCAAGGCACTGGCTTCACAGAAAAGTCAGCATCAGATAAAATTTGATTGACATAAAAGTAACCTATAATCAGTCTTGTGGTATTTGGATAAGAGTGAATGGGAGACCTCTGAAGATCCTTCTTTATGAGTTCGTAATTCTGTGGCAATCTTTTCACTTAACCCAGAAGTAGGCTGCCTAATGGAGCACAATATTAAATTATATCCAACTGCATGAGCTTTAAGGGCCAAGATGTGTCCACATAGTTGAGGAGAATCTTGTAGGAGGTTTAGAGAAAAAAAACAGAGAGAGAGAGAGAGAGAGAGAGAGAGAGAGAGAGAGAGAGAGAGACAGACAGAGAGACAGACAGAGAGACAGACAGAGAGAGACAGAGAGACAGAGACAGAGAGATAGGCACAAAGAGAGAGGGGAAAATTCATTTGAATTCATGTCTGGTAACTTATCCAATTACATTTAATTAGCACTTCAAATTAATTTTGAAAAGTGCCTCAATCATTTTATAGGCTGTTGCCTCTGTCCATATATTTTCTTTCTTTTCCAAAAACCTTGGAAATAGATTCTGGGGTAGAAAGTTGAAAACCACACACATTCTTTTCCCACTATCTATTGAAACCAGCACACATCTGATAGGTCATGAACACTATGTAAGAGTCTGTGAACAGTCAGGACTCCACTTCTAAGTACCACCTCCAAGGCTCAACAAGCTAAATGGCCCTAACGGCTTCTTTTCACCAAGGACAGCCATTAACTATCTGCAGTCTCTCAAGCAATTAATTGAAATTCAAAAGGTGTATTTTCACTGATACAGTAAGTGTTGCACTTGGAACTTCTAACATTTGTGTTAGTTTAGATGAAAACTTATATAAGATTTTTTAAGAAAACCCTCTTCATGTCTTCTGGCACACCTCCTCTGCTGTGAATTCAACTGAGAGCCTCCAGCAAAAGAAGGTCATCCAACCTGTCAATGCTTCAACCAGTAAAAGAATTAAGTCATTGCCAGCCAAGTCTAGGCAGGGTTGAGCCCTAGGCAAAGTTAGAAATTGAGGTTCAGCACCCTTTTTCCTGAATGTCAACATCTAATGTCATCATTACCTTGTTCTCTCTGGTGTTTCTATTCCTACTCTCCTTGCACAACTCCTCGACTTGCAGTTTGACCAGGCGCAAAGCAGGTCCTGCCATTTCCAAGATTCTTCCAATGCCACTGCCCTCTTTTCCCCTCAGTCCTGTGCTAGATGTGCTACTTTTTTTTAACCTAATGCAATGTGTAAATTAAACATTTAAATACACATATTACCTTTATCTCTAAATAATACAGATAGACAGTACAAGGCAAAATAGCTTCAAAATGAGAGTTGACCTGAAACCTGAGTTTTAATAGTAATGATTTTGAACAAATATCCTAATTTTTTTTAATTTTTAAAATTTAAAATTTTGTCCATAAAAATAAAAGTAAAATCATAATGAAAATAGCTTTCCAAGTGTAATTGGAAGGCCATTAAGGAAGCAAGATTTATGCGCATCTCAGGTTCCTGCTTTGGAATTTAAACATTACTTTGGCTGCAGGTGCCCTGAACTAGAGTGATGGGACAAGGACAATGTGTCCAGAGACTCTAGCTGCATGCAAAAGGTTATTGGTCTTTTGAGTCATGGACACTTTGCAACCAATCAAACTAACCCTATTCTTTATGAAAGATGATTGCTACAAAATAATTTTCCCCAAATTGTAATAAAGGAAGACCATTTGCCCATAGAATCTCCCACTTCCTCTGCCTTTATGAGACTACCAATTCAATGATCTGAACCTGCGTCTTGCAAACTGCAATTCCTAAGGCCCACATAATTTACTTTTAGTTTCTGAACATGAATAGATTATCTTTTTTTGTGGCCAGCTCAGCCGGCCGGGGGGCAGGGCTGGCAAGGCATGTGGTGCCAGGAATTGAATCATGGTTCTTGTGCTTGCCTAAGCTTGCCTAAGCAGGCACTTCAGACCACTGAGCTATCTCATTGACCTCCTAGATTATCTTTTTTACAAAAGAAAGTAATGTGCTCATTTTGAGAACACTATGAAAATGAAGAGTGATCCTACATACATAGAAACACCCAATCAAGAGTGTAGTATTAGGGCCGGCCAAATAGTTGAGAGATTAAAAGGCCTGCAAGCATGCGCAGGGGCCGGGGATTCGATCCCTGGGCCTGCTGTGCCAGCTCTGCCCCCAGGACATACTGAGACAGAGATTGAAACTGGGTGCGGTGGCGCGCACCTGTAATCCCAGCTCTTGGGAGGCTGTAGACAGGCGGATCACTATGAGTCCAAACTAGTAGAGAGACCCTGAACACCCTGCAGAAACTTCCCTAAAAATAAGAGTGTAGTATTTTCATATTTTAGTCCCTAGACATCACTACAACCTAAACTATAGTCTCTTGTATGTTAAATACATTACAGACATTTAAGCAGTTCAATAACACTCAAAATTTCCTCTGAATCTCTAGTAGGCACATGAATTCAAGATCATTTTATCTGTGCTCTGAATTATCCCTTTACTAAAATAATTCCATATATTTCTGACTATGCATCTGAGAAACATAACTTCACTTTCAATTTGCATACTACATCCATATGTATGAAGCTTGTAAAATCTGGAGCACACATCTGACTTGAAGACATATTAAGATGATGAGTTGCTTTAATTTTTATCCATGAGATATGAGAAATCCAATTCAACCATAGGTTAAATAAGACATTGAGCCAACTATTGTAGTGTTCTGCTCTGCTCCTGCTGTCTCTGTCCACAGTATAAAATTTCACTTGTTGTTTGCTAGTATTTGTTACAAGGTTACAGATTCTATCCTACAGTTTTAGGTAGGCACTTCCTTAAACATTTGTTTCTTACTTAAGTGTTACTTTTCCCTCACTGCTGAGAAAAAAAAAAAAAACCTCATGCCCATAATTAAGGAAGAAAAGGTTTATTCAGGTCACAGTTGGTGGAGGTCTCAGTCCATACTTGGCTGGCTTCAAGGAAGAGGGGCACCTTGCCCAGGGCAACTGTTCTGGGCAGCAGCAAATGGCAAAACAGCGAGAGCAGAAAGGGAAGAGCAGCAGAAAGCAAGCCTTTCCCTCTCTCTTTTATGTTGTACACAAGCTACCCACCTCCAGGTGGGTCCAGCACTCACCCCCTCTAATCACAGCATTGGACCATGAATCTGTCATAAGTTCTGGCAGAGCTCCACATGACTGCACGAGGCTTTGGGGAGGCTCCTAGACACAAACCATAACAGAAATATTTAGGGAAATTAAATTTACTTTTTGAAAATCCCATTATTTCATTAATTTCTTTAAAGCATTACCTTCTTAAAAACCACTCTGATGCCTTTTTCTTAAAGCCAGTCTAGCACAATATTTTGCATCCAGTTAGCATCAGACAGTGAATAGAAGCAGCAGAGCAAGAAACTATTTTTCAGAAGGGAGCTTTCAGTAAGCCTTCTAATCAGCCTGCAGAAGCAGTTGACTGCTTCGAGTTTCAAGCCAAACTTTGCTCCTTGAAAAAGGTGTCTGTGGGCCTTTTCTTCTCACTGTCATTATATTTTACTTTTTCATTAAAATACTCACCTCCCTTTTAATGAGATAAATTTTAAAAGTATAAAGTGTATAGCAATCATATATTTTGAGGGCCAGTAACATAGCTCAGTGGACTAAGCATCTACAAAGGCAATTGCAGGGCCCAGGGTTTCATCCCTGGTACCACAGGCCACACCATCCCTGACCAAGGGCACGCTGAGCCAGGGACTAAGACCAGCGCTGGCAAGACTGAAAATAGAAGGAGCACTATGAGTCCAAGCTGTGTAGTGAGACCTGTACCAAATACTTTTAAAAAAATCATATATTTTGTTTGCTTGGTTTTGGTTTTTTACTTTTTTGTTTTTTGTTTGGTTTTTGTGTTTCTATGTAGTTCTCTCTGGTCTTGAACTCACTGTGTAGTCCAGCCTGCCAAGTGCTGGATTATAGGCATGTGCCACCATACTCAGTATCAATATATATGTACTAAATTGTGAAATGATTGTCGCAATCTAATCTAGTCTATATATCAATCACATACCATAACATGTATGTATGAGGGAGACATGGAGAGAGATATGTGTAAAAATGTGTAAAAATCTACAATTCCAAATATACAGTGCATGTGATTATTATCATCTTTCTAGGTATGAGATTTCCGGAATATAATAATCCTGTTTTGCTGAAGCACTGTCCCCTCTGATTATTCCCATTCCCCCCTCACCATTCGTGGTAAGTACCACTTTACTATGCTTTACCAAGGCACACATTTCATATTCCACGTATAAGTGAAGAAAATAAAGTACTATGCTTGTTTTTCTGCATGTGGCTTTCTTCACTCAAAACAACCTCCAGATTCGTCAATGTTACTGCAAATGGAAGGATTTTTGATTTTAAGGCTAAATAATATTATATTCCATTAGATTTTTGAATGACTATATATAGCCAAATATATACCAGAATCACATTTAACTTTATCTCATTTGCGTGTCTATATATTGATAGACAACCACTTGGGAGTTTGCCATTTCCTACTATAACTAATACTGCCATGAACGTGGTATAAATATATTACTTCAAGATACTGATTCTTTGTTTAGACATAGAGGCAAAGGTTGAATGTCTGGATCACATAGTAGCTCCATTTTTAAGTTTTAAAATTGTTTTGAGGGGCTAGGGTGATAGCTCAGTAGAATAAGTGCTTGCCTGGCAAGCACAAGGTCCTGAGTTCAATCCCCAGGACCATAAATAAATAAATAAATAATAAAATTGTGTTGAGAACATTCCATTCTGCTTTTTTAATAGCTGTATCAATTCACATTTCTACTAAGAAGTTATAAAGGTTTCCCTTTTCCTCTTCAATATGTATCCCTTGTCCTTTTGAAAATAACTATCCTAACCCTTGTAACATGATAAATTATTGTATCTTTGATTTTCATTTTTTAAATGATTTGAAAAATTGAGCACCTACTTGTTGGCCATTTGTATGCTTTTGAACAAATATCTTATTTAGGGCTTTTCTCTATTTTTAAGGCAGATTTTTTTCTTTTTTCTTTTACTTTTTCATTTTCCTCCTCATTTGTTTAAGTCCTTTATATATTTAGGATTATTAATCTTTTATCTGATGTAGAATTTGCAATTTTCTCTCTCATTCTGCAGGCCACCTTTGTACTCTGAAAAACCTTCTAGACCGGATGCAATCCCATTTGTTTATTTTTTGCTTTTTCAACTGTTACTCTGCATGGTGTTCATAGCCAATAAAAATGAACACCCAGTGCATGTTGAAAACTTCTTGCGTATTCTTCTAACAGTTTTACAATTTCAAGTCTTACATTTAAGTTTTTACTGTATTTTGAGTTTGCTTTTGTGCAAGTCTGCTTTCATTCATTCCAATGGGATGTGCAACCTTCCCAGTACCATTTCTTAGAGAGACAAATCATTTCCTATTTTGAGATTTGAGTATCCATGTCAAAGATCCATTGGATGTGAATGTGTGGATTTTTCTGTCTTCTGTATTTGGATTTGTTGGTCTACAGGTTGTTTTTATACCAGTGCCAAACTGTTCAGATTATTGCAGTTTTGTAATACACAGTTGACCCTTGAATAACCTGGGAATTACGGTCCCTATTTATACACAAAGGCAAAAATCCTCCTAGAAGTTTTCATTCCTCAAGAGTTTAACTACTAAGAGTTTGTTGTGGACTGAAACCCTTGCTTATAACTTTAATAGCCAATTAGCACAGAAGTATTACATATGACAAAAAAGATCCTGAGAACAATGAGAAATAATTTTTTTCTGTTGATACATAGTTTACTGAAGAGGCAAACGCATGGAGATAGTAAGCATGACAGGGTGCTTTAAGCAGATAGTCCTAACATGGAGCTCTCCACAAGAGCAACAGGATGTGGCTATGAAATTAGTACAGCCGTTAACTACACTTTGCACAGCAGTTAATCTTATGCACTTAGGATGCAATATTGCATACTTATAATTGCTTATATTTCTCTCAACTGCAGATAGTTCTGTATATAGTACATAAGTGTTTGCATGCATATTTTGATAACAATCATCTTTTTATAAAATATTTGTATATTTTTATGGCAGTAAATGATGAAGTAGACGTTCATCTGTATATGATTTATAACTCTGATTTTCTACTTTTTCATTTCTAAGCTACATCATTCATTTGGAAATTTTTAAAAATTTTAGCAAATTTTTTTAAAGTTTTTTTCTTTCTTCTGTATTTAGGACAGAGTCTACAGGGGCTACAGGGTCTCATCATGTAGATTGGACTTGCAGTGATTCTCCTGTTTTTAGCTTACCAAGTGCTGGGATTACAGGCACGTGCCACCACGCCCAGTCTCAACCACACTCTCAGAGTGTCCCGGGGGTGGAGCTGGCAAGGCTTGCCAGGGATCAAACCCAGGCCTCTGAGCTCTGCCTATGCAGGTGCTTTAGTCCACTGAGCTGTCAGGCCAGTCATGCAAATTTTTTTAAGAAACTGAAAAACAAAAAAACACAGACTCTGCCTCTGTTTGAACCTGCACAGTTCAATTTCATGCTGCTCAAGGTTTAATTGTATGTTGGAATCAGAAAATGGAATGCCTCCAGGTTTTTTCTTCTTGCTCAGGGTTAATTTGGGTATTGAGTCAGCCTCTCATAGTTCCATATAAATTTTAGAACTGCATTTTGTCTTCTGTAAAATATGTTATTTTACCCTTGCGTTTTTGTAAGGCATTTCATTGACTGTCTACTGCTTTAGGTAGCATAGATATTTTAACACTATTATTTCTGCTGATTCATGAGCATGAGATGACTATTTCTGTCTTATTAATTTTATTTCATTAATATTTTAAAGTTCTCAGTGTATAGATTTCTTACCTCTTTGAGCAACTCTATTTCAAAGTATTTCATTCTGTTTTATGCTATTGTAAATAGAATTGTTTGCTTAACATATTTGGGAGAATAACTTACAGTTACTGTGTAAGAAAGCAAATGATTTTTGCATGTTGACTTTGTATCTTCCAACTTAACTGAATTTTTTTCTTCTAAGAATCACTGTGATAGCATCTTTAAGATTTTCTTTATTAGACATCAAACTATCTGCAAAGAGATGACTCTGCTTCATCCTTTCTATTGGAATGTCTTTTTATTACTTTTTCTTGATTGATTTTTCTATCTAAAATTTCCAGGTCTATATTGAATAGAAATTATGACATTGAATATCCTACTTTGTTTTGAATGTTTTTTTTTTTTCATTACTGGGGATTGAACTCAAGACCCTGTGCTTGCCAGGCAGGTGCTTATTCTACTGTGCTATCTCCCTATCTCCCCAGCCCCATTTGTTTTAAGTCTTTTTTTTTGCCATAATTTTATTGATAAACAAATAGCAATGAGACAGTTTCAAATCAAATCGGTAGGACAGTTTCGAAAATTAACACACTGAGACCCAGTCCTAGCCCAGGTCCGGTGAGTGTGCGGAGAGTTTCCTGCTACCCTGCGCCGGCGGGACCAGTCCCAGCCCAGGCGCAGCGTGGG
>NW_004524695.1:3706891-3748657 GCF_000260255.1 Octodon degus | reverse complement strand
ATTTCTTCCTCTAAGAAGTGTGTGTTCATCTTGGATGCCCATTTTTGGATTGGGTCTTTAAATTTTGGGGCCCTAGTGTTTTTTAGTTCTTTATAGATTCTAGAGAGTAGACCTTTGTCTGAGTACTTATTTGTCATGATTTTTTCCAAATTTGTGGGTTGCCTTTTCACTTTGTTGGTAATTTCTTTTGACATCCAAAAATTTCTCAGTAAGAGCAGGTCCCATTTGTTAATTCTTTCAACTGTTACCTGTGGGATTTGATTGTTTTAAATTTTAAGGAGACAGATTTAAGCTTTCCGTCATTGAGTCTGACATTGTGCACGACCTTGACAAAATGCTCTTAAGAAAAGCACAGGAAGATGTTTTCTTATCATTTTTTCTAATTGGTTCTGAAACTCCAAATTTAAATTAGAAGATAATTGCAAAAATTTCAGTTGCCTCCTATGGTTTATTTACACCCTTTCAGTTTCAAGTATAAAAAAGTATGAGTGAGTACATATGTAGACACATGGAGAGGATATTGAAGAAGCATCCCAAGTCTCTGAGTTCCAACATAACTATCTCCAGAAACTCGAATGGAAGCTTCAATAGACAGGTTCAGTATGTTCAAACAAAACAAAATAATCCAAGAATGGCACCACAGCAAGCGGGAGATCATCTTCCAGGCACAAGCAATGGGGGACCAAATAGAACAGAACTGTTCTAAAGAAAGATAAAATTTCAAAGTCCGATTAAGATACCTTCCTAACATTTCATAAATGTTTATTTTGCAACTAAAAACAAATGTCAGTCTTTGAAGCTCTTTGCAGATATTTTCAATCTTGTGTCATTTAGAGTAAAAATACATTCAACTATGCACAGAAGTGTTTATTCAAGTTCTATCTAAATTAATTGTCAATAAAATAAATGATAGCAGGTCTTTCCTCAGCTATGTTGATTTTATAAGCACCACATAATTAAAACTTTGCTGTCATTTTTGTCTTATGCTTATTGGGGTCATAACAAATTGACTGTTATAAAATAGAATTTAATTAAAGATAATGAAACAAAGTATTTTAATATATGAAATTCTAGACTTACAACATAACAGATTGATAGAATTAACCTAAAGTACATCTACTATTCAATGCCATCTGCCGAAAAAGTCATGAACCAATAAAAGGAGTTTATTTTCTCCTGTGCTCATTGTCTTTTCTGACACCGATTATATGACAATAGGACAAGAATCATGCATAAATCTTACAAGTTCTTCTACAGAAGTCAAATCTAACTAATTTCTGTCTCCATACAAAACTACTACTATTAGAAGCAAACCGGAGGGAAACCATACTGAAAATAGATATTTTTCAATCCTCCTTTCTTTCTAGGTATTAATATTTTATTCCATATGCTGTTCTCAAAAATTAGGAGAGTTAATATCCTATTTAATCCTCAGGAATGTTATGTCATGTGCAATTTCTGTCACTTCTAGTATATTTAAGAAGTCATCTCTTTCTTCTTTTTCAGTTTGCTCTATCTTTTGCAAATATTTATCTCCTGGTATGCACAATTCATAAATCAAATAATTATTGGATTATTCTAAACATGCCTTCTTGTTTGTAATTGTTAAGGAATAGATGATGTGTAAAGCCTTGCCATTCAAAGTTAAACAAATTGTAGCCAAATACATCAAAAGAAATCCTTTCACATGAATTCATTTCTTCTTTTCTTGAGATAACCCAGTAAAAATAAATAAATAAATAAAATATGCCTCAATTCTTAGAAATTTTTGGAGAGTTAGACATGAATGACATTTCTAGGCAAATGAGATAAATCTGAAGTAAAAATAATCAAATAGCTTTTTTTGGTCAGATATTGTGTTGAATGATAAGAAGGAGGCGGGGAAGGAAGAAGGAGTTACAAACCCAGCCCACAGTACAATGGTGACTCAGTTCATAATTTTAATTCTTTCCACAGTTCTGATTAAACAGAATTGGTCATAAACCAAATCTAATTTCTCCATAATGTTCAATGTATGTAAGGTTAATCCATACGGAACAAAATGCATTTTTAAACTACAAAACTATGAAACAAAGTAGAGTTAGTGCAATATAAAGAGAGAACACTAACTTTCCTTGCATCAGGAAGGCAGGTGGGGACGAAGCCATTATTTGGAGGGAAAGTCCTCCTTCATGAGGACATCAAAGAGGTCTCCTTCAGTGTTTTCCTTTCTTCTTTGTCCCTTAGGTGCAGTGTCAATTTTGATGAGAAATCTATCTAATGATACTTGTTTTATTCTGACACTCCATAACACTCCTGAAATGAAAGACCATCTTATCATTCATTAGATTCAATCCTCAAGTTACTATAGTTATGGTGGGTTGGTGCCACTCAGAGAAATCCTGACACTCATTCATTTTTTTCTATCTCAAATTTCATCATATCACTGCCAGCCTCCTCCCCGTCTTCCTCTTCTTCCGTGCAATGCTCCTCGGCAAGCACTTCTGCTGCTTGGCCTAGAGTTCAGCAAGTTCTTCCACCATAAGCTCCTCCTTATGATCCTCTGAAGGCTTCTTTATGTTTGTACTAGCAACGTCCAGATGAGTGCTCGTGCTACAGACAAGCAGTCCTCCACTCCCCTGTGTCATTCCTTTCAGAGTCACATTCAGTGGCATATTCTGGCCACTCTTTCCTTCAGGCTGCAATTAAGATCCAGTGTGCGACACATTCTCAGCTTCTGTCAAGGAGGTTCATGCAATGGCGGATATTGCAATATTTCTTCCAGAACTCTTTCAGAGTCAAAGATGCCTCTCCATTGACATTATAACACTTGGTGAGAATTGCCATTGTGTGCAGCTGCTTGAAGTTTGAGACTACTTGCTGGTCAATGGGCTGTAGAAGAGGTGCCGCGGTGCAGGGGAGGAACTTGACCTTTACGCAGTGATACTCAGCACCCATTTCACCCCCAAAGCTGGAGGATGTGCCAAGGCACCATCCATCAGAAGAAGGCACCTTTCATGCCAATGAGTGTCAGAAAGATGCTAGTGGATGCAAACACCAGGTGTAGCTATTCCATGAACAGTGGCCTCATGACTCATGATTTCACATTGGCTTTCCCCATCACGGGCTGCCTGGCCTTGTTCACATTCTGTTCCTTCAATGCAGGAGGTGTAGGGAATGATCCGCCAGTAATATCTTGATTTTCAGATCAATGCTTACATTTGCACACAGTAGAAGGGTCCCTCTGTCCTTCATGGGTTTGTGCCTCAGCTGTGCCTTCTCCTCCAGCACAATATAGGTTCTGCACATCTTCCAGAAGAGTCCTGTTTCATCATAGTTGAACTTTTCTTGAACAGTGAAGTCTTCTGCCTTGATGAACTCTGTGAATTCTTTCATGAAGCCTTCTACAAGAGCCTTATCAGAACTGGAAGCCTCACCATCGTAACACACTGCGGCTGCCACGTCTCCTGTGGAATTCACAAAACCAGCCTCTCCCATCTTTAAATTCGCCACTTGTTGCATGTGTAGAGGGGTTTTCTTGCAGTAATTCACTTGTAATTTCCTGGATTTTCTCACAGATCATAGATTCACTACCACTATCACCTGACAGCTGTCTCTCATTCAATCATATTAATAGAAGGGTGTTTTTTTTTTCCATTTTTTTGTCTCCACTGCTTAGTTGACATCATTACTCCTTTTGCCACATCAGCTCCTTCAATGCCATTTAATTCTTCAAAATAGTCAAGATTGTCACTTTCACCACCTTGTACTTTAAGGCTGGGTCAGTCACACAAATATGTTCATGCTTTTCTATAATTTTCTGCTTTGATTTAATGGTTATTTTCTTCAAAACCCTCTTCTGACCTTTTCTGCCCTGCATATTCTTCTCAACTTCATTAACGCTTTGCACTTTCCTTTACCACCCTTTCTTTGGTGCCATGTTGAATTTGATAATGCTGTGTAGTACTTAGGTGTTAAAAAGCACACAAAATTTCACAGCATTTTTGCCCCAGTCTGTCTGTGCCAAAAATCTCAACTAGAGGAAGCCATGAGCACATGTCAGGGACAGGAAGATGGCCGTATTCATGCTTATTACCTGAAGTGGAACTTGTGAAAAGAAGCAAAACTTTTCCAAGTGCTTCTGTTTGGGAATGGAATTGTTCAAGAATAGAAGCATTTGTGAGCCAAGGTATCTGTACACAGATATAACACAAAGCAGAAAGCTGACATAATTTATCTCAAAAGCTCCACCGAACAATAGAAAACAAAGAGGCCTCATCAAGTACAACTTTAGAAAGTAGAAGAGTTGACCTTTTGGAAGTCTTTGTGTCTTACTTTTTGTGTTTGCCTATTTGCTTTTATTAGTACATGATTACAGCGCATAATGATAGCATTCATCGTGGTGAGCTGGTCCCTGTACATGACACATCTCTTTTTCTTAAGAAGACAAACAAAAACAAAAACGAGAATAAATCACAAGAACAAAGACAGAAACAAAGCAATAAAAGACAGTACAAATGGAATATTTAGGACAAGAATGGAATAGTAACAGTGGTTGCAATGTTATGCATTCTTATCATCAAATTTGTTGCTCAGACTATCAGATATAGATATGAAAGATTGATCAAACAAATATTCATACTTCCTTTCAGTAAATCTTAATCTTTTCCTTGTCCTTTTTACTTTTTATTTTTCAATGTATTTTAAAGTACAATAATAATAGATAAAACATTAAAGATTATATATATTTAAAAGAACAAGGTAGGGGGCCTGGGAGATGGCTCAGTAGAATAAGCACTTCCCTGGCAAGTGCAAGGGCCTGAGTTTAACCCCCAGTTCTGCCATAATAAATAAATAAAAATAAAAAATAAAAGAACAAGATATAAGATATTCAACCATGATTGTTATAATGCAGTTGTTGTCCCCAGGGTAGTTGCTCAGATTACAGATATTAGCATACATAGTTAGCCAAAGTAAAAGTTTTAAACATTAACTTCTATTTTCAAAAAACTGAATAGAAAAGAAAAATGAATAGGAAGATTTATACTAATAGTCTTTGTGGACAGGATATCATGTCTGCATCTTGTACTATGAATAACCACTAAAAAGACAACAGTATGTAATGCATTAATTATTGAAACTGGGGCTGGGGAGATGGCTCAGTAAGATAAGTGCTTGACTGGCAAACGTCAAGGATCTGAGTTCAATCCCCGGTTCTGCAAAAAAAAAAAAAAAAGGCTTTAAATTATTGATACTGTCCTACTAATCAGTTTTGAAACTGTCTCATTGCTATTTGTTTTTCAATACAATTATTAAAAAAATTAAAAATGATAGAAATTAGTAGTACAATCTTCGCAGCTATCTTGACTATACACTTACTTGATTTTTCCTCTTTCCTTTTCTGCCTATCTTTTCTGCTTTCCTTCATCTCCAATGTTTGTTCCTTATGTTAGGTTTCTTTCTGTCTTATTGTATCTATTGTATCTTTCAGGTTTTATTCAATCTTTTAGTTTCTTACACTAGGGAGACAAGCTGATGTTTACACTTGTGGGTCTGATTTATTTCACTTATGAGTATAACCTCTAGTTGCATCCATTTACCTATAAAGGCCTCCAGTTCCTCCCATATCCTAAGTTCTCTCACACCCTGTCCCCTTCACTGCGGCTTCCATCTTTCCCCCCAACCATTTGCAGCAGATCTATCTCCCTGTTGTCTGCTGCCTTTCTTTTATTTTTCTCATTCACTTATTCATACATTAGGTTTCTCATTTCTATTTTAATGGTGATGGTGATGATTTTGTTTTATTTATTTTGTTTTATGTATTTATTATTTTTATTTTTAGGGCAGGGTCTACAGGATGTTCAGGGTCTCAGTGCTAGATTGGACCCTTAGTGATTCACCTGTTTACAGCCTCCCAAGAGCTAGGATTACAGGCGTGCTCCACCATATCCAGTCTCAATTTCTGTCTCAGCTAGCCCTTGGGGCAGGGCTGGCATGGAGGGCCCTGGGGGATGAAACCCCTGACTCTTGCACCTGCTTGCAGGCACTTTAATCTGCTGATCTATTTGACTGGCCCATGATTTTGTTTTAGAGTAGTTTTAAAAATATATTATATATGGTTCTAGAAACAATTGACTGGGGGAACTCTTATGTCAACGAACATAACATGCATTCAAAAGAAAAAACTATAATCTGATCTACCACATACTGTCTCACGACCAACTGCCCATCACAAACTGATTCCCCAACTGTGTTACTTACACATTGTTGCGTTTGCTTTGCCTGTCCCTCCTTATCATCCTATTCTACCAGAAGTCATTTTCATATCAAACAGTTCTGCACATTTTCCTAGCACATCATTTCTCATGGGCAATATGTGATAAATACAATCTCACTAAGTCAGATTCTCATTTCCACCTAAGAATGAGGATTAATTGAGGTGCTGATTGGTTTGGAACCTCTGACCTACTCTAAGAAGTTCTGATTCAGAAGATTCAATGTGAGCAAAATGAACATATTGCTTTCTTAAAGCTCTTTGGTCAGCTTAGGTAGCAACCACAATTGAGAATAATTGCTTTATTTTATTTTTTGAAGGTAATTTCTTTAAAATAATTACACAATATCCACATTCAAAATGAGTTATATTTTTGAGAAGCTTTAAGTTGTTTTCCTCCAGCACTAAATTATTTTACCCTGTCCAAAAATGCAGTAAGGGCATTTTCTTTTCCATAGTCCATCTTCATAGAAGAGCAACCCCATCATGTGGTATTTTGCTGAAACTGCCACTGCAGGCACACTAGGTTCAAGTGAATTTTTCATGTAGAAAACACACTTCAACAGAAATTCATTAATTTATTTATTCATTCATTTATTGAGCAGCTATTATAAGTGAGGTGATTTTCTAGGTACCAAAGTACAACAAAAAATGCAAAATCAATATTGTAATCTATTCATATCTCTGCTGAAATCTACACAGCAACAAAAAGTAAATTCATTTGACTCCAAGATATTGACTAATACATCTTCTGCAAATGACCAGATTCTTTTAATTAAAATCCGTGATTGGTAGTAGTTTGAATTCCCTACAAAGTTTGTTAAGCTGAAGCCAGGACAAGGCTGCCTAACAGCTGCACCAGGACAACCATTATTGCAGGAACTCGGACTCCTTTCCTCTCTCACAGGGTAGATGGTCATTAGGCTGGAAAGTCAAGAGAACCAAAAAGAGCAGCAGCCTTCAAACCCAAATTCACCAACACTGAAACCACCAACTTAAAAATAATATTAACACTGAAACCACACCAACAGGTTTTTTCACTTAAGTTTTTTTCCACATCCCCCAAACATTTTTTCCAAAGCTTTTTAGATAAATGACTTTGCTATTTCCAAAAGCTTCAACTATGCAATGGACTAGATTCAGATATATGAATTGTATAAGTAAACAAATTACTCTTCAGTGGACTGGAAGACGCAGCTCAGTGGTTTGAGGCATGCCTAACGTGCATAAGTACCTGGATCCAATCCCCAGCACCAGAAGACAACAACAACAACAAAACCTTCAGAATTAGGCATGTGCACCTTTTACCAAGAAAACATCACCATGAGCTTTGATATACAGTGAATATAAGGATAGCACTATCTATAAATTAGAAACTAAGCTCATAACAAGATCATTATCCCAATAAGAAATCTTTCCACATTTCCAGAATAGTGTACTCTGGGTTCTTTACTAAAGCAAGAACATTCTATAAAAATTGATATTCTGAAGTTATGCACATACTTTATGCATTTTAAGAGGCCTTAAAAATACTAGAAAACAAAAAAAAATTCTGTTGATAAGCTGTACCTTCAAAATCTCAATAAAACTAGAATTTATGAGAATGGTAATTCTCTTTATTAGTCACTTATTTTCAATGGTTTACATTAAGAGAGCATATGAAAGAAATGGTTTGAAAAATTACATTTTAAAGTCATAAAAACCTAGTGCTTTTGAGAGTCTCCATTTCATTATTCATAGACAAAAAGAGCCAATTACACTTATTTCAAATATTTGTAAGTGTGGATTTTGAAAATTTGGATGATACAAGAACAAATGTTTGAGAACTAGCTTTTCAGCTATAATTATGTAGTATAGAAGTGAATTAGCTGGTATTGAAGTCCAACAATTCTTACAAAAGGACTGATCAGATAGCTCGGTGGATTAAAGCATCTGTTTAGGCAGATTTAGGGACTGGATTTCAATCCCTGGCTTGCCGTGCCGGCTCCGCCCCAGGGCACACTAACATGATGTGGTGGTGCAGCGCACCTGTAATCCCAGCACTAGGGAGGCTGTAAACAGAAGGATCACTGTGAGTCTGATCAGTGTAGTAAGACCCTGTAGGCCCTGTACTAAATACATTAAAAAAAGAAAGAATTCTTACAAAAAGCCTCACATACTCTCATAGTCAATGTACAAAATAATGAATAGATTTTCCCTCTTTGTTACAATAGCCACTTGGCAAAAATAGATATTGAGTTCTTGAACTGTAGCTGATAGAATAAATTGTGAATTTTATTAATTTCAATTTAAATAGCTACACATGTCCAATTGTTGCTATATTATACTATGCATAACTAAAATCTCATACAAGTACTGTATTGAGTTGCTATTGTGTCTATAATGCTGGCATAATTTAGATTGAAAGTGTGCCCCCACTTGTATGTGTGTGGAAGGTAATTGGGTCAGGAGGCGCAGTACTCAGCTCCAGCTGGGTTCCTCAGTTCGACAACTGGTTGAGCTGTTAGCATGTATGCAGGACCTTGGCGGAGGCGGACTACTAGCAGTATGATCCGCAAGAGCTTCCTCTTGCCTCTAGCTCCACTCTCTGTTCACACCTTACAGGCTGCCGCAGGCAGAGCGTCCTCCCTGCCAGGTCCAGCACCCATTCCCTTTCTGCTGCAGAACCAGCCAACCATGAACTAAAATTGGGAACCAAAATAAATCTTGCCCCCTGTAGATGACAGGTGTTAGATATTTTTCCCAGATATAAAAATATAACTAAGACAGACATTAGTTTACTTTTATTTTATGGTATAAACATTTTTGGAGAATCAACTGGAAAGGCCACTTTTGTCAAATTCCTTGCAGCCCCCAAAGGGGCAGTGTCTGTTCTGGGTGACTCAGAAGGCAGATTGCTAATTCCAAGTAATAGAAACATCTGAAAGATGCTATGTATTCCCAGCTGAAGCAGAGATGGACCTCACAGGGAAAGCAAGGAAGCTTCCAAGGGGACAGGAAGACAAAAGTTAATCATTCAGTTAAACTGTCACTGTGCCTTGCCTCCCTGCCTTGCTCCCTGAAACAAACATCTGTGCTCAGTAAACTCTATGCCTTTGTTGTCGCTCAATCAACCTAGGGGTTTGAGTCAGGCCCAGGCTGAACATTCCGCTGAAGACCCCTGGCCCCAATAAACATAGTCTCGGTCTCTCTCATCTTCATTCATCTATTTAGTGGGGTTTGCTGGTCCAAATCTTGCATGATTTCAAGCTTTTTCCTTTTAAATTAGGTTCCCACTTGACTAAGTGTATATTTGATTATGTAGGGCACCACTCTGTGTTTTGTTTTGTTTTTCATTAATTTATATATTTTTACTTTTTAAACACAGGGTGAAGCTCCTTATATTCCTCTACTGCCTACAGAGAAATCAGTGTTTCCTTAGAAAAATCAAGCCTTGAAACAAGCAGACTCCCTAGACTCAGGCCCAGCAGAGGACGCCTATATTTGATTTTTCCCTCATCCCATATTCCCAACCATTTACTTTAACAGAGAAACATCTGATCAGTGGGCTGTCAGAAAATAATAAAGCAAATGTTCTAAGAAAATAGATGAAACATGGTAGAGAGTTGAGTGGAAAATAGATTTTCCTGTTCAGAGCTCTCAGATTATATACTACCTACATGTGGTCAAGAGAATGAGGGTCCAATTCCAAACATGATTTTAAAGTCATGGGTTGGAATACTAGAAAACAGAATACCTCTAAGACAGCAGAGTCCCCATCAGACGATTTCCCATCTCAGGTTTGTGTAAGTCAAGTTTCCCATTACCATGTGTTATCACTGAAGACCAGCAGAGCCTGAGAATGCCTCTGGGAAGAGGAAGAGCTCCAGCTCCAAGGGATGGTCTGCTGTCTAGTGGAATGCAGTCCACCTGAATATCTGAGGTTCTGCATCCTACAACCACAGGAGCTGCTATCACATTTTTTATACTTTTACAAAATACAGAGACCTCCCTATTCATTGTAGAAAGCCCTATCAATAGTAGATGACCATACTTACCTTCAGAGTAAGGTGAGAATTGGGTCCCAACTGATGATGATGATGATGATGATGATGATGATGATGATGATGATGATGATGATGATGAATCTTTCAGTGTCAATACAAAGGTAAATGCTTCTCAAGGCCACAAAAGGTGGCAGTAAGAAGGGAATTCTGGATGCTTCAATCTCAGGGCTTCCAGAGTTCATCCAATCCAGGTGCTATGTATCTGTGGGGATGCCTCTTTGTTTCTAGCTCCTACATTAGCTTTATATGTACATCTAAGATCAACTTCAGTACAGTTTAACTTCCCTATTACCTTATTCAAAAAGTCAAATTTTGCCCATGGAGAGTTCTTACCTAGGTACTAAATTAAAGTACAATTTTGAATCTCAGTTAAAATTCACTGGCTGGAATGACACTTCACCCAAAAGTAGCTGCAAGTCTGGTGAGCTTTACCCTCTGCATTCCAGAGATCACAGAGACATTCTGTCACTCTGTTTCCAACATTCCCCAGCACAGTGTCATCTCCCAAGCATGTTTTCTCAGTCAAGGCTTGCTTGAGATTATCCCCTTAACAATGATCTCAGCTAAGTAATAGACTCCCATGTCCCTCTGTCTTGAAAGTTCATCATAAGAAAGATCGGAGGAAGATTGGATGGGAGCATCCAAGAGGCTTCCATTTAAAATGCTGACCAAGGATCCAGTTAGTAAATGTTCTATGGAAGTATTTGAGGCAGAGCCTGCAGAGGGACACAAAATGTAACCCAAGAAATTCAGCCAGTGAAGGCCTTGGAACCCCCATTTTAGATGTACAGATGCTCTTAACTCACAGTGGAGTTATGTTCCAATAAAACAATTATTAATTGTAATATAATAAGTAGAAAATGCTTTTAAAATGCCTAATCCATTGAGCTTTACTAAAATACATCTCTAGTCTGTTTTATCTTTTATTATGAGGCTAGGTCTTGCCAAATCACATGGGTAGTCTCAAACTTCCTGTCTCAATTTCTGGAGTGGCTAAGATCCTATTTATTCCAAGTACTTGCCCATTGCTAGAAGTTCATATTCTAAGATCAAGTGAGAGAGGTGTAAACCTGATTTTTCAAGACTTTTTAACCTATTTATGTCTTTAAATTTAGAGATACTCAGTTGAGGCCACCTCTGAACCAAGTTCTAGATTGATTCCATAGTATGGAGCATCCAGCTTCATGGAAGAAACACTTAGGCAAATTGAGAAAGCTAAAAGATTCCTCCACTCACACCCCATGCCAATTTTGGTACCATCCTAGGTAGTACTGTTTCTGGTGTCTTACCTATAGAGAAGAAAATCAAGATGCATGAGACAGTTGCCTTCTGAGAGTAATCTTGAGTTTCCACCCAGACTGGGAAGCAAGTATATCAAACCAGCTTGTCAGATCTTTGCATCTGCATCATGAAAATACCTGGTGAGCAAAACTGTACTTGTGACTTATGGAGGAGTCCCATAGGTGACACATGAAACAATGATGAAAAGTGAGAGAGCCAAAGGATGTAAGAGTAGAGTTCAAGAGGCTGGAGCAAGGACCTGAAATACACTGACAATCCCCCCCCACACACACACACCAAAAAACATGCCATGAGAATGTAGGAACTCCCCCAAAGAATAGACTCCAGAGAGATGATTAGACTGAGAAACTTTCAGTTCTCAGTTCCCATCAAGAAACATCCTGAAACCCAGTGACCTGGAAACTCCCACATTTCGACATTCCTCAAGCAGCTTTATTGTCTCAAATGCAAACGGGCCCTGGTTTATGATGGTTGGAGTCAGGGATTTAGGCTAAATGGTAATGTAAAAGCATGCACTTGAAACCATTCTCTCTCTAATACTCAATAAATTATATGAAATATTCAATATGATTTTGCCCACCTATGACCTAATAAAAGCATTCTGAGCATATTTAAGGTAGGCTAGCTTGAGCTGTGATGTTCAATTGTTTAGGCATTTTAAAAGCATCTTCCACTTACTACATAACCAATTTATAATTGTTTTATTGGAACATAACCCCATTCCAAGTTGAGAATCATCTGTATGCTGGAGATGAGAATTCTAAGAAAAGATCACTCTTCTAGAAATCCATTGTTTAATAAGAGAGGTCCAATCACCATTTGTGATAATAGGAGCATTTCAAATATGCTCAGTCCTAATTGAGATATGTTGTACATCTCAAATGTACAGTAGATTTCAAAGACAATACGAATGTTTTAAATTGCTCAACATTGATTATGTGCTGAAATGATAATTGTATTAAATAAATTATAAAAATTAATTTCTCATATATCTTTATATTCTTTTTAATGCAATGACAGTATTAAAAATGATAATATTAAATATGTGGCTCATTTTCATTTCTAATGGGCATCACTGAAATAAGACATTGTGAAGCAGGAATTAAAAATGACATCATACACAAACACTCATGTTCACAGTTAATCTAAGAATGTGAAATTTGCATAAAAATCAGTTTTCAAATTAGCAAGATTTAAAAATATTAATGTCTATTATTGACAAGGTCACACTCATATGTTACTAATGAGATTATTTATTGTAGAAATCTTTCTGGAAGAATTAGCTATACATTGAAATAACTAAAATATTTTTTTCTGCTTTTGCTACATAACTTTGCTACTAAAAGAAGCTTTGAAAGAAATTAGTTTGCACACACTAATGAGCACAGATGCTGGATGCAGCACTGTTCATTTCTCAGAAATTATTATTGCAGTCAGTGTATCGAAAATAATGGAATATTGAAATGGATTTCATTCACATGATGTTGTCCATGTTTTGGTTATAGTCCATTTGAGGTGCTAATTTACGGATTTATATGATGGATTTAAATAAAAAACTAGTCATGATATATTAGTAATCTTAACTTTTTAATATTGGCTTTTTGTTGTTCTTGCTATCATTGTTTCTGTTACAGTCTTTTGAAACTTAAGTGTACAGAAGATAAAGTGATAGTTCCAAACACAAAGTAATGATAAGAAATAATAAATGTTAATGACATTGATGTGATCAGTGTATAATATGTTTATTGAAATATGACAGTGTATTTTATAACTATTTATAATTCTGTGTCAATAAAAAAAATTTAAATATTTTAAAATGAAATCATGATTACACATTATATGTGTGTGTATCAAATTATCAAACCATGACCAATAAATATGTCCAGCTAAATAATATTAATTAATTAAAAATTGAGCATGAATTACAGAAAATGAAGATAAAAGACACCAAAATCGATGTGTTGTCTACTGCTTTCATCCAATATATCTTCTACATTTTCCTTTTCAAATCGCCTAACAATGAACTTTTCCTATATAAGTATATGAATAATTTACCTGATTTCTTTTGAATTCATTTCCTTTTATCTCAATACTTTTTTTTCTACCAAAATCAAGTCATTACTGAAGAATATTTTAATCACACATAAGCTATACTATGTTTCATTGAAAATAGTGATGTTAATTCTAAAGCAAACTTTTGTCTCTTTTGTTCAGATGTTCACATTTTCTGTGTTTTTTTCTGATTGATAAAGACAAATCAGTTTGTAAGTTTATGTATTTATCCCCAATTCTCATTATATTATATATTCATTTTATTTGTTAATCACTGTGCATCTGATAAATTTAAATAACATGTTTAGAAATCTATTGTAAAAATGACTTTATGTAAGTATTTAAATATAATGATAGGAATTTAATTGATGACAAATAAAACCTCAAGTTGATCGATCTTGGCAGTGACAAACACAAGTCAAGATATTCTGACTCATCTCTGATGTTGACCATGACCAAACTCATATTTCTGCTTCTTGGTTCTTCATGGTGATTGTATAACAGTGGGAAGACATGTTAGTAATCATGTAGGATATTCATCTGTTTTATGTTCACTAGTTCTTCATCACTTCGGGCGGAGAGCTCAGAGCCAAACATCAAGACCACAGTGCATGAACCCAAACTTACAACTGGCTTACTGGACTATAGGGCTCATGACTTCAGACATCTTTTCTTGAAGACAAGTCCACGTCCAAATCAGCAAGTTAGATTCAAATTTTCCATATGGTACAACCTGGTGAAGTATATTACACATTCTGTGTATCCCTAAATAAATAGCACAAATGCAAATAGGACAAAGCACAGATCTATGTATATTTGAAGACATTTTAAGTTGCTCTGATCATAAGTGCTTGCCTGCCTTTCCATGTACATTTTTGTTTATTAATGACATTGTTACTGAGCAACACACTTTGGGTCTTGGTGCCATCTCGAAGCAGGTCAACCACAGCTCCAATCCTAACAGGGGAGATGTCAGGCAAGAAGATGCCAGACACCAGCCATAGTCCTATAGGCATCCTGGCCCAGCATTAGTAGAACACTCCTAGTAGCCACTCATCTGCTGCTGCTCTTTACGATGTAATGAAATCTCTCATAGACAACCTTCAAAGAAAGAAACTTGAGATCTTCACATTATCAGGAAAATGTTCATAAACCTTTAAGTTGGTAAAGTGAATTTTTCCACAATTAATTAATACCTGTTTCTTATTTAATTGAAGAATACATTACATAAAAATTCCACTCACTTAAATGTATAGGTTAATTAGATTTGCGACAGATACAGATATAGATGATATACATACACATATACATATATCTCTGTATATAAATATAAAGATATATATCCATGCTATACATTTCCTTTGATGAACTGATGTCAGTCTATCATAATTATATTATATGTTGTGACTCGATTCCATGCAGCTCAAAATATTTCCTGACTTGCCTCATGATTTTCTTTTCAACCCATGGATTATTTAGAAAAGAACTTTTTAATTTTCCAAATATTTTGCAATTTTCCATGACAGCTTTCTGGTTTCTATTCCTAATTTAATTTTCCTGTGGATGGATCACATACTCACTGTGATTTAAGTTCTTGTAAATTTATTGGATCTGATTCTATTGTTCTGAAGAGAGTTGAGTTTTCTTAATTCTTCATGTCACTTGGAAAGAATGTGTTTTGTACTCTTGTTGTTCTCTTCTGTAAATACTAATTAGCGCATGTTTTTAGTGCTGGTTTAAATTTTCTATACCCCTATGGGTTTGTCTGTTGATTCAGAACCTCAACTGTGGGGGAAGAAGGTTGAGATCTCAAATTTCAACAAATGTGTGTTCATTTATTGCTCCTTTCAGTTTTCTCAACGTGGGTTTCACACATTTAGAAGCTCTGTGACAGCTGCAACTTGTTCGAGATTATTATGGTTTCTTGAAGAATTGCTCAGTTTATTTTTGTACATTATTCTTAATCCTCAAGGATACTGCTTCTTCTGTAGTATGATTTCTTTACTAGGCATATTTATTATGATTAACATCTGGAAATTATATAATTTTCCATCCACTTGCTTATCAACTATCTGCATTCGTACACTTCAATTCCATTTCTTTTCAATAGCATGCAGTTGAGTTTTGTATTTTATCCAGTCAGACAATTTCTATCTTTATTTGGACTATTTAGCCCATTTGATTTCAATGTAAATATTAATATGATTTTATTCCAGTGAAGCATGCTGCTCTATGAAATTTGTCTCATCAACCCTTTTAATAAAATTTTACTGCATTAGCACATGTTTATCATTCAAGCAGTTTATCATCATCTTGGGGAGTGGCTACATGTACATATTACAGCTTGGATTTCCCCCATTTCCCCTTTTGTTCCCCTTCCCCCTCCTCCTCTGGCTCTCCAATCATCATTTTTGTACCTGATAATAACATTTGTCTTAGCACTTGTTGTGGCTTACAAGGCTAATATGAACTGGGGTTATTAGGCTCCCACATAGGGTATGTCCCCATTCTTCTCACTTCCCATTCCCCTCCCCTTTACCCCCCATTCCATTGTATCATTTCCCTATTATATGAAGTCTCTTCCCTTGTTTGTTTCTATCCATCTTTATCATTTGTCTTTGCACTTTGCCTCACTCAAATGAGGGATACCAGATGGTATTATTGTATCACTGTATGTCTGATTTTTTTCACTCAACATTATGTTTACCAGGTGTATCCATTTTCCCTCAAATGCCTCCACTTTACCATTCATCAGAGCCAAATGGTGTTCCATTCTATATTGCCACCACACTTTGTTCACCCAGTCTTCTGTTGATGGGCACACAGACTGCTTCCAGGATCTCGCTATAGGTGTGCAAGTACCGCTCTGATACAATGACTTAAGTTCTTTGTGGGGATACTGTGTACAGGGGGGTTGCAATACTAGATTAAAACAAAATGGATCAAAGATCCAAACAGTAAAACACAAACATTAAACCTTCTGGAAGACAAATCTGTAAAACACTTGAAGAAAAAGAAGTAGGAAAAGATTTTCTAAGCAGATCGTCAATCACACAGGAAATAGCAGCAACAATCAATGAATAGGATTTTATCAGATGAAAAATCTTCTGAACAGCAAAGATTCAGTCAATAGAGGCACAATTACAGAATGGGAAAAATTTTTCCCAGCTACTGATTAGAGGATTAATATCTAGAATATATAAAGAATTCCAAAAATTAAACAACCTAAAAATACAAAACTCAGTCAAAAAATGGGCTAGAACGCAGGGGCTAGGACTCAATCCCCAGGCCTGCTGTGCAATTGAGACTGGGCTTGATGGTGTATGCCTACAATCCCAGTGCTTGGGAGGCTGGAAAACAAGAAGGATCACTATGAGTCCGATCTGTGGTGAGACCCTGTAGACATTATTCTAAATACAAAAAAAATTTAAAATGGGCTAGAGTAATGAGCACTTTACAGAAGAGCAAATACAAATGGCCGATAAGATTTCATCTTACTCTGGAAAGGATGACAATCAGTATGAAATCAAAGAACAGCAAATGCTGCTGTGGTTGTGATGAAAAGGGAACCCTCCTACATTGTTGAGCATGCAAACTAGTATGAGCACTGCAGATATCAGGACAGAGTTTTCTTGAAGAATTGAAATTAGAAATTTCATCTAGCCTATGTTTTTCATCAAACATGCTCTTGAACTGATTTGGCTTGAGTATTTTTACCTATCATTTTGACATATTAGTATAATTTCTGGTTTAGTTTATTTCATTTAGTTTCTGGGTGCTCTGGAGTTTGCAGTAGATCTGTAGAATAAGCCATTGTCATTTATCCTCATGTATTTTGTCTTTTCTTGTATACTGTAAGACATTATGTGATATGCTTCAATTTATTCTCTTCTAGACTTTGTGCTCTGAGATATATTTTGCTCCCATATATGTCATATATATCAGGGTATATTACCTTTAATTTTCATAATCATTATTTTTAACTTTCTAAATTATCATATGATAGAATTAGCTTTAATTTTAGTGCATTGTTCTAGAGTATTTAACACATATTTATGAGTGTGACTTCTACCTTCATCAGAATATTTAAAACTTCCAAACAAAAATCCCTTGTGCTGGCAATTTCTATATATGTCTTGTGATTGTGTCAATTTGTGTCAACTGGATGGAACCATAGAGTGTCAAGATACTTTGTGGAAGATCATTCCAGTTGTGTTTGTGTGGGAGATTGTGAATGAGATTGACATTTGAAGCAGTAGACTGTGCAGTGCAAGTTTCTATCAGAACACCCTCTCACCCCTTGGGACTTAAGCAACAGTATGCCATCAGCTCCTGGGTCTGAAGGCTTCTCAGCTCCTATCATGGAAGGAGCCAGTAGCTTAGAGGAGAGAGAGAGAGAGAGAGAGAGAGAGAGAGAGAGAGAGAGAGAGAGAGAGAGAGAGAGACAGAGACAGAGACAGAGACAGACAGATGCAGACACAGAGAGAGACAGAGACAGAGACTACACGTGGATAAGCAGTGCTGTGTACATGTGTCCAGAACTCCATTTGGTTTCAGTTTGCACTCTCACAATGACTGATAAGGTTGGATATCTTTCCATGTGCTAGTTTGCCTTCATACTGTCTGGCAAAATGTCTATTCATGTTCCACCTACCTCTATGTTGTATATATTCTTATTTGCAATTCTGATGGATAGTTCTTTATGTAACTTGGATCCAAATCATTTGTCAGATATATGATCTGAAAATAGTTTATCCCATATTATCCTCTTAACATTGTGTTTCACAGAACAAAATATATTAAACATGGATGAGGGATGATTAATTTTTATTGATTATGGTTTTGATTTCATGTAAGAACTCTGACAAAGGTCATACAAATATTTTTAACAATCTCATGTATAAAGTAAAAATTAGTTAATTAAAGAATAGAGAGAGAAAGATCTTTCATATTTGTGTAGGGTTGGTTGTTATATATTACCATTTTCCTTGAGCAAAAATAATTTCTTCAAACATTTCCCATACTGCAGACTTGCCAAAGATAGGTTTTTCTCAGCTCTTGTTGTCTGAAAAAGTTTTAATTTACCCTTCACTTTCAGATATTATTCCCATAGAAATAAAGTTCCAGGCTGACATTTTTCTGGAATCTAAAGATATTATTCTACTATTTTGTGGCTTGCATCTTTCTGATGAGAAGTTTACAGTCATATTTAGAATCTTCTGCCTGAGAATAATGTGTATTCATTCCACAGCCTGTCTTTACATTTTTCTTGATATTACTGTTTTTAGCATTCAATTATGCTATGCTGTTGGCTTTTGCTGTGTTTATCTTGATGGAGTTTGTTGAGCTCCTTAGATGTGTGCCTCAAATTATATTACATTTAGAAACATTTTCTGCCATTATGTTTTAAATTGTGATGTTTCCTCCTCTGCTTCCGGGGTATTACATGTACCTGAGCCTTTTCCACATTATTCCTCATATTGCTGAGGTCCTTTTATTTAGCTTCACTCCAGTGCTACAGTGTGTGGATTTTCTTTTCTATTGCATTAGAAACTGGGTGCAATTTTTTTCGGTAGTGTCTAGTGTCTTCATACCATCCATTGAAGATTTTGTTTTTTAAACTCTGTAAATTCTACTTCAGTGATTTAAAATAATTTCAAATTTTGTTTTTTTCTGTCGTACTTTAAATATTTATTTTTAATTATAGGGGCCAAGGAGGTAGCACAGCATTCTAAGCACCTGCCTGGCAAGTGCAAGGATCCATGTTTGATCCCCAATACCACATGCTGTGCTGGCCACTGAAACCAAGCATGGTGGTGCATGTCTGTAATCCCAGTGCTGGGGAGGCTGAAAGCAGGAGGATCAGTAGAAGTCTAAACTTCATAGTAAAACCCTGTACCAAATAAATAAATAAATAAATAAATCTTAAAAAAGCATCAATGTGGTTTAATTATAATAGTTGTTTAACTATTATCAAACTCATAGAAATCCTCCTGTTTTCAGCCTCCCCAGCACTGGGATTACAGACACACACCACCGTGCTTGCTTTCGAGGCCTAAAACAGGAGGATCACTACGAGTACAATCTGTGTAGTGAGACACTGTAGAGTTTGTGCTAAATACATAAATTCTAGCCTTTCTGTCATCTCTAACATCTTACCAGGTCTATTTTTATGAGATGATAATTTCTCCTTCTTCTTGAACATTTTCTGGGGGGTGGAGAAGCAGTTCTTTGTATGTCTGGATTTTGTTGGATACTAAAAATTGTGTCATTGCATATTTGTTATTCATTACCATCTGTAAGAAGAGTTGTACTTTGTTTTGATAGTTGGTTTTTAATATTTGTTTATATAAATTGTTTTGGCCTGTTTTTAAGATTTTCTAGGATGGAAGAGGAGTTACCTTTGTTATCCCTGATGAAGTCTTGACTGTTCAGCAAGGTCTCTCCACTGTACTACTTGAAACTTAGACATCTGAGGGCCGGCCACATAGCTCAGCAGATTAAAGTGCCTGCTTAGGCAGCCACAGAAACTGAGGTTTGATGCCCAGCAGGCTGTGCTGGCCCCTCCCCCAGAGTGTGCTGAGATTGCAATTGAGAACGGGCCTGGTGGTGCGCACCTGTAATCCCAGAGCTTGGGAGGCTGAAAACAGGAAGATTGCTATGAGTGCAATCTGTGTAGTGAGACCCTGTAGAGTCTGCACTAAATACATAAATAAAGAAATCTTAAACATCTGTCCTGTTTGTTGTATACGTATTTCAACTGAAGCCTTTCTAGCTATGGTCTTTACATGGCTTCATGAATCTTCCACCTATACTCAAACAACTTGGTATTGTGGGATAATTTCTCCACAAAACTCTCTCCTTCTCCACATTCTGCCCCACTTCATCCTCTTCCAATGGAACCACTTTTAGAACAACAGCTGGTTCATAAACTTTGCTCATTGTTTAGTTGATTATAGCAGGAGGATAAATCTAGGTGACACCAGCTGTGCCAACCTGGCTGCAAGTGGCTGCAACTGGGGACTGTTGTCTTCTGCAAGAAGATATACTCAAGTTCTTGAGCCCCATGAAAATGTGATAGAGAATTTGAAAGGAGAATCACTATGGACACTAAGAATGTTTGTCACAGAACAGTAAAGTGATAGTGATTAGTAGAGGCTGCGAAGGAAAATGAAATGATGGCAAAGAGAGGAAGACTATGGAGTACAGGGGTAAAGCTGAATCTGAGGAATGATTTCTGTATTGTACAGCACAGCATGTGACTACATAGACAATAGAGCTGGTATATTTCAGAAACACTATTAGAATTCTGAACATTTCCAACACAGAACAAGATAAATTATGTATTGGATATTTGATTTCCTGATGAGATCATTACCCATTATATAAGTGTATTGAAATAAACACTTTGCCCTATAGACATGTATAAGTATTATGCACATTAAAAGTAAAGACATTTAAAAGGGAGATACATTCATAACCTTATGACCCCAGCAAATGTTTTATTGTCCTACAATACTAATACTGGAAAGCTTAGCTGATGTATGTGTACTTGCATCTAGGGAAACAAGATAGTAATTTGAAAATTTGTTTGTTTGTTTGTTTTTATAGGACCTTATCTTGAAATATGGTACTGCTGCCAGTGTCATGGAAAATGAGGTCATTATAAAGCCCTATCAAATGCCAGCAAAATTTTCTTTACTCCTGGAAAGTATATAGCTGAGCATTCTCCCTGTGAGTGCTTACTGATCAGCTAATACCCACACACAGCAGTCTCAGGGCAGAATCCCCCTCGTTTGTGCTTAGCCCCTGCACACCCCAGAAGAACAACAGTCAGCAATCACATGCAAATGAAAGAGAGCTCCTTTGAGAAACAAGACGGTCACCATATTTGTCTGGGAGCATTTTGGTGTCATTTTCATTCTGCTACATGTTCTGTGTAGAATAAACACATCCAATGGTTACATTCCATTCTCGTTGGAATGAAGATTGGAGGGAAAAATAAGGAATGTGCAGAAACTTAAACTTTTCAAATGAGCGTCATTACTGCCACAAGCATAGATGCATTATTTTTTCCAAATGCTTTCAGTTTTTAAAATACCCTAAACAAGCTAAGTGCCTCTAAACATTGATTGTCTTTTCAAATGAAAGTAAGAGACTGTATTTGACAATCTGCTTGCAAATTGCTAACTTATTTTTCATGATGTTTGCTCTAATATATTTGCAATGACTTTTCATTTTACCTATTCTTAATGTTAAATTATTAATATTCTTATAAAAATAGTTAATGCTTTCTAGGCTCATAATAAAACTTTTTGCATGGTTATTCTTTCCTCATATTTCAAAAATGCATTAAAGTTTAATCTTATATTTGCTAGGTCATTGTTCAAAATGACAACCCACTAAACACAGTTTTTATGTATTTGTATTATGGAACTTAATCTGGTTTTCCATTGTGAACATGAAAAAGCTACAAAAAGGAACTGTTTTTTACTCCTTTGAAAAAATATAATTTATTGTATAACTGTATTCAACTAAAGTATTATACTTCTTTCAAATAAACCAGTTGAATAAGAGTAACATTTTGACCTCAGCATAATCTACAATAACTTGGGCACATTTTCCAACTGTCTCCTGTACTAAAACTGGATTAATTCTAGCTTGGAACTTGGCTGAGTAAGGGCTGGTTAATTGCCACAAGGAGAGCAGATTGAAAGTCAGCACTTTGGAATGGCTCTGCCCACCACAAATAGGCAGGTACTCAGGAAGTGTTCTCAGCTGCAGATACGGAGAGGAATTCTACTCTGCAGCTATCTGTAGAATTTTGAACTCATTACCTATAACTTCAAAGGTTTCAAAACTGTGTGGAAGATAGTGACTGGACTCTACCAGGTAAGTACATTCACCAGAGAGTGCAAGGCAGTGGACATCAGGACATCTTAATAAGGCCATACAGCTCCCAGCATGTCCGACATGCAGGAGTGCAGGCACCAAAGCTGAAGGATAGAGGAGCGGATCCTGGCAGATGACCCAGCACTTCTAAGATAAGCACAGAGCTGTAGTTTGAAAGATAAAGCCTGTTAATGATCTGGGGCCCACAGTGAGCCCAAAACTCTTCTTGGAACAATAGTAGATATAAGTAGATGATATAGATATATAGATATGAATAATAGACACAAATGTAGGTGTAAAAGTAGATGGAGATAGACATTTATGTTAAATTCTACTGTGGGGAGTAATGAAGGGAACAGCTACCCTATAAGTTTGTAATTCACTCTAGGGATTGGAACAATTCTAAGCTAAGTCTCATTGCTATGAGGAGATAAATGAAACAGCATAAATTCATTCAGCATTCTATCACTTGGTCACACTTGTAAGCAAGTCATGACACCTTTTATAGAGGCCCATATAATGGACTGCAAAGGAAATAGTGACTTTTATAGCAATAAAAAGTGCATAATATAAAAACCGTAACAGCTTTCATCAACATGGGGCACCTACTCTGAGTCGTATTAAATATCCTGCAGTTTACGTTGTTAATATATTAATTCTCTCATCTATTTTTAAAATAGGAAGTACTCCTAATTTAGAGAAAACGGGGCGTTAAAAGTTAAGAAACTTCACAATCAACCCCACAGCAACTAAATTAGACCCAGAATTAGAGTCTAATTTTATGTTTCAAGTCCGGAGTTGATATTCTGAAACTCCGTGTCCCAGTTCTCCAAAGCAAATGAGGATGAAGGAAAAATATATATCACATATTAAATGACTACTAACCATCACGTACATTCTATGACCTAAATGAGTTTCAGATTATATCCAAAACAAATTAATGGTGTGACTATTATAATAGCAAATATTACATGGCCAAAAATTAAAAGCATTAAAACAGTCAAAGCCACAGATAGCTCAAAACTAAAGAGCAGCACTCTCACCATTTTCGTGATGTCTAAGAGAACTAAGAATCAACTCCATACAGATTTTTGGATTCACAAGCATTCACGGTTTCAAAAATAATGAAACTAAATTTAAAGGCCAAGGAATTGGGCACCCATGCTATGTCACCTGAAAGTAGATTGGAACAATCTTCATCCGATCTAATGTTATGCCCACGATGACGTTAACCTGGGTCCCTAAAATATATGACTATTACTTTTGTAAAAGCCAAGGTCCAGTTTTCCCTCTACTTGCCTCTTTGTATTGAATCAGCAATATTCGTGTCCAGACAGATGCAGAAGTTGTGTGACAACTGAGGTGCATGGCACTGTGAGAGGCACTGTCTTTCCTGATCATTTTCAAATGAGAACAAAAAGATTAAAAGTTGTTGTAATATAGCACACTGAAAATCACAGCTTCGTAGGCCCTTTATTGCATCGGTATTCAACAGATAGAATGGAATAATCTAATTTAAAATTTAAAGAACTTTACTGGCTAAAGGCTGCTGAAATCAAGGTTAAGATGAAGCTATGTAACTTAATCTGTTGTGTGGATTGGACCCACAAAAAGCCAAACCAACCCAACCACACATGAATTGCTAAGTAATAAATCTAAAGAGGTTATACTCCACCCACACTTAAATTAGTCAAAGAAAAAAGTAATAATGAATGGCCTGTGGGAGAATAAAAAAGAAAAACAGCAAAAACAAACAGAATTCTGAAAAACTAGAAGAAAGTATAGCAGAGAAAATTGTTTTTAAATCGCATTTTCTGTTCTCAGTAAAATGCAAAATAAAAGCACATGGTCATGATAAAGACAGGGAGGTATACATAAACAAATATATAGAGATATCATAGATAAACATATTCATAAATAAATATTACAAATAAACAGATTTAACAGATGAGCTCTGATCAATCTAAGAAAAAAGTTGTTCACAAGCTTTGTGGGTCTTTTTTTCTTTAATATTTTATTTGGGCCAGCGAGATAGCTCAGTGGACTAAGTGACTCCTTGGCAAACGCAGGGACCGGGGGTTCAATCCCGTGTACCACATGCTGAGCTGGCCCTGCCCCCAGGCATGCTGAGCCTTCCACTAAGACCAAACCTGGTGGTGCACACCTGTAATCCCAGTACGGAGAGGCTGAAAACAGGAGGAGCACTACAAGTCCAAGCTGTGTAGTGAAATCCTGTACCAAATACACAAGATGAAAAAATATATTTATTTGATGAGGGTCTTGCTACACAGCTGGGACTCATAGTGATCTTCTTGTCTCAGCTTCCCAGTGCTGGGGTTACAGGCATGCATCACCATGCCTGGTTCTAGGGCAGGTACGACATGCCTGGAGTTCCTGGGCTGGCATAGCCTGAGGTACCAAGGATCAAACTTGGGTCCTTGCACTTGCAAGGCAGAAGCTTAGACTCCCAAACTATCTCTGCAGCCCCTCAGAAGCTTCCAGTTCTCTTTGCAACCTATTTATAAAAAAAAAAAAAAAAAAAAAAAAAAAAAAAAAACATTTCCTTCCACTTACAAGTGCTATATATTATATGTTTAAGTGTAAAATATCTTGTGGTATCATACTTAGCAAACATTTGTGGAAATAAATAAAAATACCTCCCCCAAAGTGAACATATTTTGAAAAACATCTGAACATTAAAAAAGAAAGGAAACCAAATTAAAATGTGAGGTGCCTCATCACTAAAAGCAATTCTGATTAGATACAAGAAAATAAGTGAAGAGATAAAGACTCATAGACTCTTTGTAAGAACCTACTCTAGAACTTTATTCCACCTATAACAAATTTTAAAATAATGAATTTATTTATTTCAAGACAAATGGAAGATTCATATAAAGCAAATTAATTATGAAGAAATATTTAGAGAAAGCTCATAAAGCTTAAATAAAGAGGTCCCAAAATGTAATTGTGTAAAAAGAACTCTAACTGGTAGTGTCCCCCCACATCAGACTGAAGATATACACAGTTATATATGAAACAGTGAAATAAGCAGAAGTATATTGAAAACAGATGTGAAAGTTTAGTGTTTTGAGCCAATGAATAACCATTATTTGGAGTATCTGGACAGAAAAGAAAAATAAAACTTGATGCCCTGGGTCATCCCAGAGGAAACGATTGCTCTGTTAGTGGAATTTTCTTAATAGTCATTCTTCATCCAGATGTTCAGTGATCTTGTCCTTGTTGAATGATCAAAGATTATCTAGTCCATAGATGAGAAAAAATGCAATATATGACTAGCGGAAGTGTTTTACCTCACACAGGATACGGTAGGGAATAATGGAGTGCTGTTCACTAGCATCTTAATTGTAAGAAACTACCTTCCTCTTTGCTTCCTGATCTTGTAATGGTGGCTCTTCTCACACTTAAAGAAGAGAATTAAATATGAATGTCACTAACTATAGACAGGAAATCTCTATTTTTCTGCTGAGTGTCGTCTTCTACTTAGTGGTTTTCTATTATAATCTTAAAATGAAGAATACAGATTACAAAGATTTTAAAATCATCTGTAAGTCTTTAATTCTAATGACCAAGTCATGAAAACAAAAATACACAGAAGCTGTGATAGGGGGCCTGAGGAGGGGGTGCTTTTATATGGATCCATGGCATAGAATTTAAGGACTAGACCCTCAAACAGCCTTTGGGGGAGGACTTTGGATAACTTGTGTCTTCAACTCATAACACACCACCTTTTTTTCTTAGGAATTTGGGATAGTAACTATATGGAGGAAGGAAATGGGATTGACTTTATTCTAAAGAACGGAGTCTTGATGTTAGTTTTTGTTATTTTAGAATTTTCCTCATACTTTTGAGGAAAATGGAAATATCCCTGAGTCAGGACTGAGATTAAAAAAATGAACAAGATTTGGAGTTAGGAAGGACCCAGATTCTAGATCACAGCTGTGAGGTTATTTGCAGAAACCTTTGTGCATGTTCTCTGAGCCTGAATTTTCTTTTCTGCAGAAGAGTTATGTAGTAATTTTTTACCCATAGTCCTGATATTGGTTTCAAATGAGAAAAAAAATTAGCTTGCCTAGAATACTGTTAGAATAAGAGTACAAGATTAAAAAGTGAACTTTTAAAGAAACGTTTCAATGTTTCTTTCATATGTTATTTGCTTATTTGAAGATTATGTTTAACTGAGTGTCCTGTTTAATTGGTATGCTAAACCCAACAATGTTATTTCTGGCACAAGTTAATGCCTAAGAAATGTTTCTTTTCTCTTTTCCATACCCTTTAAAATGCAGGCTTGTAAATTCTTCCTTTATGGAACATTTAATGAGTGAAAAATTAAAAGCAATCCTTAGCCCACATGAAATGGGCATAAAATAATGAATAAGAGAATCAATCATGTTGATAATGGTGATAATTTGGCCCCAAAACTATAAGGCCTAAAATTTAAGTGCAAGCACAGCACCTATCTTTAAAATACAGAATGTATTTCAGTTCATTATATAGTGATACTGTAGAGGACATATGCATATTTATCTAAAAGGAAGTTCAAATCTAACATAGCTAAAATGTTAAGTGAGTTTGGTAAGAAACATTCAATCACATACACATCGAGTCTCAATGTTTTTCATTCCTAAAGCCAATATTTAATTTTGAGGTTAAAGAATCAAGGACCTTTTCATTATTGCTTTCTTGATATAATCAATATAATTGGAATGTCATTCTTCCTATTAAAAAAAAAAACAAAACTCAACCAAATCCCAGGAAAGAGATGCCTTCAATATACAAATCACACTGTACACACCACAGCAGTGTTGGAGTACCTAAAATTCTCACTCAAAATGCCTTGGTTTTACCAGGAAAAACTTCACTTTCTCAAGTTAGGTCTCACAGTTCTCCCAAGTAAAACGCTTAGGGACTTGATCTTAAGCAACTCAACAAAATTTACACATCATAAAATTCTTTTCAACTGAGTCTTAACAAGAAACTTTGGCTTCTTGTCTTTCACATGCCACACTCTTCTCTTGGATTTATACTACCAACAGGCACCTTCTTTATCCAACAATAATTATCAGGATTCGATAAGATACTTTCCATGATGCACGGAGCACAGAGCTGACCCTCAATAAACATGGGCTCTTGTATCATCATCTTATGTTAAACACAGCCCAGATGTGGGCAAAAATGATAAATAAAACATTATCCTATCCATACATAATTATGTACACTGCGTTATTTGTGAATTATTCTGGCTGACAAGCTTGTAGAAAAAGAGACGAGTTTTTTAACCATGAAGATGGTTTAGGTAACATTTCCTTGAAAATTGTGTAACTTAAACTTCTGTGAGTTACCATAGTAAAACAGAAAAGCAAAAAAAAAAAATTCTAAGTTGGAAAATGATTATTGAAATGTGCTGTAATCCCCGGGGAGGATAAACCTGCAAGGAGAGCAGAGCACCCGGCTCATCCGTCCTGTCCTCCACACCTTCTCTGTCTTCTTCTGAAAGCCTCACTTGTCCCTAAAGTCTTGCCACTAAGGCCAGAGAAAAACCCTGCAATTCTGCTGCTTCAGATGAGGGAAGATACCTCTGGCTGATACAATTTTCATCATGACCTGGATGAATTTCACACAGGGGCAACTGTAAGAAAAAGTGCTTGACAGCACTAACCATTATTTATGACTGAGAAGCCCTCAGACATTGTGCTTTTGACTGGACAGTATGGAAAGAGTACATTAGAAGCAGATTTCTGGTTTTTTTTTTATGTAAGATTTCTGATATGAGTACACTGCTAACCTGGCAAATTGTTTTGCCTGGAATCACAGTCTGTATATTTTTTGACTAATCTGTTTTAATGAATTCCTTGTTCCCACAATAATAACAAGACATAACAACTTCTTGGAAATCATCCCTGTGTTGTCTCAAGCAAGATTCCAGAAGGACTGAAGTAAAAATTCTTATAAGTAAGCAGGAAAATGCCTGTCCCAATGTGCCCCAGGTTATCAGTCTGTTTCTCATAAACTAGCTCCTGAATTATATGCCACATTGTTTGGAAAAAAAAAGAAAGAAAGAAAGAAAAATCTAACATACACAGGCTACTAATTCACACAGGCTATGTCTGCAAACTAAGCTGATGAGCTGATAATGAAGGCCAAGTTCAGTAAAAATAAGTCAACCCAAAAGAGAAAATTTGACTATCATAAAGGTTGAACCAGATGTTTGTATAGTTCCAGGCCAATCTTACAGCATAATTTAAAAATCAGCTTATATGAAACAGAAGGCCAAATATTGTCCTTCTTCTCTAGATTTTCTGCTGATTTTCTTAACTTTGACTCAGTTTTATGTCATACTTTTTGTTTTTCTATTCTTTATTGTTGTTGTTATTTTTGTTGTTGCTGCTATTGTTGTGAAAGTTACAATATTTCTAAAGCCATGAAAGTTGTACTTATGATTATTTGCTTTCAGGAAGAAGACAAATAAAGGTGACACATTTGACAAAAATAGATAGGCTTTTGATTTCTTGCTGTCCTTTGTTTCCAGAAAGATAAAGCTTCTAAGTGACCAGAGAGAACATAAACTATTTGGAAACCGCTTGTGAGGCAGATAAGAGGGTCTATAGCAAACCCTGCAAATGGCCCCACATGTAGAGAGCGCTCACCTTGGGGGAAAAGAGAAAGACCTGGAAATTGTCTTGGCTTTTTGTATTGCTGAACTGCCTGAAACGTTCCGCCCTCAGTCCTTGCCTTACCCACAGGAAAAGCCCTATTCATTCTAAATTTCAGCATAAGGGGGAATCTCTGGTCAACTTACAAAGTGCTCTTCCTGGCATCTTCACTTTATCCCACATCATCTGACAAGACAGCGCGAGGCAGCTTTATATTTTAATTTCCCATTCAAGAATTTCCTAAGTCTGCCATCCCTTCCTGATACAAAATCTCAGTAAATCGTTGCTTCCCCATGCCTTTGCTGCCCTTAATATGCCTGCTATGTCTCAAAGCACACAGGCATGGAACAGTTGGGAGTGGATTTTGTTTTCTATATTTCTATCTCTACTAGAGTTCTAAGAGTTGCTTCAGGGGAGAGATATTTACTTATTAAACTTTATGTCCTCATCCTCTTTCTGCAGATCCTGCAAAAATAACAAAATGCATGCAAACAATTGAGCTTCTGGCAAAGTCGAGCTAATTTGTTTTACACCAAGCATTCCTCTGAGAACAATTAGAAAATACATACCAAAAAAAAAAAAAATGTTTTTAATCAGACTGCACTAAAATCCCAAAGCGATGAGAAAATTTGGTGTCCAGGATCCAGAACAGTAGGAAAGACCAGAGAGGTGTGTAGGTTTCTACCAGGGTTGTCACTACCTACAGGGGATGGGAGAGTCTTAAAAACAGAGAAACTGTCACACTACCTACAGACATTTGAAGTGAAGGCCTTGCAGGGACAATGAGGACAGGTTACTCCTCATCTTTAGCCTGGGAAGCACCAGGACTCTATCCTTGGAGTAAGACAGAATGGAAAATAAATGCTTCTCATAAAATCTGAAGCCCTGTTACAAATAATATTACTCTGATTGAATTACCGTGATACATAGACAGGAGTACTGGCTAAGGCATAAGTGAGTCATCTATGGAGAAAGAAGTCTTAAATCATCTGTGTTCATTTCTATAAACAATGCTTAGGCCTCAGTGAAAAGGAATCACCCATATGAATATGAGTAAATTATAAAGGATAGACAGATTAGGGGACAGACTGACCAAGGGAGACAACTAGGAAATCCTAAGAAAAAAAGCTTTGGCTTGCAAAATGATGAGAGGAGGCTTTCTGTGTGTGATATTGATTTGGTGGTAGTAGCATAGATTAAAATTCAATGAGCTTTCATTTAAGATGCATCCATTTCACAAGATTCTGTGTAGTATAAACCCAAGAGAAATTCAAATATACATGTGCCAAACATACTGTACAAAAATGTTCAAAGCAGCATTGCTCTTAATATAAAAAAAATGAAGATAACCACCATGGAATGGCAAAATAAAGTATGGTTTGTTTAGATAGTAGAATAATGCAGACATAAAACCCCATGGCATAGTGCTTTGTACATCTTGTATAAATCTCTAAAGACAATATTTGAGCAAGAATCCAGACACAGAAAAATACATTCACAAGGAGTCCATGTATATAAAAGTCTAAAACAGATTACAAATTAAAATAGACAACACCTTTGGGAGGAGAGAATGATTCGAATACACAGAGCCTACTCTGAGACATTGGGAATTTCGGTTGCCTGAGCTGGGTTGTATGGTCCATTGTGTTTATTCCATAATAATTCAATGAGCTGTATATTTATGATTTGTGGATCTTTCTCTATGTAGGTTTTACTGTATTAAAACCTTATATAAAAATTATAAATAAAAATAGGCATTCAATAACTGTTGTTGAAAGAATTAATGTATGAGGGAATAGATCAATGAATCTTGTTTCAAGAATTTACAACCACTAGAGAGAAAAGGGTACCGGAACAGGTACTAAGAAATGAATAACCTAACAACTTCACCTGGATTTGCTAGGATTTATGTCACTGTTAAAATGAGGTGACTATTGGGCACTAGAAATAAATGTCCTTCAGGATATTATCCAGTATTTGACTTAGCAATAAATTCTTTGTATTATTATGAACTAAATTATCCTTGCAGTTAACATTCTATTTATCTTGGGTCATATTTTACTTCTATGTTTCTAAAGACTGTTCTCAAGATAGACCATACTGACAAAATAGACCTTTGACTACGAGGAAAAATAGGAGAGCTGACTGCTGAAGTTACAGAGAGCCAATTCATTATATTGTACATTTATGCTTTCTGAATGAGTCATGAAATTAGCACACACCAATACTCAGTTAACTCCATTTTTAACTCTTTTTAAAGCTAGTACATGAAATAGCAATTTATCATCAGGGTCCCCAAAATTTTTGAAGAGCCTCAGGATACTTTCTCAAAATGTTAAATTATTCCTTGCTTATAAAAAATACAATGGAAGGATATCATTCTTTTGTTACTTTGGTGGCCCTGGACTTAATTTGATTTTCTGTTATCCTTTTCCAAATATAAGTTAACTTCTAGGTTTTCCATTTAGCTGTTTCAAAAGCCACTAGTACTATTTGACATATCATTCAAATATAGATTTTAGTTGTTTTAGAGAATATGTGAAAGATTCCCTAAAAGATCAGAAAAAAGATTCTTATTGAAGTACCTTAGGAACAAAGTAATAGAGGAATATATATAATAGGGGTAAATTAAAATTTAAGAAAAATCCCAATCCATTTATCAGCACCCATTGACACACACATCACACCTAGATCATTCTGCAAACACAATTTTGAGGTGAACAGTCTTGGCCATACACAGCCCAAGTGTCTGGCCCAAGCTGATAAAGCAGGAAAGTGGCCAAAATGGTATCTGATGGAGGGGAAGGTTTGGTGTCCTTCTGCAACTTCAGGGATGAATCTTGTCTTTGTCAGCAGACAAGGCAAGGAGGACCTCTCCAGTCCAGAGCAATATGACTTGGAGACTGATGACTCTGACATCCTATGCTAAGGGCAAGCAAGACACTGAAGTCATCTGGACTAGCAAAGCTTAGCAAGGATTGCAGTCGAAGACTGAGTACACAGTCTGCAGTGTGCCTTAGTAGTTCTCTCTCCAAGAAGGAAAGATGAATTCTTCATCCTCCCTTTGAGAGTAGTGTCTTTTTAGAAATGCAACAGTTTCTTCATGGTATTTTGAAAATAAATTCAGACTAAATAAATATTAGTGGACTCATCCTGATTAGTATAGCCATTCTAAGACCTTCTACCCTCAGAACGTGTGTCCTATCAGCACACCACTGTTATTGTTCATTATTATTTTCCTTGTAATTGATTCAATTTCTTTTCCCTGAAGATAGGAGTTTTATCTTAAACATTAACATTTTCAAAGCATTAGTATATCATGAGTGTTAGCACATTTTTCTAACAGCATTTTTAAAAAACAATACACAATTATGACAATTTAAAAAGTGGTATCAAACAATCTCCCATGGAAATAGCTTAGTTCTTATTAATTTTTCATACTTTGTACATGTCTCATTGTACATGTCACTTTAGTTATAATGCCCATTCCTGAATCTTCCTTATAAGAATATGAGGCAAGGTGGTACAGGAAAAAGAATTCATCTTCAAGATCAGTTCTGGAGGTTGAGGCCAGTCTGACCACCAAGTAGCTGTAACACAGATGACTGAATTACACTGTATGTCTGTCTTGTCATTGGTCCAGCTCAAGGGAAAAGCCTGAATAAGATTAGGTTTTCAGAACACTAAGTGCAGCCCTATAACATATTATGACCTTAATAAATGCAGCCCTTTCTTTCATTTTCTTTTTCTCAACAACAAACTCTGGGTTCTCTGGATCTTGCAATTTCTTTTGAGTTTTTTTGTAGTGCATAGACAAGAGGCATTCAGTGGTTTTATACAGATAAACAATGCATGTCAGGTGTAGTGGTGCACACCTGTAATCCCAGCACTTGGAGGCTGATGCAGGAAGATTACCACAAGTTCAAGGACAGCCTAAGCTACATAGTGAGACCCTGTCTCAAAAAAGTACATATATTATATTGATTACATTACATATATTTAAATTGTTTATAATTTATAGATTCTCCCTTGAGCATATCGCATTAGTTAATAATGAATTGTTCAGACCCTCAATTACGTTACCGTCATCTTGACAGCAAAGTCTGAGGTTTTAATTCTACTCCCGAAATACCTCTGGAATCTGTCACTTCTTTCCAATCACTCTATGACTGCATAGTCCAATCCACTGCTGTCTCTGCTGCTGACAGCTGTAATGGCTCCCTGTTTCACCTCTCACGTGCTCTGCTGCACCTGTGCTTTCGTACTCCACACAACAGGTTATTTAAAATACAGAGAATATCCCTTTCATCTAAACCCTTTCAGGTACTTCACATTAGTTTCCAATAACATCTAAAATCCTCGTGCGGAGGCAGCTGGTGGGTCTGGGCGACTGCAAAGTTAGGACTTTTCTTTGCACACCTGAGGCCACCTGCAGCTGAAGCCATCATCATACCACAGAATGAATATATCGAATTTCACCATAAACGCTATGGGTACCACTTGGATTACCATGAGAAAAAGAGAAAGAAGGAAAGTGGGGAGACTTATGACCATTCAAGAATGAAAAAAAAAGAAAAGAAAAAAGAAAAGAGATTGGCCTGAAGGCTAACCTCTACCAAAAACAGCACCATGTGGAGAAAATACAAAAGAAGAAGACAATCAAGATGCATGAAAAGAGAAACACCAAACAAAAGAATGATGAGAAGACTCCACAAGGAGCAGGACCTGCCTACCTGCTGGACAGAGAAGGACAGTCTTGTGCAAAAGTACTTTCCAACATGATTAAACAGAACGAAAAGAAAGGCAGGAAAATGGGAAGTTCCTCTGCCCAAAGTTTGTGCCCAAGGAAAAATGGAAGTGTTAAAAGCTTTTCATACTGGAAAGAGAAAAAAGAAGGCATTGAAGAGGATAGTTACTAAAGTCTGCCTTGCTGGAGATGGCTTTACAAGAAAACCACCTACATATGAAAGATTCATTATGCCAATGGGCTTATGTTTTAAGCAGGCCCATGTAACACATCCTGAACTGAAAGCCATCTTTTGCCTGCCCATACTTAGCGTAAAAAAGAATCCTTCATCTCCACTGTATACAACTTTGGGTGTCATTACCAAAGGAACAGTGACTGAGGTAAACATGAGTGAGTTGGGCCTTGTGACACAAAGAGGCAAAGTTTTTTGGGGTAAATATGCACAGGGAACCAGCAATCCTGAAAATGATGGATGCATCATTGCAGTCTTATTAGTTTGACAGATGTTTCATATAGCAACTTCTTACATTTATTGAAGACTACAGACCAATCAGGAAAACCATAACTTGAATATTGCTGAACAACTCTCACGACTACATTCATCAAGAAAACTATTTATTAAATTGTAAAAACATTAAAATGGCCCGGTTTTACAAATTTGTCTTTCATTAGGGATCTTCTAAGGGCTTACAGTGAGTGAGGTTGAACCATTGGAGAAAGTAAGCATCAGTCTTTGCATTAAAAAACGGGCACTCAGCAACACAGATCTCTCATTCCTAAAAAGCCATCCGTATTTCAAGTCAGTGCAAATTTAATTTAGGGGCCTAGGGCTAGAAAATCTGCTGAAGTCTATTCTGCCTCATCATTTATCATTAGTCCTAAAAAAGTAATGTTTACATTTATTCTCAGTATAGTCTATTTATAATACCTGAAGAATGGCATTAGAAGTTTATTTAGATAATTCCAACTTAGTTACACTGATGCCCTGAAATGAAACTTTCTTTGCAGTTAAATAATATAAGAAGGTGATATGTTAGGTTGCATCTCAAGTTTTGTGATATGAATTAAATGGTCATGGCTTGAAAAAAAATCTAAAATCTTCAATGTAAACCTGAAATGTAAATAAGCTGTTCCTCACTTGTGCACAGTGCTTCAAACAGCACTACTGTCAATACCATTCAAATATAATGGTCTTTTCAACATTTCACAAGCCATAACATTCTTTGTCACTTCAAGACCCTTGAACTTTGCCTAAGATATTTTCACTGGTACAGTTGATGCTATATTCCATTCTGATACCACAAGAAATTTACTCTTCTAGAATACCTCTTGACACCTACTTAGTCCAAGTACCTTGTACTTTCACACTTTTATACCAGGAGAACAGAGACCTCTTTTACTGCTGAGGACATGGTAATTAAAGCATCCTTATCATAAGTGTATGCATTTTTTTTATATATTTAGCACAGGGTCTATAGGGTCTCACTACACAGATCAGACTGGTAGTCCTCCTGTTTTCAGCCTCCCAAGCTCTGAGATTACAGGAGAGCACCACCTCACCCAGTCTCAATTGCTGTCTAGGTGTGCCCTGGGGGCAGGGCCTGCACAGCATGCTGGGAATTGAATCCTGGTCCCTGCATCTGCCTAAGCAGGACTAAACCCTGAGAATGCATGTATTTAATGTAAACAGCACACTTGAGTAAAGTGTATACTAATTTCATAGAAAATGCATTTGGTCTAAACAGTAGGTAGAATATTATTCCAAATGCTCTTTGCAAATTTCCCATATGTTAATATAACTTTCCATGCCATGACTTCTTCCCCAGCTGAAGTTAAATCTACTGCTACAATGTCTGATACTTCAGCGTGAAATGTTCACAATGGATGAGCAGAGCATTGCACCCCACAAGTGTGCACCTGCTGATCACCCCTCAAGGCCCCACTCCAAGCTTTCCTTTCTGATGAGTGAGGCTCCTGAGACATGAAACGGATAAATCTGCCTGTCTGTGACTCAGAGGGGGCTGAGATGTCAGTTCCAAACCCACTGATAAGGAAATTCTCTAATGATAACAGCAGGTTTGACAGTGATGAAGCCTCCCCATCTGGCATGGCTAGGAGAGCAATCATGGATAGGGGGTTGCAAAATGTGCTTTCCTGGCTCCTGGCCACCACCATATTGTGATGAGTCTCCTCCTCTCCCACTGCCCAGACATCCCCATCTTGGGGTGACTTGACAGACTGTTCCAGAAAATTTGAGCTACTTCTCAAAGGTTTCCGTTCAGTAAATCTGGCTCTTTTATTTGATAGGGGGAAATACCTCCCGTTTGGATGTATTTGCAAAGTTCTTTTACGGAGAAAAAAGTTTCATATGCAGTTTTTGTGGCATTAATATCCCCTTGGAGGCCAATGTAGTGTCTAATGGAGTTGCTAGATGCATTTTAGCAGTCAGCAACATTCTTAAATTACCATTGATGCTCTGTTCTGTGCTCATTAGACACTCTGTTTATTTCCACTTGGATGTGCTGGACAAGTGGTGGCACATGTGCACATACAAGCTAATGGGACGCGCTCGTGTGTTTTCAGGTGTCTTGTTTCTCAATAAACATGGTATGAATAATTTTGCCTGGTATGAATACATATAGATTTTCCCCAAACTGTAACAGGAATTATATAGAACAGTAAACTTGTCTTGTACATAAAGTACATGAAAATACAATTGTAAAAATTTAGAATTAGAAAGCCTTAGCTGAGAGCAGAAAAATAAATAGCCTATTAAGAGTGTAAGAAGATTAAAGAGAGACTGAGTATCTAAACTACTAGTTAGTCCTATTAAGCTAATACAAGACTTTTTTTTTTTTTTCAGTACTGGGGATTGAACTCAGGACCCTGCGCTTGCCAGGCAGGCGCTTATTCTACTGAGCTATCTCTCCAGCCCTACAATACAATTTAAAGGGAATTAATTTTTAAAAGGTTATTTATTTATTTATTTATTGGATATAGTGTCTCACTATGCAGTGCAGACTCATAGTGATGCTCCTGTCTCAGCCTCACTAGCACTGGAATTACAGGCATGCACCACCAAGCCCAGTTTTGGTGGGCAGTACAGCGCTCCACGGGTTCAGGACTAGCACAGCATGTGGTACAGGGAAGAACTCAGGTCCTTGTGCTTGCCAGGCAGGAGCTTAGACCATTGAGCTATCTCCCCAGCCCTATGTATAACTAATTAATAAATTAACTAATGTGTTCTTTCACATAATAAGCAGGATTGGAAATATCAGTCTAATAACATCCTTGAAGACATACTTCACTGTTATCTTTATTTCTTTTGTGTGCTCTGATTCTGATCATAGTCTGTTTGCTTCTGCTATGATTTATATCTATAGATGTAATTTTTACCTTTACCTTTACATGGTTTGTTTTTATTCTTTTTACAATACATATAAATATAAACATATATAAAATTCTGTGTTTTCTGTGTTTACATGGTATTAATTTTCTATGATCTCTACAAGGATTATATGTTTGATAATAGTTTTTAGTTCCAGATTGACAATCATCTGTCACCCTAAGAACTCCTCAGCTGCTATAATTTAGAGTATGCATGCATAGCTAAAAGTCTTTATAACATACAGTAAACAAAATATATTCTTGCCCTGCATGTGATGTGGCTTACTAGTCATTTAGCACTTGCAATGAAAGAGAAAACATACTTCATAATTAACTTCCACTTTTCATTCCTCCGTACTACCTCTCCTTCCTTTTTCCAACAAAAAAAGGATGCTATATTCCTGCTGGAATACATAATGCTTATACAGATATGTGCAAGGATTTGTTAATGATGACAAATATGTGACAGCACACGTAAAAAAATCTGTATTTGCATCAAAAATTGATTCTGTGCTTTACTTTTGACAAACCTAAAGAATCTGGCTCTCATGTATCTTCTCAACTCAACTATACTGATACCTTTGATAACAGAAGCAGAAGAGACTCTTTGGGTTGGAGTAGGATCTAATGATACAGTGGTTAAGTAACCGATCAGAGCTATGTCAGCACCCATCTGTTAGCAACAAGACCCTGTGTTAGCTTTTCCACTTACCAGAAACGTGGCTTTAAGCAACAACACTAGGTGATGCTAGAAATTATCCACAATTGACCAATTCTAAAATGTGGGTGATACTAACAGATTCCACGTTATGGACTGAGATTTTTATATTTAAAATATCTAGAATATAGTACTCAAGAAATACTGGCTGTTACTATTGGAACAAAGCTCATAATCAATCAACTTCATTTCCTATCAGTGGAGAATTTTGTCTGTTATTTCCTCAGTAAAGACTGTAGCAATCCAGCTTCCATAGACATACTTGTTGTTCCGACTGCTGGGCATAAAAATTTCTCTCTCACTACTTCATGACATTAGCTGCACATCATGAAGGGACACTATGTCCAATACTAACTGCATCACATCAACATCTGCTTGCCCATAAACAGCACTTTATCTTAGCCCTAGAGGACTGGAACTAACATCAGTTCAGAGGCAGCACTCCAAGTGGCAAGTGCATTTATCTCATACCTTATCTAAAGTCACTGTCTATGTTACTCTCAACTTATTTTTCATGAATATGATTAGTTACACTGTTAGTGAAGTTGATATAGACAATTTGAAATGAAGAGTCAGTTTACTTCTGTTTTTAAAATGACAAGTTAAAATGAAATGAAAACTTGTGTGTTTATGCAGAATATGTTTATTTCCATTGAGTGCATACTCAATGAGGAAAATTAGCCTGGGGACAGCATTGCTGGGTCCATTCTAAGCACACTCTCACACTTTGTTCTGAGTTCAACTGCTGTTATTTTTTAAACAAAATGAGCCTACCAGGAAATATACTTGTTGTCTTAGTTACTCTTCTCTCGTTGCTGGGACAAATACCCGACACACAAAATGAAGGAAGGAAAGGTTTATTTAGCTCACAGTTACTGGAGGTTTCAGTCCATACTCAGCTGGGTCCAACACAGAGCAGCACATAGCAGAGGGCAACCTTTCATGGTGGCGGCAAAGAGCAAGAGTGCAAGGGAGAGATAGCAGCAGTTCAAGCAGCGAGCTTCTCTTCCCTCCTTACACTGTCATGCAAATTACCTGCCCCAAGGTAGGGGAAGTACACCTATGGGTACTTCCCAGTATTTACCCACCTATGGATAATCCCAGCAGTACTAAGACCCATAATCCCAGCCTTGGATCACACATAATCCCAGTGGATCATGAGTTAACACAAACTCTAGAAGTCCTCACCCCATGGCTGCATGAGGCTTTGGGGTACAACTAGACACAAACCATAACACTTGTAAGCAATCACAGAATTGTAAGATGTGTTTCCAAGGTGCACCCATTTACTTCCCTGAATTGTTATAATTACTACTTGTGAGTTTGTGGGTTATTTCCTTTACTTTTTCTTTTTTTATAATTTTCAACTCCCTGGTTTTAACTTTTTAAAAAGTGAGTCTAATTTTACTGCAGAAAACTTTACCATAAACAAAAAAAAATCTTGCATTGTCTCAAATGTATGATCATCAGGTAAAAATTCATCCAGGCAAAGCAGTATTCATGCTTTCATTTTGTTGTTTTTAAGAATTAATCTGCCATCTCAGTAGTATTAAGTGCAATAAAATGAAACACACACACATTCAGATTTATGTCTATCATGCTTCAGAGGTTTCTCAGAAATAAAGCTGGGATTCACATCTTTTTCCTTAATAAAAAATAAATAAGTACATAAAAAACATTGTGCTGGCCAGATAGCTCAGCAGACTAAACACCTGCTTAAGCAAGAACAGGGACCGGAGTTTGATCCCTGGTGCTGCATACCACACCAGCCCTGCCCCCAGGCACGTTGAGCTGGTGACCCAGGCCAGGTGTCGTGGTGCATACCTGTAATCCTAGCACCGTGAGGGACTGAAAACAGGAAGATGACTATGAGTCCAACCTGCATAGTGAGTCCCTGTACCAAATACAAAGAAAGAAAGAAAGAAAGAAAGAAAGAAAGAAAGAAAGAAAGAAAGAAAGAAAGAAAGAAGAAAGGAAAGACTAACTTCTTGTAATGTTTTACTTATTTAATGTGGTGGGAATTGAATGCAGAATTCTTGCAATGAGCTACATCCTTATCTCTTTTTTTAAATATTGTCATTTTTCAAACTGGAAAACTCTTCCCTCAGCCTCCCAGACTGCTCAGATTAAAGTGATGAGCCAGCTCATTCAGTTTTTTTTTGATAATTCTCATTAAGATTCTTTTGTGCTTTTGTTGTTGTTGTTAATCTGGCAGAAAGCTTCGTAAACAGCTTTTATAAAGGACATTCTCTTACTGAAAGAGAAAATGGAATCTGAAGAGTGAAACAGAGGAGAAGAAGAGGGGGAAAGAAATTTATCTATGAATGGAAGCAGGGCCACTGGTCTATGGAAAGGAACAGATAATGCTTTATTTGGGGTTTTTTTCCCTGTATTTTAGGAAGTGTTCAGGGTCACACTACTAGATCAGACTCAGTGATTCTGTTTACAGCCTCCCAAGTGCTGGGATTACAGGTGCGTGCCACCACACCCAGTCTCAGCATGCCCCAGGGGCAGAGCCAGCATGATAGGCCTGGGGATTGAACCCCTGGCTCCTGCACCTGCTTACAAGTGCTTTAATCTGCTGAACTATTTGGCCAGCCCCATAAAGCTCCACAATGGATTGGGTTTGGTTTTGTTTTGTTTTGTTTTGTTTTGTTTTGTTTTGTTTTGTTTTGCAGAACTCAGGACCCGGCACTTGCCAGGCAGGTGCTTATTCTACTGAGATATCTTCCCGGCCTCGTCTCCTCTTAATTTCTTATATATTTGTTTCCTTTTTTTTTCGTTCTTCTTCCAATTAAAATTGGAATATGTAATGTCTGGTAATATGAATAACTGGTTGGAAGACAACATTATGCATTACAACAAATACTGTGAAATTCATATTACTTTGTTAAGTGAAATCCTGTATCACTTGAAATTTTTCTGTTTTAATACTATTTTGTACTCTCTTTGTAAAATACAAAAGAATATCCTCTTCACAACATATTTTCCTTTTTATTATATTGGTAAAAATAATGCTGATACTTGAATATAAAGGAAAATGCTTTCTATGCCACAAATTGAACAATGATATGCGTATACTTCATCCTTACTTTCATACTACCCTGTTTCCATGCACTTTAATTTTTGCTGCTTTTATTTTCCTACACATCAAGTGAAGGACATATTCAATAGTTAATATTTTTATTTTCCTATTATCTTTCCTATAAATTTTTCCTAAGTTATAAATCTTTAGGATTCTTACAGGAAAACTTGTGAGATACTTCCCTTGAGGTTTCGATTCCTAAAAGATATTCAGTGGTCTGAACTTTTTTATGACATATCCTTAAAGAAAAATTTTAGACCCATGGGATTTACCACATTTTTCTCCAACACACCATAATATCTAAATTTCTTTGTTCACACAGATTTGAAAAGTACAGTTTTGTAATGCAAAGTGTCACTGGTCCACTATTTTTATTATGTTAAGTATCTCATACTTACTAAATCCTACCTTGATTTTTCTTTTCTTTTTTTTTTGTTTTTTTTCCCATAATTTTATTGATAAACAAATAGCAATAAGACAGTTTCAAATCAAATTGGTAGGACAGTTTCAATAATTAATACATTGCATACATTCTTCCTAGTGGTTAATTGCTGTACAAGATGCGGACATGATATCCTATTTACAAACACTATTAGAACAAATCCCTCTATTC
>NW_004524695.1:3681742-3706791 GCF_000260255.1 Octodon degus | reverse complement strand
TTGGTTAAGTTTCATTATTTGAATATTATAGGTGTGTAAACTCAGCAAAATATTCTAAAAGAGTCCAGTAGCCCATAATAGTACTGGGTCTTCCCCTTGACTGGCAATAGGGGACTCAGGTCAACAATTTCTGATTTTTCTTTTCTAGAAGAAAATAATAGCTATCTCTTACAAAAATACCAAAGTTACTTACATTGAACTAACATTTTTATTATTTCATTGCTAGTAATGTATTGTTGAAGTGTTTTCTGACATATTGTTGTAAGTTGCAATTTACAATAACCAACACACATTAAATGTTAGGTTATTGCTGTTTTGCAAGTATTTTAATGGTATGTAAGATATTATGTTTTTAACTATTGTGTGGTAAGTATGCAATTAGGTGAAGGTATGTTAGTTGTGAGATGGGTTCTAACATCCATGTGAAGTTTATGAGCATTGGAAACTGAAAACACAAAATAAAAATGAAGACATATACTGATAAAATGTCACTGGGGTTAGATTTGGAAATTGCACATTTTTCTTATACTTAAATATTTACATCTCTGTATACTGAACATAAATCACGTATCTCCCAGTCAATCAAAGAAATCACCTAAGGGAAGATATCATCTTTTAAGTTTTTCTATAGTGCAAAATACCAGTAATCTGGTAACAGAGTAGATCAATAGCTCAAAAAAATAAATTTTAAAATCAAACATTGTGTCTGTGCCAAATGGTATTTTTTAACAGTGATAAAGTAGTAAAATCTCTATACAAAATTAAACTTATTTGGTTGGATTAAGATCATGATAAGTCACTCTGATGACCTAGTTAAATTAATACTTATTAAAATTGCTAGTTAAGAATTATAGATAAACAAAAGAGACTTTACGGTAGTCTGTCAAATTGATGATAGTGCACAGATTATTTTTGTTATGCTTATCATTGTATATTTAATAGCCAGTTTAAATTTACACTAAGATAACTAAGACTCAGAGATGGTAAGTAATGTGCCCAAGGGTTATAAATAGCAAGCTGGATTTAATAAAGAATTTAAATCAAATTCAGATGAATGATCAAAACTCATGAGTCAATGTCATCCTTTCCATCATAAACTACCCTAAGCCTCCATTCAGTCTTATGGCATCAGTGAACTCTGTGCACCTCTTTTCTCTGATGGGGAATTTTCTGTCTCTGACGTTGGCATCACAAAATGTTGACTGTTTGGTTTATGCGATTCTTTGCATAATCTTTGAGAGCTCCTTGAGGTTTTCTCTTGAATGCGAATGCTGTTTAGTGATTCACTCTTTTCAGCCTGAGAATGAGTGGAGGCATTTTATGCTGTCTGAAGAAGTCAGATTTATCACATCCGCTGCTGTCCTGGGACCTGCCTTCTTGGTATGAGGGGCGACGCCAGTTGGCTCCTGTAATCAGTCATGCATTGTGTATGCTGAGCATCCTTCTTACTGTTGGGCCTGGCCATATTTCCCACAGTTGGAAATTTATTCACGTCCGCCTGCACCCCAGCAGCAAATAGTTTGTCTCTTTGATATGTTATTGGCTTCTAGAAGCCTGACAGTTTTCCCTGTGCAGTTTTAATACATACTGATGAGTTTCCTGAACTATTATTACTCTCAAAAATCCTTGTGGTACTCCAAATGCATTTCATCTTAATTACCAGTTTTCGATATGTAGTCACTGGACTTCGAGAGGTCTTTCAGGGTTCCAAAAGGGCTTGGGGAGATTTCTTTTTTAAAAATTAATATGGCTTAGCAGTGAAAACGGTGTTTTTAACAGTGATATAGTAGAAAAACCTCTATACAGAATTAACTTTATTTGATTGGATTAATATCATGATGATTCACTCTGATGACCTACTTAAATTGATAGTGAAATTGCTAGTTAAGAATTATAAACAGCACCAATTTTAAAATTTAATACATTTTCTAAATTATTATGCAAAAGCTTAAAATTTGGAATCCAGAAGAAAGGACAATTTAATGGCTTCTTAAAGCTGCTTGGGTTTAGATCATTGTTTTATACATGACAATAGCTATGATGACCAAGTTATTATGACAATGCAATCACTATTAGGCGTGGAGAGCCTACTATAAGTCATGCAGTACACTATATGTACAGACTTACAACTCGTCCAAAATATATGATACTGCCACCTTTTATGGATGACAGAATTAGTCTAAGGGAGAGCTAATCCACAGCACTGGTCAAATTTTTCCTTTTTTTCTGTCTTTTTTTTTAATTAGTGCATGCTTGTAGGACGAAATGTTTACATTCCTTGTGTGGATTTGGTACATGTACCTAATACATTTTAATTCTTATTCCATCCTCCCAATGCAGTCTCCTGATCCCTTCTGATTTTGAAGAGTTTGCCTATTTAAATCAAGCTTACGTGATAGATTTTCCAATCATATGATAACCTCAAGCAGGCAATCGTCAATCACTACTCTCTAAGGTCATGAAACACATAAATCAATATCTTTGTTGATATCCATAAACACATTCTGTATTATTTTTATTACACTGAGTAACAAGCACCTGAGAAGACTTTTTTCTGATTAACAGCATGGAACTGGAACTACAGCCTCTCAATATGGGCTGAGCATAAGGCCCAAAACCGCACAGCAAGTATCCATGAAAGACGAGAAGAATCCTCCGTTTCCCTTCTTCAAGGATGTGTGCTCTACCAACCCAGTCTTCACACGTAGCGTTACTCCAGTACTCATCAAATGAGACATGTTGGGTCTCAACTTTCTTCTTTTCAATGCACACCTGTCTGGCTTTTAGAATATCTGTGTTGGTGCTTTTAGCCCTAAATCTCATTCTCCTGTTTTCCAATCCTGATAAATTGATTTTTAGGGGCGCTAACTTACTCTTACTCACGGCACACATTATGATCTAGGAAACGACTTTCATCATTTCCCGAACGACACTGCAATTGCAGAGAATTCTTTTCTTTTGCCTCGTTTCTAATTATTCTTCCATTAGTTTAGTTTTGAAGTTTTATTTCAGTTTTTCCCATTTGAAATCATCTTCTAATCAGCCTGTCAAATAACTCATAGTCTGTGAACAAGCTCCTAAGTGCTAGAAGTTACATAAAAGAGGCCCTTGTACAGATGGATTTCACATGGAGATGCTATAAATAAATTTGTCGCGCAAGTAATTACTCCTTAATGTATGTGTTTTATAATTAGATTTGATAACCTGAACAGTTTTTTTGTAAAATCTGGATCTAGTTTGAAGAAAATGAGCAAAAACTATCACCAAGGTGATGAAAGGTTATTTTGCAAACTTCTCTGTGAAATATTGGAGTCAAAATAATACCGCTGATGGTCAAAATTCTCCTCCAAGTCAAAGATACTTTGCTTAGGTTTTAGAATCAAGCACTGAGGTTTGCGTTGGCACTGCTTCAGTGTTCTATTTCCAAGCCTTCAAGAAGTCCATTTCTATTGGTTATAACCATCCAGCCCAGGTGATGAGACAGGATTAACCAAAGTGCAGTAATGAAAATCCAATCATTACTCATACTGAATGCAACGCTTTTCCCATAAAACATAGCTCATCAGATTTGGACAAGAGAAGAAAATAAATAAGGCCAATGTCTAGTCCAAAGAATGTGGTATGGGAAGTCAGCGCAGAGGGCTGAGTCACACAGGTCTCTGTGGGTCTTATGGAAAAGCACGGAGCCGTATGGCATTTCGTGACATTCTGCTACACTCAGGTACAGTCACCAGCAGTGAGGTATCTCTATGAAAAGAAATGATCCGGACAGCCCGGAAGAGAGTCAGAAGCTTATTCCTAAGCCCAGCAAGAACAACTACAGCAGCAAACATCAATCATTATTTCCCAGAAGATGTTTGCGAACTATCTACTGTAACTCACAGATTGACCACCTTATGTCAGATACACTGGCCGCAGGATCCAGGAGAAATTAGGTGAGTTGGGGCCAGCCCTGGTCCTGCTATATGCTAGTTACTCTTGTATTCTGATTCATTAAACTAGAGAATAAGCTATAACTAGGTGATCTCTGTGATTCTTTTACTCTGTAATTCTATCTTCTATCAGCTCTGTAGCATACACCTCTGAACTAAATCCATAACAGAAAATTCCAAACTGCAGATGTTTCATATACTAATCAACAGTGAGTTATAATAATGTAAATTTTTATAGTGCTATTTCAGTCTACAAATTAACAAATAAAGCCATCTCATAATCTTAACATAATTTTTGGCAGTGCTCAAGCAAAAGCTTAATAGATTTTCTTCCAGTACAGCGGAAGCAGATTGATTTGAAAGTTGGCAGGATCTGTGAAATCGCTATCCTAGTCCATGAATCAAATGAATTCATAAGATCCCTCTCCCCGTGTAAAAGATAGTGCATCCCTCCCAGATACTACTAAAAAAAACCCAAGGATTCTTAGCTATGACATGCAATTCTGTTCAGTGTTATCAGCATCTAAATAGAGATAGGTACATATTAAATATTAATCACATTTATCTTTTATTGTATTTTCTATTCATGTGTGAGGGACTTAGAGTTTAAAATCTTCAACTCTAAGCATTTCTCCAAGGCTCCTGGGATTTTCTACCCAAATTTACATCTTTATTAGATTCAGCTTTCCACTTTTTGCTTTACAACATTTTTCAATGTCTCATAAATCCTTAAATTCCTAGATCTTTATACATTTTATTCTGCACTCCCTTATATATTGTTCATAATCTCTACAAACCAAAGCATGGCTATATACATTTAGCTCCAACAGTTGTTCTAATAACTCAAGGCCTTAATCACCCTCTGTACTTGTTGCCAAGTTGCTTCCATTTATCACCTCCTAGGATTTTGAAATCCAAACCTCAAATGCAGCTTCAGAAGTTGAACTTGATTCTCCTGAGATTAAATGGAGAAAAATTGATAACTTGTAGAATGAAACTTGGACCAAATGCTCATCACTTAAAACTAATTCTCTACCATTGGGTATGAATAATATTTGACTTTGCCACTTGAACACAAACATCAAATTAAAAATAAAATTGCCTGTAAGTTAGTTTCATGATGCATCTGTGGTACCACAAACAGTATTACAGAACAGTGGTGGTCAGGTGATGCTGAAATTATTGAAAGCACATTTGGAAGGTCACTGATGCCTTTTTCCCAGTCCAAATAGACGTAAGCCTAAGTTGTAAAAGAGAGTGGATACCAAGTCCAGTTATTTTACTTATAGCCACCAATCTTTTTTATTAATCTTATTGTAATTGATAAAATCCCACATTATAAGGTCTGCTTCCTCAAATCAGAATTCAGAAATCAAATATTCTCTCTTGCTTTGGGGAAAAGAAATTGAAAATGTTAAATAGCTCCACAAATCAAAATCTTCTACAAATGATTTCTACTCATATGCAAATAATGCCGCAATAGGCTTGAGGTAGCAAATTAATTTTGCAAAGATAGGTCTACTTTTTGAGAATAATTATAATAGAGTTAAATTCTTGATCGTTGGCAACAAGAGTGGGAAATAAATCACCTAATCAACATTAGGTGGCAGTAAAAATGATGCAATCCTTTTCAGATTTGGAATACTTTTTTCTGGATCTTGAGTCATAAGTCAACTTCATCCCTGACATTGATTTTTTGACTCAACCTAAAATTCCTCAATAAATAATAGCTTCACTCATAGTACCCCAAGCAGTTCCTGTGGTTTTCACTGAGATAATGAACCTAAAACTTCACTGATCTAAAACTTATTTTAGTGATAAAGAATAATGGAATGTTGCTCTTGTGGATGAATAAAGTTAAAAGGTAAAATGTTTGAACAAGCAAGAATAATTCTAATAAGTTCACAAAACTATCACAAAAGTTGATCCCAAGACCTGTTAGATAGTAAGGTCATACCATTTGCTACCACAAATTAATAAGTATGCATGAAAATGAATTTTTAGTATAAAGCAGTCACAAAAGGGAAATTATTGAAGATGGAATATACTTTATCCATGTTGTTATTAATCTTACTTATATGCATGTGCTTCTATTTGCCTAGAGAAGGCAAAAATCCTAAATTATCTCCAAATCCATGCTTTTGACAAGACATTCTGAATTTTTTAAATAATGGTTTATTTTTAAATATTTTTTTCATTTACATTAACTTATACTTCTCAGTTAAGTAGTTTTTTTTTAGTGTGCTTTATGTTTAATGGCTCATTAAAAAAGTGTGAGCTCACTGATAATTTAATTCATTTCACCTTGACATATCAGTTGATAGAATTTTTTCTCAAAAGATAGTTGATACAAGAACATCAAAAAAGTAAACTGGTATCATTAAGTGGATAGATCTATATACTATTTTCAATAGCACATCTAAGAGTATTTGGGGTTTTAGCAGCCACACAGATAAAGGTAATGATCAGCTAGTTCACAGTCAATAAATTTTGATTCCAAACATCAATTTTATGAAATGTCTAAGGTCTACCCTGTGTTGATATGACAGGTTTAAGAGGTTAGGAAGACTAAAGCAGAAAGAATTTGCAATGTGAACTGCTAGTGCTAAAGCACATAAAGAAATCTACAGGAAACCAACTCACTTCCCATGAATCAATTGCTGGAAAGTAAATATGATATACATGTGTCCAGAATAAAACTCCACAAAGCCACAAAAGACCAGTAAGCAGTGAAAGAGCATGTGATGAAATTTGTCTCATTCTGACAAGTCAGAATGAACAGCCCCTCTTGAACCCTGAGAACACTCAGCACATCCATCTAAAAGAGCCATGTCTTGGTAGTGGGATTCCACCAGCCTAAGCCCAAGGCCTCTCTAAAGTTGTCCTAAGGTTAAAATTATGCCTGAAAATACACATCTGATCCTATGATAACTTCATTTTAGTACTTAATTTTAGTAGTTATCAAGGCCAATAATCTTTAATAGTTCGCTTACTAGGTCTATTCTAACAAGGAAATACAAATGAGTCTTGGTGATTGTGTAAATGAAATGAGTTTTCATAGTTCTAGAGATTTGAATTAGAAGAGCAAGGCATTGGCCGCCTTGTAGGAGTTACAAGGCAAGGCTCTCTAGGCCTCTCTCTAGGGCTTGAGGACACTTATCTTCATTTCCCATGGTGTCCCTTCTATATGCCAGTCATAGGACAAATGTCCCCTTTTATAAGGATATGAACACATACAAGGATATGAGCACAAACCGAGCACTAGGGATTAGAATGTCAACATACAGATTGACAAAAAAAGGGACACAGTGCTGCTGACAGGGTGCTTCAAACTGCATTTTCATATGTGCAAAATATACAACTTCAAGGTGAAACCAAACTGATATACACAGAAAACATGTCATAAACATCCTTAGAAATGTAACAGAAAATAACTTAAATGATGAAAGGAACAGAAAGAAAAGGTCTAAACTATAATAAATATGCTCCTGAAATTAAAAGAATCACCTTGAAGTAAAACCTAAACTAGAAGTTAGTGTTAAAAATAAATGCTGCCAGGCATAGTGGCACATACCTAGAATCCCAGTAATCAGGAAGCTGAAGGATCACGGCAAATTCAAAGCCAGCCTGGGCTACATAGTTAGTTCAAAGCTAGCCTTAAATACACAGTGAGATCCAATCTCACTAATTACATCAATAAGTAAATAAATAAATGTCTTTAATTGAAAAACAGATACACTTAATTAAAAACCCACTAGAGAGCAACACTTCGAAAAGCAATAGCTGTTAGTTTTGCATATATAATAAAAACTATTAAGATGACAAATCCAGAGCTCAAGGAATCAGAGTAAAATCATACAGAAGCTTTTCTTGACAAACTTTCTGGAAACCACTAATAAAGAAAAAATTTGAGAAAAGATAATGGAGGTAGGGAGAATATTTATACAGAGAATCAAAAACAAGAATAACTACAGACTAGAAATCTGGTCATATGCAAACCAAAGGATGATAGAACAGCATGTGTAGAGTGAAAAATGAAGGGATGGAAACCCTGTCACCCACTGCTTGATATATGTCCAAAATTTACATTTAATTAAGGGAAAATTAAATGTGATAGTTTGAAGGATTATTACCAGAACATTTGCACGAGATGAATTTTTTAAGTCTATTAGACAAAGAACAATCTCAGACAATAGCTTGAATCTGCATAAATAAATATAGGTATCCAAAAATAATACATGGAAAGATCCACATATCATAGTTTTTCCTTACCCTTTCTAAAAGATAACTGAGTGAAAAATAATACCTGAAAAGGAGATTATACATGTGAAAGGGAAAAATGAATGGAAGAATGCAACAATGGACAAGAATAGAACTGTAATAAGGCTCTTACATTGTTAGAGAATGGTATTGTTATTTATAGACTGTGATAAGTTACAGAGGCATTTTATAAATTTTAAGAGCTACCACTAATATTACAAATATAGAGGTAACTAATAAGCCAATACTGCAAATGAGAAAGAACACTAACAAATAGTTAATATAAGTGAAAGCAAAAAAAAAAAAAAAAAAAAAAAAGGAAGAATAAGCGATGCATGGGACAACCAGAAAATAAACAGCAAAGTGGTAAATGCAATAAAGTATTGATGATGAAACTAAATTTAGATGGTGCACCATCCAACACAAAGGTATGGTGTGTTAAATTTAGTTGTTTTTTTAAAATACGTTCTAAAATAAACTATTTTAAATGTAAAGATAGAAGGGTCAACAGGATAGCTCAGCAGACAAAGGATCTGCTTTAGCAAGCACAAATGCCAGGGTTTGATCCCTGGTCATGAATGCCCCTCAGTCCCTGCCCCTGTGGTGCGCTGAGCCAGTGACAGATTCTGAGTGTGGTGGCACATGCCTGTAATCCCAGCGCTATGGAGGCTGAAAGCAGGAGGATCAATACGAGTTCAATGTAGTGAGACCCTGCACCAAACAAATTAAAATAAATAAATAAATGTAAAGATAGAGATAAGTGAGGCCATTAATCATGATTGCCAACTTCATTGGATTAAGAAATGCCTAGAATGCTGCTAAAGCACCTTTCTGGCCATGTCCAGATGGGCCACCACGATGTTACCAGTGCTGTCTCTAGCCCCTGGCTTCCTTCTCTCTGGCACTACTGCAGTTTGCTTGCTTTCCAGCTGAAGTGAGCATCTTTCCTCCACCAGGAACATCCAACATGGCTTACTGTCAAGGAGCCAGTAGACCATGGCCTGAAACTTCTGTGACATCAAGAGTCAAAATAAACCCTGGCTTTATATTGTGTTTCAGCAGTGCAAAAGCAAAACAATACAAAATAAACTGATAAAATGTCATATCATGCAAACACCAGTCACAATAAGCTAAAGTGGCAACATTAGCAACCACAAAGAGAATTTCAAAGCATGACTACTACCAGGAATAAAAACATATTTATGCTGGTTACAGGTTGATTCATCAAAAAGATTTAACAAGCTTACCAGCGCAGGTGTTTAAAACTCGAGTGTCAAAGTAACAAAACAAAAACTGATAAATGGACTGGGGAATAGACAAGGCTATAATTATAATCAGAAATTTCAACACTTCTTTCTGAGTAATTAATAGAAAATTAGTACAACTACTGAAGACCCAAATAATAGTCATATTAATATTCATAATTCACTTAAAGAACCATAACCACAGTTATACATTGTTTTCACATGTGCAAAAAGTATTTACCAGGAAAGATAATGTTCTGGGACCATAAAACAAATGCCAATGCTAATAAATGCATGAAGAATGAATTCATATAAGCATTTTATTTTAAGAAGTTAGAACTGAATTGAATTTAAAAAAGAGTAATCCTCAAATATTCAGAAGTTAATTAGCACACTTATAACTCATAGGCCAATGACATGAGGTAAAAGAGAAAACATTTGCAATAAAACTAAAATGAACTACAGACTAACAAAATTTCAGAATGCATCAGAAACAGTGCCTTGTAGGACTGCATAAAGGACAAAAGTAATTAGAGAAAAAAAGACTTTAATAGAAATAAGGGTGACATTGTTCTTCAGAAATATGGAAGCAGAAAGGCAATGAAAGCAGAATGCATAATGTATGATCCCACATGTATGAAGTATACGACATCCAAAACAGCTGGTACTGGTAAAAAAAAAAAAAAAAAAAAGAAATGTGTCACTGGTTGGCTGAGTAGGGTCTTAGAGGAAAACCGGAATGGATAGCAAAGAAGCCCTTTAGTTTGATGCTTCTCACTTACAGGCTTGGTTTTGTGTTCGTATTAGTAGGACAAAACTTGCCAAATCATTCACTTTAAATAACTAAGCTTGTTGTGTATGCAGTATGCCTCAATAAAGATGCAAAACAAAGTAATGAATTGAAAAGAAAAAGACTTTCAGAAAACAAGAACTGATAAAAACTTCTTCATATGTCTGAAAAAAAAATCATTGTTTTGGTTCGGTTTTTTTCTTGAAATGATTCTTACACATTTATGTCTGGAAGTCTGATCAACTAATTTGAAGATAGCATCATGCATATAGCAATCACTGTTGAATTCCTACAACTTTGTTTAGTGAAATCTTGCATTGTTTCTATTTTTTTTCTTTTTATTTATGTATTTAGTGTATGATCTACAGGATCTCACTACACAGATTGGATTCGTAGTGATCCTTCCTGTTTATCAGGCTCCCAAGCTCTGGGCTTACAGGTGATGACACCACTCCCAGTCTCATTCGGTCTCAGTGCAACCCAGGGTTGGTTCAGCCCTGAGATAGGGATAGGGATCAAACAAGATAGGGATCAAACCCTCAGCCCCTGAATCTGCCTAGGCAGGTGCTTTAGTCCACTGAGCTATCTGGCTGGCCCTCTAATTTTTTTTCTATCACTCTTGTATATTCTTTAAAAATAAAAAAGAAAGAAAAAAATCTGAGATTCAAATATGAAAATACAAAGTGCTCATCGAGTAAATCTAATAAAAATTGCATAAAACAATAAAATTCTTATACAGTATATTGTAGTATATAATTATCAAGATTTAAAATTTTCCAAGAATATTATTTCATCAACAGAAAGGACATAGGGAGCAACAGAGATTTTAATTCAATAATCAGTGAATAATTTTTCTAGCAGATTCAAAGGACACAACTTATTTTAAGCAAATGAGGTATATCAAGGAGACTGTGTAATTTTTTATTAATTTTATTGAGAAACAAATAGTAATGAGACAATTTCAAAACTGGTTAGTGGGACAGTTACAATAGTTAATACATTGCATATTGTTGTCTTTGTAGTAGTTATTCATGGTACAAGATGCAGACATGATATCCTGTCCAAACATTATTAGTACAAATCTTTCTTTCTCACTGAATTAAGAGAAAGAGACTGTGTAACTTGAAGATAAAAATTCTGAAGATTGAAAAAAGCTAAGAAGTAGTACATAGAAGGGATAAAAAGCATGTCTCAGGATTTTTTATTATGTCTGAATACCAGAAGAACAGCAAACATATTCTGCGATATTCTGAGAGAAAATGCCAACTGAGCATCTATTGTTACAAATATACAAGATAATGAAATAAATATTTTAAAAGACACAAAGACACAGTAGCTATGTCACCAAGAATAAGTCCATCTTGCAAAAATAAATGAAAACCACATATCACCCAAAGAAGATAACTGAACAAGGAGGAAATCCTAACCAGAAAATCAGTGGCCACACATCATCTCACCAGAGGGCACTCATGTGGAAATTACAGGGAGAATATGTGGACATGGAAACATTAAATATAGCTTGCAGAAACCAGAACAATAAGGCAAGAGGCAGAGAATTCAAGAATGGTACATGTCTTATCTAGTAAGAGAAAAATCAGTAAATTATATAAATATTTGTAGATAAAAATATGTAAGTAAAGCCTATGAGCTTATGTTTTTCTGAAGTACCAAAGAAAAACTAAAAAAGTCAGCCTTTAAAGGAAATTAGCCTCCATAAGGGAAACAAATAGAAACTCAACACAAAATAAAGCAAACAGTAGAAAACTTTGTAGAATACATCTAGAACAAAACCAAAAGAAATAAAAGTAGCTATCTCTGATAATGTACACTAATGTCAACCACCTAAAATAATTGATTTAAAACTGAAAAACTATTCTGTATATAAGGGAAGATAGCTCTGTAAAATTGGAAAGCAAAACTAACCAAAAATCAAGAATGTAGGGAGGAGTGACAGAAGGCAAAAGACAAAGAGAAAGAACTAGCCCCAAATTCTGAATGGGAGAACAAAAAAAGTACCCAAAGGAAAAGGGTGTGCTTACTTTGCAATGCAAACTATTATAATGCAACAAAATAGTTGCTATAAATCCTCATGTACCAAGAACAAAATATCAAAATATACAAGAAAACAAACTGAATATTAAGATCAATGAAAACTCTTTTATGAGTTTTTAATTTTCATATGCCTCAGTGCAGGAAACAGTATAAGAATGTTGAATGAACAGCATGAATTTTATGTGCATTATCTATTTACGATTGGGTAAAAGATATATGTGTGTTGTGTGGTGTGTGTGTGTGTGTGTGTGTGTGTGTGTGTGTGTGTGTGTGTGGTGTAGCAGCCATCATGTGTGTCATAGTGAAACTTCACTGCTTAGCTTCCTTGTAGCACCCAAGAGGCATTTTATTTCCTAGGAGTTGAACACGCCTTAGAAAATTTTCAGTAAATCCATGTATAGAAATATATGGTACATATTATTTGATTGTTTTAAGGAGTAAAAACCAAACCATAACAAAAGTAGAAAAATAAAACCTCATTCAGTTGGTAATTTAAAAATCACATCAGAAACCATGCACGAAAGGCACATACCACATGCTCTGTTACCCTTGTGGAAACTCACAAGTTAATCCAGCTGGAGAACCTATTGGAATAGTGCACTTGGAGCCTGGGAAGTTCAGAGGGGAGGGAAAAAGTTAAGGAAGGAGTAGAAAATACAGAATTGAGAGTCGTTTCCGGTCTTTCATGGGGTGGTAAAGTATCTATGGGTAGAAACAGTCCAGTAGACACCCAAAATGACAACAAGAGTATGAAATTTTCAATGCCAAAATGATTAGTGGTTGAAGTATGGAAATGCTTTCTATTCTGATTTCATTATTACATGATGTGTACATGTATAGAATTACCATGATGTACCCCATAAGGATGTACAAGTATATTACTATATCTCACAAGTACATTTCTATGTTTTAAGAAAAAATTGGTTTTCTGCCCACAGCCAGGAACTAGCCTCATGTCAGTCAAATGCCAGGAAAGTGCTCTGCCTGAGAACTATATTCCAGGGCAAAAGAGCATAATTTTTAAAATCACATCACATATTTAGTAGATAGCAATAATAAAAGTGGCATGCGCTAAACACTAATAGAGGCTATACTCACAAGCAAAATAAACCAGATCCACATGTGTATATATTTTATTGCCTCCCTAGTGTAAGAAACCAAAAGAAGAAATAAAACCTGAAAGGTATAAGAGATATAGTAAAATGAAAAGAGATGGAACTTAAGAATTAAACAATGAAGAGGAGAGAAAGGAGAACGGATAGGAAAAAAGGTGGGGGGGAACATGCAAGTATATATACAGAATGGCTGAAGTGATTGTATGAAGAATTTCCATCAGTTTTTTTTTTAATAGCAGTTAATGTGTAGAATTCTCACCTTGACTAACTCTGTATGCTGATATCTGCATCTAAGCATCAACACCGAGGACAGCAATGTGCAATACAAAAGCCATGTTTGAATGCCTGTCATGATTGTGTACCACTTCTATTGTCATATCAATTATTACTATACTCTCTTTAAAATAAATTTTAACAAAAGGTAAGAGAAGAAAAAAGAGACAATAACAAAAATTTAAGGTTTCTTGAAAGCAAGCAATAATATTCAATCGTATGTCCAATCTTACATAACTATATTAATCTGAGTAACAGATTTGACAATAAAAATAGATAATATATTCGCCACTGTTAATCAGCTACTCTTGTTTTGAAAATCTGTAATATATGTATTGTATGTTACACTGTTTCTGTTGTTTCTGATTTTTGTTCTTGCTTTTATTTTTACTCTTCAAAATAAAATTAAATTAAATTTAAAAATACTAATGGAAATTTATAAAATTGTTTTTAAAGAAAAATAATTAATTTTAAACTTAAATTATAGTAAAAGTTAAAATGAAGTAAAGCACACATTCAGCTCAAGACATTAGGAAAAGACAGTAACATAAACGGAGAACATTTTTACAAAATAATGTTAAAAGAACCATTCCTCCGATAATTAAATTAAAAATTAACTCTTTGAAATAACCTAAAAATAAAAGGTGACCAAATCAAGAAGAAGCAAAATCACATTTAAAAATAAAGCAAGAATGTAATAATAAATAATATGAAAAATACTTCCCTCAAATCTATATGAAGTCTCTGGAAAAATAAATTTTCATATTTTTAAGAAAGTTATAAATTCTTACACTAGAGAGACAATACAGTGAAAGAGTAAATAAAATCTGAAAGGTACAATAACTATTCTGAAAGGAAAAGAAACTGTTCAAAGGGAAGGAACAACTGGGATGAGGGAAAGAAAGAAAAAAGGAAGGGTAAATATAAATATATGATAACTTGGATAATTGTACTGCTGATTTCTACTGGTTTATTGAAAGGAACAATTAATGCTTAAATCATTTTTCTTCTTTTTAATTTTTTGATCAGTTTTTGCATACTAATGTTTGGCAATCTGAACATCTAATTTGAAAACAACAATACGAAGTGTAACAACCATTGTTGAATCCCTATCATTTTGTTTAGTGAAATTCTATATAATTTCTAATGGCTTTTTTTGCTATTTTTATTCTTAAAAATATTATAAAAGAAAGTTATAAAATACTAATTTTTTTTAAAAAAAGTATTCCAGGAAAAGCACAAGCCCTCAAGGACATCAAAGCTGATGCTCTTTCAAACTTGCAAATAACATGTCTAACTGGTACAATTACTGTAGCAAAACGTCTCACCACTGGAGTTTAAAAGAGGTACTTCCATAGAAAAGTAAAACTTGGAAGTATCTATGAGAACATCCCCAAAATGAAGAATAAGAATAAACAGCAAGTGGGAAGAGCAGCTCTCCTCCCAAGCCCCTCCACACCTGTGGCTCCCTCTGATAATAAAGCGTGACCAACTCCAATCCCCTCTATGTTTTGCTACTCCTGGCATGGGGCAGCAGGGGTGATGACCAACCTGTCAGATAGATCTTGTTCACAAATGACAGTCAAGAGGAAAAGGAAGAAATCAGACCCCACTACATACTTCTTTCCTAATTTCTTTTTCAGTGGGTTCATTATTAGTATAAAAGCAGGCTATTGATGTTGGGGTGTTCATTTTGTATCCCATTACTGAATTTGATTATTAACTTTAAGTCTTTTGGTGGATTATTAGGTTTCTTCTATGTGGATAATTATGTCTTCTTATAATGATAAGTTGATCTCTTCCTCCATATGTATATATGGAAGGATTATATATATATTCCTTCATTTGTTTTCTTGGCCTAATTGCTCTCACCAATGTGATGAATATTATGTCGAATAGGAGTGGTGATAGAATACTCACAGAACTTTTTTATAAGGCCATTTTTTCCATTGATGAGGGCAGAGCCTTCATGACCTAACTGGCTGTAAAAGCCTCACCACTGGGCTGGCGAGATAGCTCGGTGGACTAAAGCACCTGCTTAGGCAAGCTTAGGCAAGTTCAGTGACCGTGGTTTGATCCCTGGCACCACATACCATGCCAGCTCCACTCCCAGACAGGTTGAGCTGGCCAGAGTCTGGGCAGAGTGGTGCGTGCCTATAATCCCAGCACTAGGGAGGCTGAAAGCAGGAGGATCACCAGGAGTCTGAGCTGTGTAGTGAAACCCTGCAATAAAAAAGTACATTAAAAATAATAACAATAAAAGCCTCACCAATTAATATTATTGCATTAGGAATTAAGTTTCAATACAAGAATTTTGGAAAGAAAGAAACCTTCAGGTCATAGCGTACCTGGTATGTATACCTGGTCATAGCATATTCTACCATAATTCTGTATGACTTTTACAATACAAGCAAGTATAAAATGAAATTAATCATTTTAACAATCTCCAATTCTAGAATGTACATTACTTGCTAAACAAGACAAAAAAAATAATTATTTTAATTTCTGTATAACAATTCAAAGTTATGCATTTTAGGGTTTTATGGAAATAGGTCTTATTATGCTGAAAGATAGTGACATTTAGACTCAACCTCCTTCTGCTTTTTGTAAGCACATTTAATATATCCGGTAAGTATATCTTATGATTTTATTTTATTTTTTTACTTAAGAATATCAAGTTAGATTCCAAATGTTTTCTCTAAGTCTACAGAAAATCTCTATGTCTTACATTTCATAAGATTTTAAAGCCATCAGGTACCATTTCCTTTGGCGAAATAAAATAGAGCTCATAGTGAATTGCCTGCTGTATTTGAAAATTCACAGGCCTTTAGCCATGTTTAAGGCAAGTCACATATACAGTTCCTCAGAACCCTCTCAATGGTGGAAACCAAGAAAATCAAAAGGAAGACTGCCCAGTAGAAGTTTATGCACAATCCTAGTTCCAGAAAAACTTTGTAGTTCAGTGTATCAAAGTACATTTTCCAAAAACTTATGTTTATTAGAGTTGTACTATATGGAATAAGGCAGAATCAAACTTTTCTGAGAATCAAATGAAATCAAACTGGCACATTAATTATAATGACACTCCTTTGAAGATGTCCAGGATTAGTTCTACATCATTTGTGGCAATTATACATGTAATCAGTGTTCCACCTACTACAATATCTCTACAAAGGTGAATCTTCAAGGACTTAAGCTCTAATTCTAAAATTTTGGCCTGAATGTTATAAGGGCAAAGATCATCACCATTACATGGTGCCTCCTAAGTCTTCTCTAATAAAGCTACTTTTTGTTTTAAATCTTCTAGTACAAAATGACAACTTTACAGAAGTAATTGGAAAAAAAATCATTAGAAAATATTTTCAGAAATGTTTGCCCACTTTTTATTTTAGCAAAAGAATAATTCAAACATTTTGCATTTTAATATCTAGATACTTAATATTTTCTAGAGATGTAGGATTGTCTTTGTAGGCATAAAAAATGGAAAAATAGCTAATGCTCTTTAACCACAAAAACAGCTATTTACCTACTAGAGTAGGTGTCAGGGCCACAGTTCAACTCCAAGAGTGACCAATGTTTTTAGCAGAAATAGTATCAGAACCTTTCTCCAGTGCTACATAATCAGAATAATCAGAGAAAGCACCTTGGTTTAATCAGATACTTTCTCATTGAGGAATTCTCTCAGTGTGTGACACAAGGTACATCTTCTATGAGTTTTCCTATTGTATAGAGTGCTATCATTATGTGAAATGTCTCTCTTTGGGGTGATTGAAGAACCTGTGATTATGAGAACTTCATAGTAATTTTCATTTCAAATCCAAGCAGCGAGAAGAAGTGGCTCCTTGATGCACATTTAGGGAACTGGCTTCTTGTTTGAAGGATCAAGTATCTGGAAGAATGGACCCCTGTATCACTCAAGGTCTTGTCTGAAGACAGAAAACACTATAGTTGTTTTAACAGAGAGATTATAATATGAACAATCTTCAGTAAGGTACTAGAAAATAGAAAATGCACTACTCTTAGCAATAATAACAGTAATAGGAGCGAGGGACTGAGAAATGACAGAATAGTAACAACTGGAAGAAGCTGAAAACTCTAAGGGTGAGTGAATGCATGAGAGGGCTGAGGACTAGGTCTGGTTATCCCATGTACTTCCTAGGTGCACTCCATGGAGCTGGCACCTAGACCACTAAGAAAAAGCACCAGCCAACTAGTGCTGAGAATCCTCAAGGCCTACAGCTAGTTCTGGCAAGTGGAAGAAATCTCACCTGGAAACCAACCGCTATTACGTAGAAGCTTTATTGCTGTCAAAGGCAGGAACCATAAAGTGATGACATAGAAAAAGAATAAAATGAAAGCAGCACCTCCTTTGCCATTCAAAGCCTATAGTCTCACCATATTGTACCCTAATCACAAAGATTGAGATGAATAAAGTAGAAAAATAGGAATGTGGCAGTTTGAAAAGCACAAGCTCAAGAATTACACAGCAGTGGAACTGATAGACAACTGTTCAAAAAGTACCCCTTGAGAATTCAAGATCAATGCCCCTTTATGAATGTTACATACCATTCAACACTAACAAAACATTTAAATTTATGTTAAACTCACATTTCTCCTAAATAAAAAAAAGAAAACCCTAGTAGTTGGGAATAGTACTAATTCATCCTCAAATTCAATCAGAGTCCAACACTTGTATAAAATGAGAAAAGAAAAAAGAAATTACTTAACTTTATTTGCCAATGAGTTGTTCTTTTTAGTTTTTCTATTTCTTACCAATTTCTAAATGTTATTTAATAGTCAAATAATGGAGTCTCCATTTTTCTATTCTTGATATGTTTAAATTTGTGTTTTTACTCTACACTGTGGTCATTTAAAAGCACTCATGGGGTACTTGAAAGAAGACCTTCTCATTATAGTTCAGTATTGTCCGAGTATGCATATTAATACAGATAGGTGCACACACACAAAAAGTAACAAAAATAATAGAAACAATGATCTGTGAATACATGCATACAAATTAATTTTTATTTATAATTAAATCATAAAAATGTACATTAAATCATAAAAATTAACAAATTAATAAATTAAATCAAAAATATACATAATCAAAGTATAAATATTTGTATAGGTATTGAATTTAGATAGATCAATGTGTATCATTAAGGTCCTTCATATCTTCCTTTATTTCTTGCCTAGGCTGAGGGACAGAAGTTAAAGCCTCATGCAATGGTGTACTTTTGTTGTGATCATCATATGTAGTCTAGATGAAATCTCCACTTACAGTTTGGTTCAGATATCATGACTGATGATATTAAGCATGTCCCACAAGGGCATGAAAAAAGTTATTCTTCATGTAGGCTTTCTTGAGAGGTCATTAAGAGCCCCAAGTGATCCCAAAGCAACCAGGGAGACATACAAGGGAGGACCCTAGCCTTGGCTGTTAGAATGATTGGGGCCTTAGGCTGGGTGTAAGATCCCAAAATCATGAGTAAAGGCTTTCATAGATTAAGCAAAGGCAATGCAAGAAGTTTTCCTATGTGATTTGAACAGGTTCAGAGTGAAGATTAAAAGGAACTTCCAGGATATTCAAGCTGGCATGACTACAATTTCAAATGTGGCCATTTTATTACAATGCTTCCTTGAATACCCTGTTATTTTTGCTATATATTAATGTTGTGTGATTTTGCTGTATTAAGCCAACTGTGGGCTTTAAGTTGTAGTTTTTGGCATTTAAAAAGATCAGTAATTTTTACCCCATAGTTCAATCTTCTCCAGCACTAATATATAATCTGGTTTTAGCTTTTGTTTCCTTTGGCTTGCTTTGTTTGCTGTAACCTTTTTATTCTGGTACTTGTGGAGCACATGGATTTAGAGCTTAGAAAACTGATTCAGTGTAAAAATCTATTTACTGCTAACAATCTAATATTTCCAGTTAAGCATATTTATGTACATGTTATAAAATGCTTATATTTTATATGTTGTCTGTTATAAATACTTCATATAAAGATTTTTCACATGAATGTGGAACCTACTGACTATTTGTTTCACCAGATAAGCAACTTGCACTTTTAACCCTCTTGTGATCTGTCCATTCTCATATCCATCTGACTTTCATGCTTTTAACTAAATGTTGCTTGTAACTGAGTAGAAAACTTGGATCTTGTAATCATAATTTGAAAAAATGGTTGGCATTTGTGCTTTATTTTATTTTTTAGAAAACACAATTTTAGAACAAAATACTCAAAGCCTAACAGTAGTACTACATTACATAATGTTATGTCTAACTTAGTTCCTAGAGTAAAAGATATAGGCATTTAATTATCCAAACAATATTGGCAAAAAACTTTCTTTTCAGAGAACTAAGAGAAATTAGTAGTATAACCATCTTTATTATACATTTTTTCCCTTTCTTCTTTTCTCCCATTACAGTTTCTTTCTTTCCTTTTGAATAGTTTATTGTGTATATTACATATCATTTACTCTTTCAGCTTCTCATACTGGGGAGGAAGTACAATGTTTACACATGTGTCTCTGGTTTATTTCACTTATGAGTATGGTCTTAATTTACAACTATTTACCTATAAAAGTCTTCAGTTTATCCTTCTTCATGGCTGTGTTGTACTCCATTTTATAAAAAGATCACAACTTTTTTGTCCATTTCTCAACTGATGAGCATCTGGGTTGTTTCCAAGATCTAGCTATTAAAATTTGTGCTTCTATATACATGGATGGGCATATAATATTGTGTTTCAAGGTTTTTAATTCTTCTGGGAAAGTAGCCAGAAGGAAAATAGCTAGGTCAGATGGGACCTCTATCCTAGTTTTTGGAAGAATCTCAACACTGATTTTCACAGTGGTTGTATGAGTCCACAACAGTGGAATAGGGTTCCTTTTACCCCCACAGCCTCTCCAGCATTTGTCATTGCTTGATTTCTTGGTAATAGCCATTCTTGGCAGGGAGAGATGGAATCTCAGTGGTGTTTTTACTGACATCTCTCAAATGACCAACAATGTTGAACATTTTTTATGTATTTATTTGTTGTCCACATTCCTTTATTTGATAAGTATGTATTCATCTCAGAGGCCCATTTTTGGATTAGGTCTTTAAATTAGGGACATTTGAAGTTTTTGAACTCTTTGTATGTTCTCGTTAGTAATCCTTTGTCTGAGGAACAGCTGGCAAACATATTTTCCCACACTGCAGGTTAACTCTTCACTCTGCTGGTAGTTTTACTTGATGTGCAAAAATTTTTTAATAAGAGAGATCCCAGTTGTTGATTTTTTTTTTATGTATTTAGTACAGGATTTATAGGATATAGGATCTACAGAGTCTCACTACATAGATCGGGCTCATAGTGATCCTCCTGTTTTCAGCCCCCCAAATGCTGGGATCATAGGCGCACATCACCACGCCCACTTTCACTTGCAGTTTCAGCACACCCCAGGGACAGGGCTAGCACAGTAGGCCAGGAATTGAACCCCCCCAGCCACTTCATTCTGCCTGACAAGACGCTTTAGTCTGCTGAGCTCTTTGGTTTTAGTCATAAAGTCCGCCTACAATGAAGTCTTTAAGTGTTTTACCTGTTATATTTTTCAGCACATTTAATATTTCTGTTTAATATTTGGACCTTTGGTTCATTTTGAGTTTGATTTAGTGCATGGAGAAAAATATGGATCCAGTTTTAATCTCGAGCATGCACAGATCCACTTTTTCCAGTACCATTTATTAAAAAGGCTATCATTTCTCCAGTGCACGTGTTTGGTATCTTTATCAAAGATAAGGGGACAGAGTATATCTGGAGATTTTTCTGCATCTTCTAATTTGTTCCATTGATCTTCTGATCTATTTCGGTTTGGTTCGGTTCTGGTTTGATTTTTCAGGTGTGTGTGTGTGTGTGTGTGTGTGTGTGTGTGTGTGTGTTTTACCAGTACCATGATGCTGCTTTTATAGTATAAAAGTTGCTTTATAGTATAATTTCAAGTCAGGGACTGTGATCTCCCCACATTCCCCACGTTGCCAAGAATTGCCTTTGCTGTTCTAGGTCTCTTCTGGTTCCAAATGAATTTAGGATTGTTTTCTCTAATTCTGTGTGATGTGCTACTGGAATTTTGATCAGAATTTCACTAAATTTGTAACAGTTTTGGAAGTATGGCCATCTTCACTGTGTCGGTCATTCTAACCCAAGAGCAAGAGATAGCTTTCCATTTTCTGATATACTCTTCAGTCTTCTTTTTCAGATTACTATAGTTTTCAATACAGAGGTCTTTCACATCACTTGTTAGATTGATTCCTAGGATTTCATTTGTTTGGATGCTATTGTGATGGGTGGTACTATTTCCCTAGTTTTTCTCTCAGTGAGTTTTTTATTTGTTTACAGGAAGGCTATTGATTTTTGAGTGTTAATTTTGTATCCAGTACACTACTGAATTTGCTTATTAAATCTAGCAGCTTTTTAGTAGAATTTTTGGGGTCTTCTATGTGAAGTATCATGTCATCCACAAATAATGATAGTTTAACTTCTTCCCTTCCTGTCATTATTCTTTTTCTTTCTTTATTTTTTCTAATTTCTCAGGCTAAAGTCTTTGTGACTATGTCATGGAGATTGGACATCCTTGTGTGGTCACTGATTTTAGAGTGAAAGATTTCAGGTTTTCTTTCCATTTAGTATGATGTTGTCTGTTGTTTGTCATAGATGGCTTCTATTAGACTGAGATAAAAACTGTCCATTTATTCCAGTTATCTGTAGAGTTTTCATCATGAATAGGTGACAGACTGTTAAAAAGCTTTTCTTCATCTATCGAGAGGCTCACTATTTGTTGTTTTTGGTTTTTTGTTGTTGTTTTTGCAATCATATTGAGGACTTTTGCATCTATTTTTTCTTCTTTCTTTCTTTCTTTCTTTCTTTCTTTCTTTCTTTCTTTCTTTCTTTCTTTCACTTCCCTTCATGTATTTGGTACAGGGTTTCACTATGCAGCTCTGACTTGTAGTGATCCTCCTGTTTTCAACCTCCCCAGGGCTGGGATTACAGGCATGTGCTACCACACCCCAACTCAGTCGCAGGGGGTGGGGCTGGCTTGCCATGCAGGACTGGGGATCAAACCCTGGTCTCTGCCCTTGCCAAAGTAGGCCTTAGTCCACTGAACTGTCTCACAGATCCTTGCATCTACTTTCAATAGGCAATTTTGTCTGTAGTTGGGTCCTTTTCTGCTTTTGGAATCAAGGTGATGCTTGCTTGAAGAAATAAAATTGGAGATATTGCTTCCCTTTCAATTTCATTAAAAAGTTTTAGAAGTAGTGGTATTATGTCTTTTCTAGATTTTTTGTAGAATTCAACAGCGATTCCATCAGGGCTTCAGCTTTTCTTTGTTGGTAGGTTTTTAATTACATCATTGATTTCATTGATGGACGTTGGTTTATTTGGGATTTTTACATCGTCTTGATTCTTTTTGGCAATTCATGTGTGGTCTAAGAATTTGTCCATTTTTCTCACATTTTTATCTTATTAGAATATAAGTTTTCAAAGTAGGTATAGATGACCTTCTGGATTTCTACAGGGTCCATTTTGATTTTACCCTTTTCATTCCTAATTCCATGAATTTGAGTATCCCCCCCACCTTTTTTTAAACAACATTAGCTAAGGGTTTGTCAATTTTGTTTAATCTTTCAAAGAACTCACTCTTTGATTCACTTTTCATATTGTTTTCTTAGTTTCCAATGTAGTAATTTCCACTCTGATCTTTATAATTTCTTCCTTGTTCTGAGCTTTTGGCTTAGCCTGCTCTTCTTATAGAAGTTTGCGGTTCATCATTAAGTTGTTCTTTTGTGCTTGCTCTGTTTTTGTAACATGAGTATTCACTGATGTAGATTTACCTCTTAGGGCTGCTTCATTGTGTTCACAAGTTCTGGCATGTTGTATTGTCATTATCATTTTATTATAGAAACTATCTAATTTCTTCTTTAATTTCATCTGTGACCATTTGGTTGTTCAGAAGTGTGCTATTTAATGTCCATGTGCTTATTTAGTTCTTGTGGTTTATTTTGCCATTGGTTTCAAATTTAATTAAACTATGGCCTGATACTACGCATGGAATAAATTCGATTGCTTTCCATTTACTTATGCATGTTCCATGAGCTAGCATATTGTCTATTTTGGAGACATCCTATGTGCATCTGAGAAGAAAGTGTTCTCTGATATTATAGGGTAGAATACACTGTAAACATCTACTAAGTCCATTTTTTCCAAAAGTTTAGTTCTGTTCTAATATTATGTTTTTGATATTTTATCTAGTTAATCTGTCTTTTGTGTGGCATTGGGGTATTAGGATCTCCCAATACAATTGCATTAGTGCTTACTTGATTTTTGATGTCTGTTAATGTTTGTTTTAGTTAGTTGGGTACACTTATATTTGTCGCACATATATTTATGATTGTTATCTCTTCCTCTGAATTGGTCCCCTTCTAATGATGTAGTGACCTTTTTGTCTTTCTTAGTAAGTCCTGGCATCAAATTCACTTTGTCAGACATAATACATACCCTTCTTTTTCTCTAAATTCCTCTACCATGGAGTATTGTTTTCCATCATTCGACTTTCAGTCTATCAATTTTGTTTTAAATTAAATGTTTCGGGGCTGGGGAGATGGCTTAGTGGAATAAGCACTTCTCTTATTGCAAGTACAAGGGCCTGAGTTCAAGTCCCCAGTTCCGCAAAAAAAAAAAAAAAATAAAAAAATAAATGTTTCTGGTATGCAACTTATCATTAGATCTTGCTTCCTGTTCCATTCTGATAGTCTGTTTTTGATTGCTGAATTGAGAGTATTCACTTTGACTATAATTGACGTGTATTGACTTACCCTTGTCATGTTGCTTTCCAGGTGTTGGTTCACCCATGTTCTTCCCTCCCTCTGTGTAATTGTTTGCCTTGCATGGTGGTTTCTTTTTGTTTAGGTTTATAGAATAGTACTCTTGTTATCTCATTCTAGAATGTCCTTCAAAACACTTTGAAGTAATCACTTGGTAATCATAAATTTCCTCAGATGTTCTTTGTCATGGAAGTATCTTACTTTGCCAACACTTTTGAAAGATTGCTTTGTTGGGTAAATCAATCTATGTTGAAGGCTGTTTTCTTTAGAACTTGAAATACTTCACTCCAAACTCTCCTTGACGTGAGGGTTTCCTGTTGCAATGGGTGATGAGGCAAAAAAACATAATTTGTGCTGAGAAGTCAGCTATGATACTGATGAGCTTTCCTTTATCAGTGATTTGTTTCTTTTCCCCAACAGCTTTTAAGATTCTATTCTTGTGTTAAATTTCTGGAATCTTAACTATGATATGCCTAGCTATAGATGTTTTCAATTGTGCCTAGTTGGAGTTTTATTTTCCTA
>NW_004524695.1:3658157-3680033 GCF_000260255.1 Octodon degus | reverse complement strand
TCTCACATTGTTCATCTTTGCATCGTCTTGCAGGTATTGAATTATTTTTTCCTGCATCCTAGTTGTTTTAAAAAGATCTTTTCTTACTTTTTCACTAGCTGCAATGGTGTCTTTCATGTCAGAAAGTCTATTTTCACTTTCCCTCAAACGGTTTTGGCAGCTTGTGATTGAGGTTTTAATTTCCTGTATATCACTTTGAACCTGTTTCACAGATTCTATTTCTTTCCTAAATTGCTTATTCAGGGGTTCCATCATTTTTATATTCTCCTCTATTTTTTTTGTCAGTATATTCTTTAGAAGCACTTAGTACTTCTTTGATTATAGTTACCACTACATTTTTTAGTTCCGAAATTATTTCTTGTATTCCTTTCTGCAGTTGATTCTTTACTGTCAACGCTATTATTTCAGAGATATCTGGCGTGTGATTTCCAGTTTCCTCAGTGCTAGTGTCTTCTGCAGTTGTACTGGCTGGACTCGGGGCCTGAGACTGCATTTTGTTCCTTCTCTTTGTCATTTTGTATACCACTCTCTTCTGACCTTTGGTGTAGAGCTTAGATAGAGTTATTACCTTAGCACCAGGTCCGGATCTATGAAGCTCGGATTCCTCCAGGTGGGTGTTGTTTGGATCTGGCTGTGTGCTCCACTTCTTTCTGCTGCAGGCGTTAGAGTTGAACCCTTTGTGTCTGTCTGGCAAGATGTTCTGCTCCTGAATCAGCTGGGTGGGTCTTGCCTCTAGCCTCTTTGCAGGGAGTTCTGCTGAAGGGTTCCACGCTGGGCCTGCATGCAGCCTGGGTCAAATGAGGATCCCCGGGCCCCAAGTCCTCTCACTGACATGCCGGGCCGGTGCTCTGGGTCTGTTCAGGAACCCGCAGGCCCCGGTAGTCTAACTCACTCGCCGAGCCTGCACTCTGGGTCTGTTCAGGATCCCGCGGCCTCGGTAGTCTCATTCACTCCCAGGCCTGCGCTGTGGGTCTGTTCAGGATGCCGCAGGCCCCCAGTCGTCTCACTCACTTGCCGGGCCTGCGCTCTGGGTCTGTTGTGGATACTTTCAATAGAATTTTTGTTCACCTGTATATCTGCTTGAATCTACCTTATCAATTCCATTACTTTCCTATTTTGAGCACTGATAAGTTCCATAATTTTCTTAAAATCTCTCTATCTCTCTTTTTCTCTGTCTCTCTGTCTCTCTCTCTGTGTCTCTGTCTCTCTCTCTCTGTCTGTCTCTCTGTCTCTCTCTCTCTCTCTCTCTCTCTCTCTCTCTCTCTCTCTCTCTGTTTATATCTGCCCTGGAGTAACTAACCATGATTTTCATTTTGGACACCAAGTCTTCATTTATTTGAGAAATTATTTCTGATTTTATTGTTTTTCTAGAGCCTCATCCAACAGCTTTATAGTTACCACTTCAGAAAGCCAAGTGGGTGACTTCACCTCATTGCCCCCTTGATTTGCCTTTCATGAACTGGATGTATGGGGTTTCATCTTGTTTAAGTATCTTCTCATTTTCTTTTACTTTTTTAGTTTAATTCACGGGATGATGCTGGTAAATTTCCTATGGTGTGTTCATTATTGCTAATGTCTAGAACCTTTAGGAAATAGCTGCTTCTCCCAGTATCTTCCAGGTGTAACTGTTTTTTGTTTATTTGTTTGTTTGATGTCTGTCAATGTTTTGTTTTTTGTATCTTAACTTTGCTTTTGCAAGATATATCTTCGGTTTTGAGGGGATTAGAAGTTGCTCCTTATTGGCCCAGTCCCTTTATCTTTGACACTGTACCACAATATTTCTATGACAGATAATCGCAGTCTTAGAATACCAGGAAAAAATAGCTGTTTAAAACAATTATGTAACTTTTGGCTAAAATGATACTATCAGCATTAATAGTAGCAATGATCACAGCTACCAGCTAGTGCAGTCCTTCATGTCCCTTGCTCCTCTCCATGACTGTGTTCTCTGTGAGGGCCTCTGGGGTCACCAGCCATCACCACGTGTCCACAGGTCTGAATTGCTCCTTTCATGCAGTGAGTTCCATCTGAAACCCGCAACCTCCTTTGTCTTATTTGAAGTTTCTCACTTCCCTCCCTTTCTCTTCCTCACATTGCTATATTCCAGTGTCTGCACAGAAACACTCAGAGAGACTTTCTCTGATGCTTGCAACTCTTCCATCTTGGTGCATCCCCCCAAAAAAATTACTTACTTTGAGAATATATCTTGGACAGTAGGTTTTCTTACAAAATTACTGTACTGGTCCTTTTTGTTCTATCTGGGTTTTTCTGAGATGAATTATTGATTGGATTCCTCAGTCATATTCCTGAATTCTTCAGCAGAAGCCCTCCCATTCACACCAATGAAACTCTTTCCCAGAGCATGCTTGACTAGAATATGCCATGAGTGCTAGTGGGCACTTCCTACATGTAGGCTTCAAGAAGCTTTATGACTTGTCTGTCTCTTGAAGTTCTGACATCATTAGCACACTCTGAATAATGTATCATATCATAGAGGCCCCAGGCATCAAAATTTTCCTCTTAGAAGAGCATGTAAGTGTAGACAATTTAACATTTTCAAGGTCATTACCTGTCTCTGGATATCCAATATTTTGAGGTTTTTTCCTTCCTAGTCAATGCATCATGACAACAAAACTTCAAGGTATATTTCTCATAGATTCTGTCCAAGGAGACTCCATGGTGATGCCCAGCATTTGCACTTTAAAGCTAGATCATTTAGCAATTACAAGTTCTTTACAGCCACTTCTCATTGTTGTTTTGAGTCATTTGTTGATTGGTTGGTTGAAAGTATCAGATATGTTTGAGCAGCAAGTCATATTGAGTAATATGTCCATGAAAAAATACTGACTTTATTGCTTTGCAACTTGAATATTATATCTCTGAAGTCACAATTTCCCTCACATCATTGCTATATTGGTTTAACGGTATGCTGGAGTTTTATACAACTATATTATGGAGTCATTCTGATTTTTATTGTTTATATTGTGGTATAGATCCAAAATATTCCCCAACTCTCACTTATTCAGAAGTAGAACTTTGCAAGGTGAGTGAATCATGAGGTGCTCTGCTCACCAATGGATTATTCCATGGATGTGTTCAGCAGCTGGATGTGCTTTTAGAAAGTGATGCTTGGTTGGACGTGGGATACTGCGTTATGGCCTGGAAGAGTGTATTCTTCTTTCCTTCTTCCTTTCTCTCCACTTCTTGAATTAATTAGATAAGGTGCTTTTCAATAATATGACCTTCTTCTATGAGGCTTATGCCTTGGAGCTAGCCAATCATGAACTGAACCCTCTAAAACTATGAGACCAAAAAAAATGTCCTCACTTTAAGTTGTATATGTTGGGGATTTTGTTCTAGAGGCAAGATAGTGAATAATATATTTTCAGATGACATATTTATCTATATCTGTTGGCAATGAAGCTTTAGTTCCTTTGCTCAATTTAAATGGAAATCATGAGTTAGCAAAATATAGCTTTGCTAATAGCCCTGATGTCACCAGATAACACCAGCTTACTCTGAATGTCAAAAGTTGTCACAGCCAGGTGCTGATCATTTCTGGGTGTCAGTGTCCAATCCTGGCTTGTGCTGGACACTGTAGGTCCACTCTGATTCTATGGGACACCAGGTCCAGGTCGCTGCCACTGATCTTGAATGGCTGCTGGCTTCTTTGGTGGTAACAGTTCTGTGTATTTATTTACTCTGTCCACATACTCATGACAAAAATCCTAGGTAGATTTATTAGACTTTTGAAGATTATAAACATAAATAAATCAGGAGCAGGTTTACTAGAATGCCAGTGAGTCTTTATTATAACAGGGCCTGTGCTGCAGAATAAGAGAGATAATACACAGGAAGGATCCCTTGTAGACTAAAAAGCCAGGAGTTCCAGGAAATTGTGATTTAGACCTGTTTTAGTGAAGGCTGAAATCAAGGAATATTCTACAAGTGTTGGTGGGAATGCTGGGTATGCAAATAAGGGGCCAGATCCCTCCCTCCTTAATCTTTACCACGCTAGGGTGACCTCTCTGTTGCCAAATGTGCCAGAACCTTCTGAGGTACAGGAGTGGGGGAAGAGCATCGTGAAGCTAGCCTAGATCCACTCATACTGTGGAGGAAAATGGTGGCTTCACATCCCAGGAAGGCACTGAAGCAAACTACCCCAGTAAATTGGGGTCAGGGGAAGCAAAGAGAAGGTAGGGAAGTGTCCTGCTGGTCATCAGCTGAATGACCTGTTGCCACCACCATCAGTATCACCCACTGGAACAGGAAAACCTCAGAGTCATGCACTTCTCTGTCTCAGAGTACAATACTATTTTTCATCATTGAAATTCATCAACTTTATTTTTTCTGCTATTGTTTATTAATTTACATCAAGTTCTTAAAATTCACTTGCAACTTAACACAATGCAATGTTGACTTTTACTTTCACAGTCTTTCTAAAACATAGTGTTTTCTCTTCCCAATTAATACCTCACTTTTACAGCTTACAGAATCTATTGTAGACTCAAAAATATTATTTTATGCAATCAATTCACCTACAAATATGATCTTTATTTCATGCCTGTATGAATTACATTTGTGTCCTTTCATTACTGTCAAACTCAAAAGTAACAAAATTGTTTATTATTGTTTTGTAATTTGTTTTTTATAAAGAAATTTGTACTTTATACAGTGTAGTTTACTCAAAAACCATATACTTTATTCATTTTTGTTTATTATTTCTTACGTGTCAGTGTTTCTGTGAAGATAATTGAATGTTTACCCAAAACATATGTTAGTAATTATAATTAGTGTTTTTAGTTTGTATTTATTTTGAAATATCCTTGTTTCATAACTATGTCTATTAATAGTTTTATTACATTATCCTTCCCACACATTAAAATTTACCATTTTAAAGAGTACAGCTCCACAACTTTTAATATTGGTGTTATGCCCTGGTCACCTCTCTAATGTGGACTATCTCCATCACTGCCTGCAGGAGCCCCACTGACATGCACCCCCTTTTGTTCCCTCTCCACAGTCCTTGGGATTCACGAATCTACTTTCTGTCTCTATGTATTTCCCTGTTCTGGCATTTCACATAAATGTAATCCTACACAGTGTAGTCTTTTGTAATGGCTTCTTTCACTCTATAATGTACCCAACGTTCAATACTGATCAGTGTTATAGCATCTGTCAGTGTATCATTTGGTTATAAGGACACAAAATTCTATTATATTCAATAGTTTTTCAGTTGATAAGTGTTTGGGTTATCATGATTTTTTTTATATTTTATTAATTTCCATTATGAACATCTGTGTTGGAGTTTTTATGTAAATATTTCCTTTGAGTTTTTATAGGTATATGCCAAAGAGTCAAATTATTAAGTCATATGGTAACATTATGTTTTATTTTTGAAAAATTGTCAGGCTGTCTTCCAAGTTATTCTACACACAAGACCTTCACCAATTTATGTGTTCAGTTTCACCATATCTTCACTAATGTTTGTTATTTTGAGTTTGTTTATTTTAGCCATCTCACTGAATATAAAGAGGTATTTCATTGTAATTTTAATTAGCATTCCTGGATGAACTAATGTGTTCACATACTTATAACTCTTTTCAGTGTAAATTTTGAGAAAATATCTTTTCAAATATTTTGTTCATTACTTAATAGAATTATCTTTCTCTTTTTGATTTGTAATAGAACTCTGTATATTCTAAGTACATTCCCTTATATATGATCTGCAAATATTTTCTTTCTAGGAGTTATCTTTTCAATTTCTTGGCAATATATGCACATCCTTTAGGAAAAAAAAGTCTTAGTTTCAATCAAATCCAATTCACATCATTTTTTTGTTTATACTTTGGTAATACATCAGTGAAACCACTACCCACTAGAAGGTAATAAATATTTGTTTACTGTTATATTAATAGATAGATGAGCAAGATTTTTTCTATAAATATTGCAGTTTTAACATTTTAATTTAGATGTATGAGCCATTTTCAGTTAGTATCTGCACATGATGCATCATATGTGTCCACATTCTTTTTTTGTATATGTATTTGGTACACTATGAAGCTCAGACTCATAGTGATCCTCCTGTTTTCAGCCTCTCCAGCACTGGGATTACAGGCATGCACCACCACACCTGGACTTGGCAAGGGGCTAGTGTGGCATGTGGTGCCAGGGATCCAATGTCATCCCTGCACTTGCCTAAGCAGTGTGTCTACATTCTTAACCAGCATTGTATGATCAAAAATTATTGTTTTCTCCATTACATTATGTTGGAATTCTTGATATAAATTAGTTGATTATGCATTCAAATATATACTTCTGTATTCTCAATTCTATTTCATTAGGTTATATCTATAGTTATGCTGCATTATATTTACTACTATAGTTTTGTAGTAGTAAATGCTGAAATTCAGGACCATAAATTTTCCAGTTTCTTCTTTTCAATAGTGTATTAGATAACCTGGAACTTTTGCATTTCCTATATGACTTTTTAGCTAAGTAAAAACGAGAAAGGAACATTGACAGAGACATGTTGAATCTATAAATCAACTTGGAAAGTATGGTTATTTTAATACTTTTATTTTCACAATCCATAAGTATAGTTACAATGTTTTCCCATTTGTTATCTTCTTTAATTTCTTTATTTTTTTTTAAAGAGAACAAAACGTAGTAAAATATAAACATTAGCAATGATACAGAATTTCACTAAATGAAATTATAGGAGCTCAGCAATGGTTGTTATATTGCATACTGTTTTCTTTAGGTTAATTGATCACACTACCAGATATAAACATGCAAAATTGGTCAAAAAATATAAAAAATTAAAAAAGAGGGTAAAAAAAGCATTAACTGCTTCTTTCAATACACCAGGAGAAATTAGCAGTACAATTAAGGAAGTCATACTGTAAATATACATATATATATATTTCTTTTTTTTCTTTCTTTTTTCTTTTCTCCTTTCCTTTATATCTGTCATTCCTTCTCTTTGAAGTTTCTCTCCCTTTCACAGGATCTATTGTACCTTTAAGATTTATATACTCTTTCAGGTTCATACACTAGAGGGACAATATGATATTTACACACGTAGGTCTGATTTATTTCATTTATGGGCATGGTCTCTAGTTGCATCCATTTACCTATAAAGCCTGGAGTCTATCCTTTTTTATTAGCTATGTAATACTCTGTCATATAAAAGTACCACATATTTTTTATCCATTCCTCAGTTGATGGGTATCTGGGTTATTTCTGAGATTTAGCTATGACAAATTATGCTCCTATACACCTAAATGCCATCTATGGCTGTGGCATGATGTTATCAGTTCTTTTGGAAAAATACCCAAGAGGAGAATAGCTGGATTAAGTGGGACCTCTAATCTAGTTTTTTGAGGAATCTCCACACTGATTTCCATAGTGGCTGTGCTAGTCTGCACTCCCACCAAATAGTGGAGAGGGCTCCGTTTTCCCCAGAGCCCCTCGAGAATTTGTTATTGGTTGACTTCTTCATGGTGCTGCTCTTTCAGGGGCAAGATCGAATCTCAGTGTTGTTTTCATTTGCATTCTTTCAGCCATGTTTTCACATTTTTAATGTACAAATCTTTTATTTAGTTAGTTAAGTTTACTCATACTTTTATATCTTGATATTATTATGCATGGGTTTTTCATTGTATTTCCATCTCTTTTATAATCCAAGGAACTATAATTACTTATTTTGTGTTGATGCATATACCGTTCCTGAAGTTCATACTAGTTCTAACATCATATTTGTGGATCTTTAGAATTGTCTACATGAGAACTCACGATTTAAGTAGTTAGAATGTTATTAGAGTAAAAGGACATGTTGCCTTTATTCCTCCTCGCTTTGATGAAAATTGTCCCATTGTTCTCAAGGTTTGTAAAGCATTTCTGGAAGTCCTCTGTGAGTGTCTTTGTGAAGTATCAAAAGTACAGTGAGCGCTGCTGCCGAGTGTCATCTCATGAAACGTAACTTTCTCGAAACTCGTCTGCTGGGTGGGCATCCAGCTCACTCACTGGATCTGGCGCCATGTGATATCTGGCTCTTCCATAAAGTCAAATAAACGTGAAAGATAAACACTTTGCACTAATTTAAGACATTGAGGCACCACAACAACACTAAACACACTCATAAAGAAGACTTACAGAACGGCTCAGAAAGTGAAAGATTAGCGGAATTTAATGTTTGAAGATAAAGTTCTATTCTTTCCTTTCTAAATTGAATGTCTGTCACTTCTTTTTCTGCTTAATTTCCATAGATTGAATCTCTAATGCAACATCAATTAGAATTAGTAAACGTGAATTTGGTAAGTTTGTATTATGTATCTTAGATGGTTTTTCTCTTTCTACTTTCCCTACTACTTTATTTTGTATAAAATTGACTTTATTATCTTTTCAATTTTCTTACTGTATCTTTTTTCTGTAGTTTACAGTTATTTTCACTAGTTTCCTGGTTATTTCAATTAGCACCTTAAATGTTCTACTTTGGATTAAAACTAATCTAATTTCATCATGCAAGCATTTGTCACTTAATGCCAGTGTGAGAAGTCAGTGGTTAGGTGATTTTTGTTGTTGGGTAAACATCTCAGGCTGTGATTATGCAAACTAAGACATCTACAATGTCAGTGGACAATAAAATTTTATGCACTGATCCTCATTTAGGGGATCTATTGTTGATTGAAATGTTCATACATGGTACATGACTGTGCAAAAACACTACCACACTATAGCTCCCCATCCTTACCATTATTGTTAGCTTATAGGTCATAGTTTTCATATATTATAGGCATATGAGCACAAGTTTTTAATTATTGTAATGTACAATTGTCTTAAAGAAGAATTAAAAACAAAAGAAGCTTTTAGAATAGCTCATATTTATGCATGTAATTACCTTCGTTGGTATTTTTTATTTATTTTTAGAAGTACATTGGAATTACTGTTGATTCTTCTTGTGCTTCAGCCTGAAGGATTATTTTTATTTCGTAGAGGAAAGTTTGCTAGCAACGAATTCTGCCAATCTTTGTTTATCTGGGAAAGACATAATGTCTCCTTTGTTTTATTAGAGTGAGTTTGTTGAATTAGAACTTGAGTCCAACAGCCTATTCTATTCAACACTGTGAATCTCTCCTCCCATTGAATTCTGGCCCGTGTGGTGAACGGTTAATCGCTAGAAAACCTTTTGTACATGATAAATTGCTTTTCTCTTACTGCACTCAGGCCCTGTCTTGACTTTGACATTGGCTATGATGTGACTGCATATGAATCTATTTGACTTGCTTTTGCTCAAAGTCCGTTGATCTTGATGCGCAGACTAAGCGGTTTCTTTTTTTTTAAACTAAGTATGGGAATTTGGGGCTATTATTTTTTAAAATATTTTCCCCTTTCCTTCTTCCGTCTAGTGATTACATTATATTTCCTTCATTGCTTTTTACTTTTGTTCCTCAAAGTGGAAAATTCTTATTGATACATCTCAAGCCTATTGGTTCCTTTCTTGTGCCTGTTAAAATTTAACTGTTTAAACTTTCTTGTAAATATTTTATTTATAACTGCGTTTTCAGCACCAGAATTTACATTTCTTTCTTTTTAAATGTTTAATACTTTATATTTGTTCAAGCATCATTCTCACATTTTCTTCTGGTTTATTAGGTCTGGTTTCCTTCAGTTCCTTGAACCGATTCATACTAAATTATTTAAAGTATTTCTCTGGTAAGTCCTATGCCTGTGTTTCCTCAGGGAAAGTTTGTGTTAACTGCTCTCCATCCTGTTTATTTCTGTTTATTGCATCTCATTTTGTTGTTGTTGAAATTGGTACATTTTTTCTTTTTGGTATACTTTTTAATAATTTTTATTAATTTTAATGAGAAAAAAGATAAAATAGCAATGAAACAGTTTCAAAACAGGTTAGTAGGACATTTAGAATAATTAATACATTGCATGTTGTTGTCTTTGTAGTAGTTATTCAGAAGACAAGATGTACACATGATATCTTGTCTAAAGAAAATCAGTACAAACTTTTGTTCTCAGTGAACTAAGAAAAATTAGCTGCATATCTATCCTAACTCTCTTGTATATACATATATATTTTTTCCTTCCCCTCCCTTTTTTTCACAACAAAACTGTCCTTTATTTACACTTTCGTGAAGTCAGTAATGCAGGACACTAGGTTGCTTAGCAACTGATAGCAAACCTTAACCAGACAGGATGTGCATCTCAGGAGGGAGGTAGCTTGCTTGCTTCAGGCGAAAATGGTGCATTTTAAATAACATAATAAGCAGGCTTTGATGAGTAGAATCCCCTTTTGCCCAACATTTGCTAGCAGTGGTGCTTTAATACAGTGCTAACATTTATTTGCTGAATGACTTATCTATACTAATTCTCCAACATGTCAGATATAGTCTAAAGTATTTTCTTGATTAGATTACTACTTGATGTTTGGGCAGAGAACCTCTTAAATATCTTGAATGAGTAAGTCATCTTATGAATTTTCCATCCACCTGTTTCTTTGCATCATACTCCAGATATTTTCTTGAATTTTGTTTTCTTTTCACAACCAATCCCTTTAGCTGTGTCTAATCTATTATGCAGAGTATTCATTGTTCTTATTTTCCAATATTTTACATTTAAATTGTAAAATTTTATATATTTCTTATTTAAATTTTATTCTTTAGGTACTATTACCCTATTATATCTCTTAATTTCACCTTTTCTCTTATCCCTGGGAGGCCACCAAAACTCTTCTGTATTTGAGGAATTCAAATGTGTTCCCCAAAATTAGCAAATATTTCCTTTACAATACACCTCAACTATCATATTAGAATTACAGGGTTTCCTTTGCACTTTGACTTTGTATCTCTTATTTAATTAAAACCATAAAACTTTAATCTGCAATAATTATACTTCAGGGCATCTCTCCTAATGAAATAATCTGAATATGGAAATTTTTGTGTGTGATCTGTCCAAAGTAGATGAATTTATGATAGAAACTGTGTGGAGTATGCTTGACAATCAGAGAAGTACACATGAATTTCTTGGAGCAGCATGCTGGCATTGTTAATGATATTTTCAAATATTTTTTATAACACAATAAAGTGCTCAAAATTTAATATTAAATGAAATTTCAGGATAACTATGCTTTTATAATTACTTCCTAAAATGAAAACTAAATTAAATTTCTGCATAAATATGGTTTATATGATCACTTTCTAAAATTAAATTATTTATTTAGAACACATTGCAGTTGAAAAAGATCTCTAAGATTGTAACAATAGGAATGACTTTCATTTTCTTTAAACTTTTCTAAATTTTCCATCCTAAAAGTTTACTAAGAAACCTATCATATTTCAAATGAAAAAGTGAATTGGAAGTAAAGTTCTCTTCAGATTTTGTACATTTAGGGAAAAAAAAGCTATTCTCCCCACACCCATTACTGCCCACCATTGGGATGATCTTTCCTTTCTTTCTCTCCTGTGCTGCTGACACACTTCTTTTTGTAGCTGTCAGATTGTCACAACATTTTCTTTAGGGAGGTTGACTCTAATGTATCTCATATTATTTCTTAATTCCAAAAACAACCAAGAGGGATAAATACATGATGAATATTTAAGCTCTTGGAAAGGTTGCAAGCACCTTGTCTGCGGGTCATGACAAGTGACAGCCTGTACAGCATTCTAATGAAAGTGATGACAAGTGTCTGGAGTACTCTCCATGCAGACTTGGTCTTTTGACATTATTTGCATATATCAGTGGTGTCCAAATATGAGTTTATTCCCTGAATTATTACAAACTGGAGTATGATAATGGGATAATAATTGAGACCATCTGGGGTTCAAAAATTTGTATCTGGATAGCATCTATGAATGCTGTTGTCGTTCACTTCTACTCTATTCTGGTATTTTAGCTAAATAAAATTTATTATCATTATCTTTCATATAGAAACAATTTTGTTTGTGCATTACATTAAAATTTGATGACTTTTCGTTGGCATGCCAAATACTGTAATCAATCCTCTATGAGTAGACCTGGCTTATTTTAAACATGCTTATGTTTTTTAACCTTTTCATAGGAAGGTAATTAGCTTGAGCAGCTCTACATTATATCTCAAAAATAATCAAGAAAGACTGATCTCTGTACCAGCCAGAAAATATAACTCCACAAGTTGCATCACAGGGAGACATTATGTGCAAATCAGACAGTATAAATATTTTGAGCAAAAGAAAATTGAATATGTATGAGCAACTCTAAAGACTAGAAATGAAATTTGGGGAAGCGTTATTATACAAGCAAAGATACTATAATTTGGAGACAAGATAGTGTATTTAATAATCTATGGTATAAAAATAAGTATTACATTAAGTAAAAATTATATCTTTAACTAATTATATTTTTTTTTTTTTGCTTTGAGGAAAAGTCTAATACCAACAGAGCAAGGTTTGTTGCAGAAGAAACATTTGAGTGTAAAGTATCTTATTGATGAGCTGAGTTCAAGAACATTTGCAGCAAACACTGATACCAGAGAGACAGATTCAGCCAAGGCACAGTGTTAGCAAATTCCTGTTTGGGGAACTTTTAGAAGTTCAGTAGTTTATGGATAGGTTTGGGAGACCTGTTCATTCACATAGTTCTTCAGCAACAGAGAAATGGAGGATTCGATCCAATACTTGGGATGGATGCCAGGCAGTTGCTAGAATATGTCAGAACTAGGTTCAGAGTTGATTTCAACCACAAGAAAAATCTGAGGCATCAGATCAGGCAAATTCTACACCAAAGCAGAAATGAGGCAAAACTGTTTCCTTCAATGTAATGCATGGTGTGAGGGAAAAAAAGAGTTAAGGAGGAAATGTATTCCTTTATCTTGGAGTATATGTGGACAGCAGTGGCTCGTCAGTGACAGAAGTCATCTGGTTTATTTCATTAGACCCACTGCCACACTTAGCAGTGATAGTTCCCACATCAGCAAAACAAAGAATTAGATTTTAGGACATGAGGAGAAAGATAAAGTGAATGTAGAAAATTCACAAGTAATTCGTTCTTGAATCAGGTCAATGAAGGAGAGGGAAAATTACTGTGACCTTTACTTTCATATTTTTTTTGATTAAATACACTCAAGATATAATGCTAACCTGGGTCCTACCATGGATGTAATGTGGGTATAGGTAAAAATTATGACTCTTATCTGAGAAGCAGTTGGAAAGCCACTTTTGATGGAAATGAAAGGTGGTTTTTGTGTGTGTGTTTGGTACAGGGTCTCACTACACAGCTAAGAGTCACAGTGATCCTCCTGTTTTCAGCCTCCCCAGCACTGGGATTACAGGTGTGCACCACCACGTCTGGTCTCAGAAATGAAAACTTTATCCCCACTCACCTACTCAAAGGTTTACTTATCAAAACCTTTCACATTTTCTGTGCTACCACCTTTGGATTGTTAGAGATGGTGGGAGACATGTGTTGTGAAAAGAAAGGCGCTTACGCAGTCCAACTAAGTCAATTTATTCCTCAAGTAACCCCATTAATAGAAGAGTGTTGTCTTTATCTGATTGTTGGAATCAAAATATCCAAAACCCAGGGGACAACAGGAAAGATGGCAGCACTCACCATCATGACCCACAGAGGTGTTTGTTCTCTCGAATTTGGAACGTTTCTAATTGTTCTATTTTCTCAAAAAGTAATGTTCCCTTTAGAGGACAGCAGTAAGGCTTTTACAAAAATCAGCAACCAAGGTTGCTGTGGTCACCTGAATGCCACATGCACTGAAGCTTAGAAGATGTGGACTGTATGCCTGGATGAAGTGATGTGCTTGACACGAATGAAACTAGGTCACTGCTATACACAATGGAGGAATGTGCTATAAACACAAGTATTTCTAGATCAAAGAGAAAAAGTTAATGGAAGATTACAAGTCTTCTTCCTTCCCACCATCAAAAAAAAGCTTGTTCCCTGAGGATTCAGTCCCTTCCAAAATGAGGTCTGGGTAACTCAACTAGCAAAAGAATCACCAAAAGTTGAGGTGTTCAGTTGAGGCAAAAGAAAACAAAGACTAATGGAATAAGGAAACCTGGTCATATTCCAGGATCTCATGGTCAGACACAGAAATGCAGCAGCTGTGCATAGGGAATCCTTTGCTTGCTCATGTGAGTGCAAACCCAAATACACATATCACACATATGCATTGTCAGCCACCTCCTGGCGTCCAAGGATTTGATGACACACCTCACTGCTCATCATTTAGGGCTCTTCTGATTATTGTCCATTATAAAAACTTCTCTCAAAGATGTTTGTGTATAAACGTGACCATATTCACAGGTAACTACCTAGATATGAGTCAGATATTTTTCTGATTTTTGTCAGCTTTTATGGACAACCTGCTAAGTAACAGATACACTGCTAAGCAAACTAGAGAGAAGTAACATTCCTTTTATTTCTTCAAGTAGCACAAAGGAAGAGAACTGATTATGCCAGTGAATTAGAAATTGTGATCAATGTCTGCAGACTTTCTAACCCACTGCAGGATTATATCACATCTGACAGGATCACAGAACAAAATCTTCTTTCTTTCTTTCTTCTTTCTTCTTTCTTCTTTTTTCTTTCTTCTTTCTTTCTTTCTTTCTTTCTTTCTTTCTTTCTTTCTTTCTTCTTTCTTTTCTGTATTTAGGACAGAGTCTACAGGGTCTACAGTGTCTCACTACATAAATTGGACTCCCAGTGATTCTCCTGTTTTCAGCCTCCCAAGTGCTGGGATTACAGGGGCATGCCACCACACCCAGTCTCAATTGATGTCTCAGCATGCACTGGGGTCAGGGCTAGCATGCTTGGGATTGAACCCTGGCTACTGCACTCTGAGTGGGTGCTGAGCTATCAGGCAGGCCCTCTTTTTCTTTTTTAAAGACAAAAAAATACTTTAAAACAATTAGAAATGACACAAAGTTTCACTAAACAAAACAGTAGGAATTCAACAGTGGTTGTTAGAGTCCATATTGTTTTCCTTGAAGGAATTGTTCAGATTAATTAATTATTAGACATAAAAATATATATTATGCATTATATTTCAATCCTGAATTCACACTCCTCAGAAGTATTTATTCCACTTTTTTCACCATTGAATTCTACACTTAACAATTGATATATATTATATACATGAAATATGCGGGTATAAGTACACATATTTTCATAAGGAAAAAGTTGTGTTTTACTGTTATATTAAGTAATGTTTCCTTTTTTTTAATTCAGAGAAGGGTCTATAGGGTGTTCAGGATCTCACTACTAGATTGGACTCATAGTGATCCACCTATTTACAGCCTTCCAAGAGCTGGGATTATAGGCGTGCACCACCACACCCAGTCTCAATCTCCATCTCAGGGTGCCCTGGGGGCAGGGCTGGCATGGCAGACCTGGGAATTGAAGCCCTTGCCCCTGTGCCTGCTTGCAGGCACTTTAACCCCTGAGCTATTTGTCTGGCCTTAATGTTTCATTTTATAGACCAAAACTTATGAGTTTCTGTTACATCACCTGTGAACTTGATGGTTTCACTGACTGAAACCCTTTAATATTAAGGTTTACTGCAAATAAAATCCATTTTATTTGCCATATTTTTTGTCATGTGATGTATTGATTTTTATATTAGGCATTTAACTCTTTATGATTCCTTTTGAAATTGAATCCAAGAGTAGTATCCTGACTGTTCAATAGCTAATTAATTTAGCTATTGAACAATAGCTAATGGAGTTATGTAAGTCCACAATGTAAGACAGGCAGTTTTTATATTTTTTCATGACATTTAGTTTTCTGCTGTGGTATCCTTGTATATGCACATCTTGTCTTCATTAATAGCCTGAAAGTACTTGAGGGTAGAGCTTCTGATTTATTCATTTCTAAATGTCCTCAAAATATATAGAAAGAACTCAATAAATATTGTGTTAAGTTAAAATTATGAATTAATAAACATACTTTACCAGCTTTACAAATGATATTCAAAAAGACCCAAGGCATTGCATATTTATTAATTCTAATATATTCTTTTGACTTGTTTACATTTGATAACAAAATTCTGTTTTATGTGAATATCACATAAAAGTAATTTTAAACTATGAAGTGACATTGCACCCATTCATTATAAAAATAAATTTAATCAACAAGAAAGTTTCTTGCAAAACATGTATACTATAATTTATCATCTCATGAATTTTTTCTTCTTATTTATTTACAATATGCAAGATGGCTCATAAGCATTTCATAAGGAAGTTCTACTCTGTGTATCTGCCATATGCTGTTGAAATACTCTACAAATAAATCAAGAGAATCTCAAAACTGCGGATTAAGCAATATTTAAGAACCAGCAAATATTGGAGCTTTTTCCTTGTTCTGGAAATTTACCTTGGATTAGGTTATTCACAGCCATTCCAAAGAAGCAAATCACAAACTAAAATTAATGCACTGAACGGGACTTCTTGCTGACATCAAAGTGGAAATTAAAACCACTATTGCATAGTTTTCTCTTTGGAGAAAAGACACCAAAATGTTGTATGTTCTGCATAAGCAAAACATTTTTTGAAAGAAACAATATCTAGTAGAATCACAATGGCTGTAATCTTCAAGTTTGTGTTTTAGACCTTTTGGAAAAACAAAACAAAAAAATTACCATTGTAGGAATATCATTGTACCCAATAGCATAATTCTTCTTTTTTTTTTTTTTTTTCCGGAACTGGGGATTGAACTCAGGCCTTTGTGCTTGCCAGGGAAGCGCTTAATCCACTGAGCCATCTCCCTGGCCCTCCAGTAGCATAATTCTTAATACTATCCTTAAGGAGCTATAAAACTCACATTTGGGAAGAAAGCTTTTTAAGTGAGAGCCCGTAACTGAACAAGCCTCTCCCCAACTACAAATCACTTACCACCACTGTATAGCTCTAGCTATAGATATAGATATAAAAGGATATAGACGAGATAGATAGATAATGATAGATAGATGTATTTGTACATAATATAAACATTATATATAGGTATAGATATATGATAAATAGATAGATAGATGAGAGATATTGTAAGAAACAGAAAGTCAGCAAGAGTTGTACTAATATTGTTTAGACAAGAGATCATGTCTGCATCTTGTACTGTGAATACTACGAAGACAATATGCAGAGTATTAGTTATTATAACTGCCCTACTGACCTGTTTTGAAACTGTCTCATTATTATTTCTTTCTCATTAAAATTAATAAAAAAGTAACATAAATAAATAACAAATCAGACACTGACCTCATGCTTCATGACTGATTTTTCCTTATGGTCACTTTATAGTTATTTTCCCTCCACATTTGTCTTGACTTAAGATTGCAAGCCCTTAAGTCACTGTTTTCACTTTTTGGTTCTCTGATGCCATCAAAATCATCCATCATATCCCATAGTGTATTACCACGTGACATCCCAATAGTTCTTTCTCAGTCTAACACCCTTGGTTCCACTCAGGTTAATGAAGAGGAACTTTGCTTTTCTTCTGAAAGCAAAGTTCGCACTCATTCTCTTTCATCATGTTGACCTGGTTTTTGTCAACAAGTAATCTATTTACAGAGACTTTGTTCCAAGAGCTTCTTCCACAGAAAAAAGAACAGAACTAGCCAACTTGAGCTCTCTTGTTCTTTATTAATAATGGTCATTACCTAAAGACGTATGTTTCCTGTTAAAAACACTGATATAGGAGCACTGTCTAAATAGAAAGAGCCTCTAATTCTTGTTCTTATCCTTCAGGCATAAGAAAAACATTGTAAAGAAGGCTTTAATATCATTGATTTATTGTTTCCCTCTGCCTGGCAATTGGGCTTATATTTCTAGCCAATTTCCTTATACAATGTTTCATCCAGAAATCTTTCCATATGTGCACAAATATTATGAATCACAGCAAAAACACAACCATGACAATGAATTTCCAAATGGTCTTTATATAGCTAGTTTCAATTGATATTGGCCTGAAAAAGTAAAATACAAAGGATGAGTCCTGCATTTAAAGAAATAGTTCACATTGTGAATGAAATATAGATGAACTCTGCAAGCATATGATGTTTAATCAATTGAAAAGAAGAAATAAAAGTCTATGTTACATATTTCAAGATTAATCCTTCAGATAAAATTCTATGTTTTAGCCTGCCTTGGAAAAGAGATAAAAACAAGGGTTTTTTTTTTTTTTTTTTTTTTTTTTTTTTTTTTGGTGTTTCATTACTTGCACAAGATAGCTATTGATCCAGTTTGGAACTCAAACTTATTCCGTTTAATGTTGGACAGTACATTAGTAGGCAAAATGAAATAATTAGGCACTACTCATGCAGCAAATATCCCTGGGATGTCTCCTACACATCAGGCATCCTTTTAGCTGCTAAAGCAGCTAACAAAACTGATAAAATCTCAGAGCCCATGAACATGGGTTTATGGGGCATTCCAGTGGAGAAAACAGACAATGAATCTAAAGAGAGAAAGAAACAAATTAGATGATTTCAGACAATGGCATGGGCTAAGAAGACAATATCCCAGAATATTATGATTAAGGAACGACAAGAGGTGAGAGGATGGCTAGAGTTATGGCACTAGTTTCTCATAATAGTTCATAGGGACATTCACCGCTAGACACAACCTTGAAAACTGAGCAGTTTGGAGCAGAAAGAGCAAAATGACAGTTGAGTAAATTTCTTCAGAGATCATCTCAACAGACATATCCATTGGAATAGCTGCTAACACAACAAACAGCCTTCAGCGGTGCTGAAGAGGCCAGTGAGAGACCATAGTACATGATTTTAATATAATGAAATGAAAATATGTATTTTAAAAGGAAGGGCGAGCCACATTAGTCCTACTCCTATTCTAAGTAACTTGCAAAGAGATGTCTCCTGCTATGGGGAGGGGGAGGAAATGAAGTGCAGGTGTTACACTTGAAAGCAGAACCAGGCATACCATGGTGAAAGCCAGTGCTGGGCAGAACTCTACTCCCCTACCTTCAGGGCAGTACTCACAAACGAGCTACTGGAACAGTTAGCCACATGGCTGACTGCCTACATTGCCACTCCCCCAACCTCTGGCAGAAGTTAGAACAAGATTTTTCCTCATATTCTGTAGGGTCTTAAAGTTTAACATATCAAAACTTGATGAAAAATACTGTTCCATGTTATGCCTAAGATATTTGATATTCAGACAGATAGTGAGGTTAAGCTTTACTGCCTAGGTTGTATGGTAATAACAATAAGCTTCTCTTCTGCAGGGTTAACAACCTAAGTTTGCAGACCAAAATTAGAGAAAAAGAAGGGCTGCAAGGAAAGACAATATCTTGGCCGTAGCCTTCCAAGGTCAATTAAGACTCAGGACATATGAGATCTTGTACTGTAATGTCATGTAACTCAGTAGTGTCCTAAATTTTCTGATCAAGGAGATTATGGGGCCAAAGAGGAAAGTGATCTATGATGTAGAGTGTGCCTAAGGAGAGTCACATGGAGAGAAAAACATTCTCTCAGCCTTTCACAGAGAGCACATTGGCCAAGCAATGGCCGTGACTCATCCACATGGCTGACACTGACAAAGGTTCTACAGTCTGAGATACAGGATCTCAGGATAAATCCTGATGGGATTTGACTGACATTATCAGATACAAAGGCTGCAACTCTTATTGCATAGGTCTTGCTTTATCTTGGTCTTAACCATCCAGCAGAAAGTATAAAAACGAAGCACAAGAAGTAAAGCCATGTTGTTACATTGAGCTGTAGGGGACTCAAGTCAACAATTTCTGACTCTGCCAGTCAAGCGGAAGACCCAATGGTATTTTGGATTACTGGACTCTTTTAGAATATTTTGCTGAGTTAACACACCTATATTATTCAAATGACGGAACTAAACAAAAAAGGGGATATATAAATGAATATTCATTTTGTATCTGTGTATTCAAAATAGGATAGATATATAGTTACATTCTCTTAATGAATAGAGGGATTTGTTTTAATAGTGTTTTTAAATAGGATATCATGTCTGCATCTTGTATAGCAAATAACCACTAGGAAGACAGTATGCAATGTGTTAATTATTGAAACTGTCCTATCAATTTGATCTGAAACTGTCTCATTACTATTTGTCTGTCAATAAAATTATGGGGAAAAAAAGATTCCCTCTGGTGGGAAGCAGAGCACAAATCACACAAGACTTTTGGAGCTTAGTGGTAGGCCTTTGTAGTGAACTCAGAACCAGACAGAAAGAGCCGGCAAGATAGCTCAATGGGCTGAACCACCTGCTTAGGCAAGTGCAGAGACTGCGGTTCTATCCCTGGCACCACAATCTATGCCAGCCCCTCCCCCATGGAAGGCTGATCTAGGCAGAGTCTGGGCTTAGTGGCACATGGCTGTAATCACAGCACTGGGGAAGCTGAATGCTGAAGAATCACCATGAGTCAGAGCTGCATAGTGAGACCCTGGCTCCACACCTAGGTCGGACCTCTCAGTCATGGAGTCTCCAAACCAGCCTCACCAGCAGGCACAGGCTTATGCACTGTTGCGACAGACCAGAGCCTTGGGCTACATCATTGTCAGCCTTAGGACAGCTGACTCTAGACCAGTAAGGTGAAGCTGTGGCATGCATACCACAGCCAACTGTTTGTTATAGCTGAATTCTCTTCAAAGCTCGACATCACTGCTCTAGCCTGTGCAGGTCTCTGGGCCTGCAAGCCTCGAGTGTGACTCACCTTAGTGCCAGCTTTAGGTGACAAGGGACTGTCTCCATTATCTGTCTGGCTAGGTTGGCTAACACAGTTAAGGCTATTGTTCATTTTCTCAGGGAAAGGCTTAGGGAATTAACATTAAAGAATCTCCCTAAGTTCTTTCTGAGCAACACACCAGCAAAAGATTTGGGACAAAAGTAGGTCTGGCTTGTCTTCTATTGTTCAAATAGTTACAACACACCAATGGCAAATCTTACAGTAAATCTCCCTTCAGGCACCAGTTAGTTCTGAAAGAGTGCAAGTGACTTTAGGCCCTAAAGACAATGAGTAGGTTTCTCAGAATTTCTGGAAAGTCAGTCCCCAAATCAAATTATGAAAAGTGATATAAGTGTCTGCTTACTTAATATCTAGACAGTGTGGAAATTAGGAGTTTTCAGAAAACCATTAACTATTTAAGCAATCAAATGAGGTCCCAGAAACTGACAGGATAATAACCAGTGTGGATGAATTCTTGAATAGAGATTTAAAGCACTTGTTTTAAGAAGACTCAATGAATTTTCAAAAAAACAGAAAGAAATAATTAAGAAACTTAACAGAGACATGGAATTAGTGAAAAAGTACAGATCCTTGAATTTAAAAAAGTACTAAATAAAATGAAAAATGAAATGAAGACAATAGTAGGATAGATAGATTAAATGGAAGAGTTTGTGAGTTTGAAGACTATTTGAAAAGTCAGTAGAGGGCCGGCCTGATAGCTCAGAGGACTATATCACATGTTTAGGCAGAGTGCAGCGGCCAGGGTTCAACCCCTGGCCTACTGTGCTGGCTCCCCCCACGGTGTGCACTGAGACAGCAATCGAGACTTGCAATGGTGGCACACTCCTGTAATCCCAGCACTTGGAAGGCTGAAAACAGGAGAATCACTACAAGTCCAATCTACGTAGTGAGACCCTGTACACCTTGTAGACCCTGTCCTAAATACAGGGAAAACGCACACACACACACACACACACAGAGTCAAAAGAAAATAACAATGAAGAAGGTCTACAAGAGCTTTGGGACATCATTAAATGAGCAAACATTCAAGTAATTTGGTTCTAACCTGGACTTGAAAGAGCCAACATGGTAGATAACTCTTCAAGGAGATCATAACAGAAAGGCTTCCAGGTCTAAAAAAGGATTTAAACAAAC
>NW_004524695.1:3655911-3657692 GCF_000260255.1 Octodon degus | reverse complement strand
AAGTTAAAAAGATTATTCTCAAGCCTGCAAACAGAAGAGAGGGCTGGGGAGATAGCTCAGTAGAATAAGCACTTGTGTGGCAAGTGCAGGGTCCTTAGTTCAATACACACACACACACACACACACACACACACACACACACACAGCAGAAGAAAAGAAATGACATAAAATAACATGCTCCTCACAGAATTATTATAGACCAGGAAAGAATGGCTTGAATATTTCACAGTAATAAAGATAGATTTAAAAACTATCCACTGAGACTACTGTTCCCAACAAAACTAATCTTTAGAAATGAAGGAAAAAATTCCAGACATTCCCCAAAATGAAAGAATATATCTCCACCACATCTTTTCTTCAAGAAATGTTAAAAGCAATTCTTTAAACTGATAGAGATTTTAAAGAGTAAGGAGAAACACTGAGCATAATAAAACTCATATGGAACACTAACATATAGGCTAAATAATTATGCTCCAACATCATAGACATGATGCATAATTTCTTACACTTACCATAGTTTGTTTATTTTTTTATTTCTTTGCTTAACTTTACCAATGTTTTTATGGTTTTAAAATAGCTTTTTATAATTAAAATATTTTATTAGCACAAGGCAAAATTCTAAAATAAACAAATCAAAAATATAATCAAAATACATTAATAGAGCAAATCACTTAACCACAAGGAAAGAGTATTAGCCTCAAATAATATTGGAAAACAAGTGCCAAATGGTTGTAGTAAGACATTCACCATCAATGATTATCTCAAAAGTAAATGGATGAAATTCTTCAATTAAAAAGCACACAGTAGCTCCCACCACTCTGCCGCCCCCCACCACTCCGCTGTACCTCTCCACCCCTCCCACCCAGTAGGAATTTCTGCCAACTTCCTGGAACCCCCAGACCCAGTCCTAGCCCAGGTCTGGTGACTGTGTGGAGAGCTTCCTGCTACCCTGCGCCAGCGGGACCAGTCCCAGCCCAGGCGCAGCAAAGGCAGGACCCTCTCCCACCCCCTCGGGCCGCCCCCCACCACTCCACCTTACCTGCCCCACCCCTCCCGCTGAGTAGGAATCTCTGCCCAATTCCAGGAACCCCCAGACCCAGTCCTAGCCCAGGTCCGCAGCAGGAAGGAGCTGAGCACAGCAGCCAGACCTGAGCCAGATGCAGCTGGATAACTCAAAACTCTGTAGAGATCCAACTGAACTTCAGTACGTGTGAAGGTTATAACTACAGCAAAGATCTACAACAAAGGGCAGAAGACAGTGCTACACAAAATGACGAGGAGGAACAAATTGCAACCTCAGAACCCATGCCCACCTGTAACAAGTGCAGAGGACACTAACACAGAAGAAATTGGAAATCACACAGCTGAAAGCAATGCATCAACCATTTCTGAAATAAAACAGGTGCAGAAAGAAAGATATAGAAGACCTCAGATTGGAAATGAAAAAAGAAAACCCTGAATTAATAACATCTGCACTAAAAAATCAAATGCAGAAACATATGGAAGAAAACCAGTGCCCACCCAGAACAAATGCGGAGGACACTAGCTCGGCTCAAATGCATGAATCAAGAGCGTCGATAGTAAATAAGCAGCACCAGAAAGATATAGAGGAAATCAGGGCGCAATTCCTTTCTGAAATAAAAAAAGAACTCTCAGAACTCGTAGCAGATGAAGTAAAGAAGCAGCTACAGAAACAAAAGCAGGAAACCCAATCTGAAAAAAACACTGCAGTAAAAGAATTTCTAACTGATTCTAAGGAAGATATTGATTAAAAAAATACA
>NW_004524695.1:3633203-3649191 GCF_000260255.1 Octodon degus | reverse complement strand
TTTGTAAATAGGATCACAAGTCCGCATCTTGTACAGCAATTAACCACTAAGAAGAATATATGCAGTGTATTATTTGTTGAAATAAATATATATATGTATCGAACAAGAAGTTGTATTGGCAAACATCGTGAAAACAGATTACTCATCTCATTGTTTTATATCATACTGTTATATGTGTAACAATTTTAATGATTAAATGTTGAATGCATAAAAAAATTAAATAAAAAAAATAAAAAAAAATTTAAAAAGCACACAGTAATCAAATAGATAATAAAAAATAATAGTTGCATGTAAGATACTCACTTCATCTCAAGCAATAAGATATTATATGCAAATAAAATCCACAGGAAAACAAGAATAGCCATCGTTACATGAGACAGACTTTAAATTGAAGCCAGTGAAAAAGATACAAGGAATATCATTATACAGTGATAAGGCGATCTAATCAACAAAAATAAATAACAAGTTTATATAGAAGCATTTAATGCTGTGGTACCCCAAAATAAAAATCTTGTTAATTGACCTAATGGGAGAGATGAATTTCAAAACAATAACAGTAAGTGATCACACTTAGGGCAATAGACTACAATGCAAATGGGAAAATCAACAAAGAAATAGGAGAGTTCAATTTCTGCCTTCTTCAGGTGGACCTAACAGACATCTAAAATACATTCCACCCTAAAATTTCAGAATATACTTTCTCTTCACCAGCACATAGAACATTCTACAAGATATATCATATGATATGTCATAAAGCAATTTTTAAAAATTTATATAATTAAAATCATATCAATTATTTTTTCTGATCAATATTCAATAAACTTAGAAAGCCAACATAAAGGAAAATTTAGGAAATTATACAAATACAGAATCTTTAGAATGTAGCAAAAGTGGTACTAAAAGGAAAATTTAAAGGTATCAAGCACCAAAACAAGAGAAAGATTTTCAATAAACAAGCTGAGTGTGATGTCACACTATAACAGAAAATGCATCCTCCAGCCAGTGTGCACTGGTTTCATACATGCCCAGGTAACAGTTTCTTTTGCAGGTCTAATTGCTTATGTCACTTAGAAATGGCTGGGCACTGTGATATGTGTTGTAAGAACCGGTCAAAGTCAGTCAGCAACTCCACTTCTGTGCTCACCCTTGGCAATTCCACAAAACCCTCCTCCCTGAGCCTATGGAGATTAGTATTTTTGGAAAAATTCTAATCAGTGCCCATTGATAAGAAAAATTTGTCTCTAAATCCTGAGTGTTATTTCAGTGTTATTGCTTGCTGTTACAATACCATTGAAATACCAGCTAATTGGAAGCCTGGGGTGATAAAATTATATGAGTTTAAGACCAGCCTAGGTAACATATCAAGAGTCCTGACTCAAACAAATTGAACAAGCAAAAAAGACACAAGCCTACAGTATTGCTGCCAGGAATTTATACCAGGAATTTCTGCCTACTAAGTTTTAATGGGCTAGGAGTGTAGGTTAGTGGTAGAATGCTCACACAGAAAACAAGTATGCATATATTAAAAGACAGGTCACTACACCTTTAGAAAAAAAAACACAAAACTACACCCATACCTAGTACAAAATATTTGTAACAATCAGAGCAGAAACAAATGGAACAAAGACTGAAAAAAAAAGGTCATCAAAGTTCAGGGTAAGTGGAATGTAAGCTCTAGAGTGACCCACAAAGTATAAAAGAACACAGTTATGAAATTGGTTCATCCCTCTATCCTTCATGTATCACTATTTCAGGCACTATGGTTTCCATATTTTCATCAACCCAATTAGCTTTTAAGGATGTTGTATTCCTACCAGAGAATGAAAACCTTTCAGAAGCCATAAAAATTATTTTAAAAAAATCATCTATGATACTTGTTCCATGTTCTCTCTAAGATGTTTGATATTAACAAAGATAGTGAAGATAAGCTCAACTGCCTAAATTATAGGGTGGTAATATAATTAAGCTTCTCTTCTGGAGAGTTAACAACTTAAGTTTGCAGACCAAAACTTAGAGAAAAGAAGGGCTGTAAGGTCAGCCATCATTTTAGCCTAGCCTTTCAAGGTCAGTGAAGACTCAGGACATAGGAGAACCTGTGCTGTAACATCATGTAACTCAGTTGTGCCCCAAATTTTCTGATCAAGTAGATTATGGAGCCACAGAGAAATGTGATCGATGAAGTATAGTGTGCCTAAGAAGAGTCACAGGGAGAGAAAATATTCTCTCAGGCTTTCTCAGAGAGCAAATTGGTCAAGCAATGGCCATGACTTATCCACATGGCTGACACTGACAAAAGATCTACAAAGTGTGGTACAGAGTTTCAAGATAAATCCTGAGGGGATTTGATTGACCTTGTCAGATACAAAAGTTACATTTCTTGTCATGTAGATCTTGCTTTACCTTGGTCTTAACCATCCAGCAGAAAAGTATAAAAATGAGGTACAAAAAGTAAATCCAAGGGGGCCAGGGAGATGGCTCAGTAGAAGGATTTTTTTTTTCTGACTCCGAATGCCTTCAGGGCAGGTTTGGCTGGCTTGAGTTGTGGGGATAGAACCCCAGTAACCTGAGCCTGACTGCTTTGTTGAAGCAGCCACTTAAAGAACTGAGCTAAGGGGAAGGCCCCCAAGATGGCTCAGTAGAATAAGCACTTTCCTGGCAAGCACAAGGGCCTGAGTTCAATCCCCAGTTGTGCCAAATAAATAAATAAATAAATAAATAAATAAATAAATAAATAAATAAATAAAAATCTATATTAATATGTTGAGCTGTAAAAGGCTCAAGTCAAAAACTTCTGACATTGCCAGTCCTACAGATAACCAACTACTATTATGAACTACTGGACTATATTGTATTATTTTGCTGAATTCACACACCTACAATTTTTTTTTCTTTTTGTGGCACCAGGGATTGAACTCAGGGCCCTGCACTTGCCAGGCAAGCACTTATTCGACTGAGCTATATTCCTGGCCCAACCTACAATATTTAAATGGCAAGGAAATACTCATCTCTGACAAAACTAAACAGAAAAGGGCGATATAAACGAAGGACCATTTTGTATCTGTATATACAAAATAGTTAGGATAGATGTACAGCTACTTTCTCTTAATTCAATGAGAAGAAAGATTTGCATTAATAGTGTTTGGACAGGATCTTTACTATGAATAATCACTACGAAGACAACAATATGCAATGTATTAATTATTGTAACTGTCCTACTAACCTGTCTTGAAACAGTCTCATTGCTATTTGTTTCTCAATAAAATTAACAAATAAAAAATAAAACATACTAATTGCAAAGCATTCATACTAATGTTACTACTAAGAATAACTTCACAAAATATGGCTTAAGAATGCTTTTTGGCTCTTTTTGTTTTTATCATAAATCTCACAAGCAATACACCATCATATATATATATACCATGAAATTGCTTGCAATTATGCTTTTACTATATGATTATTCCATTATTTTAATGTGTGGTTTAATGAATATGTTTGTTTCAGAAAAATCAACTATTAAGTGGAAACAACCTAAGTGTCTCTCAATGATTAACAGACAAAGGAAATGAGGTACATGTACTCCCTGAAATATGATTTACTTATCAAAAGAATGGAATCCTGTCATTGCAAAAGCATGGCTGGAACTATGGATTACTGTTATCAGTGAAATAAGCCAGGCATTGAAAGATCTGGACTTCAGGATTTCACCCCTATATGGAATTAACAAAAAGAGTAGTTCTCAGAATTTGGGAGTGGACTCTTGGTCACTGGAAGCTGGGGGTTAGTTAGGAGAAGACATAGAGGGAAATGATTGACCCCTAGATACCATTTACAGATAGTAGAAAGTAGTATTAGATGGCTGTTGTACAATCATTTATTCCTAACAATGACGCACTGTGCATCTTGAAAAGCAAGAAGACTGAATTATTTATTTATTTATTCATTATTTTTTGTTTTAGGGAAGGGTGTACAGGGTGTTCAGGGTCTCATTACTAGATCTGACTCATAGTGATCCACCTGTTTACAGCCTCCCAAGAGCTGGGATTAAGGCACACACCACCACACCCCATCTCTGAATCTTTTAATCAAAAAAATGACCAATGTTTGAAGATATATGTTTAAACAGATTTAAATATTACATCATACATAAGCATGTTGAATCATTATATACCTTATTAATTTGTATGTGAATGTATATATCAACTAAAAATAATGCACATCAAATCTTTATTTTTAAAAAGGTGACAACATTTGTTGAAATAAGAGAATGCAACAATTTTGATTGGTTTGGCCTGATTGCCTTTCTCTTTAGAAGTCACTTATACTCAGTTCTTTTTTTTTTAATTTTTATTGGATACAGGAACTCACTATACAGCTCAGACTCTTAGTGATTCTCCTGTCTAAGCCTCCCCAGGGCTGAAATTGCAAGCATGCACCCATACACCCCATTTGGGGTCTGGGACCAGCACGGCCCTCGGTACTGGAGATTGAACCCAGGTCATTGCACTTGTCAGGCAGCCACTTAGACCACTAAGCTATTTCCCCAGCCATTCATATTCAGTTAGTTAGAGGCTTCAGTTTTAAAGCGACCCATCCTCCGGTAGGCTTTCACAGAATCTCTTACAAAACCCCATAGCAGTGCTTATGAAACATACAAGAAATAAGATAATTCATAATATCACCAAAAATAAAGATTAGTAAATATTATGGCACCAAATAATTAAGAACAACTAGAAAGAAACTTTCCCAAAGTGATTATAGGCCAACACATGCAGTTCTTCAACAAAAAGTGAAAGAAGAGTTGCAGAAAGCTAAGGTCAGTGTAATATAAAGCCTTACTAACTTTAGAAAAGACATAAATACAGAATGGAAAGTCTCACTCCAATAATTAGCTCTTAGATACATGCTTGCAATTACAGAGAAAAGCACTACAAGCAGCCAACCAAATAAAAATAAGAGTCTACAAAGACTGGAAATATTTCTATAGTTTTCAAAGGAAGGAATGGGAATAATAAACCATATATCCAGGAAATATATAAAAGCAAAGGAAGATATTTCCAAGACTAAAGAACATTCATCTATAAAACTTATACAACTGAGTAAGCATGTTGATCTAGAGATGAAGAGAATATTGTGTTCAAGAGGGAAGTTAAAACACGAGGCCACAGAGGACACTATATCTGGTCAAAATTATTCTCACGTGGTGACTCAATGGAATGAAGATGTGTAAAATAAAATTTGAAAAAGGAAAATTAAGCAAAATATTTAAACCAAAAGCAATAATTTGAATTTTAAAACCCAGATTATAATTCAAACTAAAAAGTAACAAGAAGGAAAGAAAAACATATCAATTTTTACCCTAACAATGAGAATATAAAAGGTTACATTTCTACTTTTTCTACAAATGATAAAAATGTAGATTAGTATAGGCTTTTTAGAACACTGTGTAGATATTTTAAAATATTCAAAATGGAAATGTTGAAGAAAACATGGCTCATAAAAATTAATTTAAAGAATCAAAGAAATTTTACAAAATAATAAAACAATTTAATATGAGTAAGGCCAGTTATAGAAACAAATATCAATTACATACACATGAAGCAATAAATCTAAGTGGACTTAAAGATATAAATTTGAAATCAACATTTAATCAGAAAATTATTTTTTTTAAAAAAAGAAGAAACACCTCCGTATAATTCAAAACTGTTAAATTCATTATTGTGATGTCCCTGTATGGATCTAGATTCTATCTCTCTTAGCCATAACTTTTTCCATACTTTTGCACATATTTTTTGAGTTAATTCGTGGCAGTTTTGTCTGGAGATTTCTGGATTACAATTAAAACAAGAAGTTAACATAATATACACAAACATACAAAATGTCACATAAACATACTTGCACATATAATTTTCAAACTTTTACATGAAGTTGAAGAGTTCCATGAGAAACAGAACTGTTCAGTTAGGACCTTTCATAAGACTGAACATTCTGACAGCAGAAGAAATGACACTTGAGTTAGATAGTCTTTAAAACGCTTTCCCTGGAATGACAGGGTGACTCTAAATTGTTCACAAAGCCAATAACCTTCACAAATAGAATATTCTCAGAAGAAAAGAAAAACAGAAATTACCCATAAAAATAAAAATCTTTCACAGCTTTACTAATTGGTCATTTGATGTAAAGTATAGTAGTAAAGGGACAGAGATGGCTACTCTTTTCAAAGCCTAGATGGTTTAGTGACAAATCCATGATGTCAGCCTTCATAGTTGTCAACCTCATATTTTCACAAGAGACAAATATTATTTACTTGATGGCTGTCTTTAGAAAATACTATTATGCTCTTTTTTCAAAAGGAGAAAGCAATCCTGACCAAACATTGTCATTCAACCAATTGTTCTTAGACTTGTTGGGCTCAGCTAAAATATTACAGAGACAATAGCTCTTATTATATGAATCACAACTACATGTGCCATCCATCAATAACAATTACACTGACTACATCCTTGTGACACATACTCAATACCTGTCCATGTGACACCTGTAAACACATTTTCAAAGAAAGTGAAAGGCACTCTAGTTGCTATGGATAGGATTGCTGTGACCACATGCACCTGAAAAATACAAAAGTAACCAATTCTTTTGTGGAAATAATTTCGATGTTCATAATGGAAGAAAGCTTTTTAGGCGTTCTAGTTAATTTTCATTAAGATCACTGAGAGGATGGTCGCTACATTTTATTTTTGATTGATGTGTCTTAATAAATCACAAGAGGTACGCCTTATCTTCATTTTTCACAGAAGACTAGAAAGTAAAGTTTTCTAAAGTCATATGGCTTGCAAAGCAACCAGTCACAGAAAAGGAAAGAAAATCTCAAGTCTCCCTGATGCCAAAAACTGTAACTTTAGGAAGAGTACTAGGTTTTTTCCCTTCTTTGCTCTTTGAAGTCTACTAGGAAAGAATATCTAAGATTTTTATTTTCAGAGTATGTTATTTTAAAGTGAATTTTTGCGCATGTGTCTCTAGTTTTGGTGCTGCTCCAATTGTGTCAGCTGTATTAGTTTTTAGTAAATATTTAAAGTCACCTTCTACTATAGAATTTTATCATTAGGATAGATTTTCAAAACTATTGAACTATTCCTCATTTTACAGAAGATGAAAACAGGACCCTAAAACATGAGTTCTCCGTGGCCACTCTCATGATCTGTGACAGGACCAGAGCTCCCTTCTTCCAAGTCCTGCCTAGGCCTTTTCATGTAAGATTTGGTAAGAAATGGTTAGAAAAGAGGCTTCCGTCACTCACAAGCATTCTAAATATTTGCTATCCGTGTATTGCTCAGTCTGCCATTCACCTGTGTTTCTATAGAAGCATTAATGAACAGTTGTCCTTTCTTTTCTTTTTGCTTTATATCCAGGTAGGGAATGAAGGACTCAGCTGCCCACTAATGAATTGTCCTGAGGCTCCAGTAAAATTAACATTTTGGCTGTGATTCCTGAGGTCACTTTTAAGTATGAATAAATTTCTTCTGCAGAAAAACAAATACACAAAGCAGTTGACTGTTTTAATATTAGAAGGGAGATTAAATCATATAAAGTCAGTTTTTGAAAATCACAAAAATGGTTTTTAATAGAAGTATACATGCAAACTATATGTTTATTTTCATTAGCTAGGTCCTCTCTGGTGCAAAATTTTGACATCACTGTAACTGAAAAAAATGGACAAGAATTACATTCTCAAAACCTTTACGGTGAAATACAACTTCTGAAGAGCAGTCGGGAGAGGCAAAAGTTCTAAAAGATCACTATACGTTAATAGAAATATCAAGAGGAGTTGAAAAGGTGTTTTCTTAGCCTCTGGTCTATGTGTTTGGCAAATGTGTGGTCTCAAGACAAAATTAGCAATGTTAAAAAGTGGTCAAGTTTATGAAGGCATACACGCAATAGCAGCACTGGAGCACGAATGCATCAAAGTCCTACATGAAATATGATTTTCTTACAATAGAACTCGGGATGCTAAAAAAAATTTATAGAAATCCTAATACCTCCCTCATGTCTCATGAAGCATGAGAAACTTGGTTACAGTTTTGTCACTACCCCTGTGGACAAACCATTTAACTTCAGGTTTATTTATTTGTTTTAATTTCTTTGTAGCAGGGAGAAAAATACTGTTAACAATTTTCAAAAGAATTTATGAGAATATAATTTGGTAATAGCTATGAAAGTACAATGTAACACACAGAATATAAAAGTACTTGGCTTTTATCCTCTAAATACCAATGACAGAAATATAATCTGATAGAACTTACTGGAAAAAGTGATCTTAATATGAAGCCACAGTTTCCAACATATGTCCTTTCTTGTTTTGGCAACTTCACTTGTAACAATCTAATGAAGTAGTCATGATCGCAAATATAGTAGACATAAGGTCCTTGACAGCACATTTGCTAATAATAGAAAAATAAAGAAGCAAGTGTATAAAACTAGAAATCACCTAAATTTTCAAAATCTCATTGGAAGATTAATTAAAAATATAAAATATTAATTGAATCCAGTTGTAATGTGTCTAAACATCATGGTTTTGAAAATTATTGTACTTTCAAAAGTGTATAACATAAGATTTAATGGAAAAAATACAAGAAATTGCATTTATACTATCATTGTAAATATACTGTGTGTGTGTGTGTGTGTGTGTGTGTGTGAGAGAGAGAGAGAGAGAGAGAGAGAGAGAGAGAGAGAGGCCAAAAAAATGATGGCAAAGGCTACCTGGTACTTTGATTATAGGTGATTTATGTCTTCTTTACACTTTTCTATCTTTTCTGAGTTTTGCTACAATAAATTTGTTTCATGTTTGCAGTCATAAATAGTCATTAATAAAATTCAATGATGAAAAGTCATAAGTATAATATCCATTTCCAAGAACACTCTGAAGCACTGGAAGCACAATTATAATTATCATTAACTGAAGATTCCGAAATAGCTGTGAGCATTGTGCCAATCATTGTGGGAACCTATGTTATTTTGCAACATCTGTGAGTATGGAGTGTTTTTTCCATTACCAAATTGAAAAAACTATGTGTAAGCTTTAAGATTTTACTCAAGAAATGAGATTATTACAGGTAAACACTTCACTGAAATTTCAGTCTGTTTAATTCCAAAGCACATTTGTTTACCCACCGTGTTTTCTCCAATACCAAAGTATAATTAGCATGTTCCTCTCAATAACTTTTTCAGCAAAGAGGAAAGAGAACATAGGACAAGGAAATTATACAGTGGCTATCTTCAAAGACCTCAGGCTTTTATAGGAAAAAAAAAGCACCAATAAGCAACGTGATACTTATAAATTAATACATGTTCAATATATAGTTGCATTCTATGTATTATAATATATATCACATTAAAGATATACAAAATATAAATACATCATGCATTATACATTAAATGCCCTACCTAATATTCTATAGTATAGCTGTATTTGTATACTATATTGAAAGGAGAGACAGTGTAGTATTTCAACATTGGATGGGTGAGTTTCAGAATATCACTGCCATTTACTAAGTAACCTGGAGTGACTGCTCAGTCTCTCTCTGAACATAAAATGACTAGGACTGACTGGGGAATGTTAGGGTTCCATTTAAAGTTGAACAGGATTTCTGTTTGTTTCCCTTTTGTCATTACATACTATTGCTTCTATTCTCACCACGTGCAAAGTGCCTGGGAGCTGTCCCACCAGACCTGTGGATGATAGGACCAGACACCAGTCTCAGGTACACGCGGACTCTCCATCTGGAAAGACAGACATAGCCACCACCAATTTCTACAAACTCATGGTCAGGACACAGCCCTGGGCAGGTGAAAGTGACAGGAAGACAAAAGGGAAACAGAATCCAGATGTTTAGGCCTCTTTTGTTTTGATGTTTACACCTCAGCATTCATGACACAAACACCAGTGTAGAAGTCTTGAGTAAAACGAATCTGGCATCTTCCAAAACATGGAAAGTAGATTTCATTGTTTAGGGAGACCAAGGGAGAGAGAGCTTATAGTATCACACTCACCCATATACTCCATACACTCTATTTCTGGGTGGGAAAACTACACTTTACATAGTTAGCACAAATGTGTAAATAAACAGTACAGTACAGTAAAAGCAATTGTTTTATGTGAATAATAATTGTAAGCATGATTTTTATAACTACAATATTAATGGAATTCTTGCCAGTTGCATATATTTATCTGTCTAAATTCTCAAAGAAAATCAATTAAACATAAGTAATATATGGTATGTTTTACACAGAATAATAATTATTTTTTTAATTCAAAACTATAGTTGTTTTGCATATCAGTTACACTGTGCAGTGAACAGTGACATTCTTAGTCGGTGTTGCACTGTTCCTAGGTCTTTGTCTCTGTAGTAGACAGCCTTAATCTTCCACAACATGTGATTTCTTCAGTAACTTTTCCTTATTCTCTCCTTACTTAGCAGTTCTTAGGAGCACCTGCTTGCTTTCTCCTTGGTCCTACCTTGCTTCTACTACATCCACTTCTTATTTCAAATGACTGAGCACACTTTTGAGGAAACACAGAGCAAAGTGTACACACACACGTGAAGGATTTGCTTGGAGAGTGTCTGTTATTTCTATATGGTAAAAAATCTTACTGGTGGATTCTCACTTATTTTCCAAGTGGCTAAAATTGCTAGTAATGATAAGGAAAGAGAAGAAAGCAGTCAAGAAGAGTGAAGCATCTATTAGGACCTGAAAACCTTTCCAGACGAACATAAAGAACATAGAAATACCAGGCCCCTCAGCTGCATTACTAGTGAATGATTCTGTAATGATTAAAGGAAGGGACAGGTGGATGCTCCGAGCACGAAAGTCCATTTCTTTGGAAAGGACTTAGTCCTTCCTTTTCAACCCTTTCTTCTCATCCTAGCATTCTGCTTATAGTCAAGCCCCTGAACTAAGAGAGAGCCAGTGTCAGGTTTTTGCAAATATGTTCACACTGTATATTCATCAGCCCCTATCACTCAACCCGTCTTTGGTTTTAAAGAAATATTCTTATGTTGAATCCTAGCATGTGTGGGAAACAGAAATGTTTTTCAAGATGAATTTTTATCAATTAAATTTGAACCTTTTGATGTTGGAGAGATGAGGGGCGTTCTTAAGATTCTAAAATCAGGAGACAGAAAAATGATATGCATGCTTCTGGTATTCCAGAATACAACAGAGCAAATGGAACCTTTCCCAATAATTACAGCGTGTAGTATCACGCTCAGACATTAGTCTCTCACTTTAAAGAATTGTCAAAGTATCTTTTGCTTTCTGGGTTCTAAAATTCAACAAAAGGAATTTGCCTACAAATACAGAATATTTCGTATTTGATAATTTAATTTTTCCTTTAAAATACCCTTCCCAACATGACTCTGTGTTCATCTAAACGTGTTTTGCAAAGAGAAGAGACACAAGCTCATCCTGTATTCCCGAAGACGCTTCTTGCGTGCTCCCAGCTTCCTGTTCCTTTTCTACAGGCCTCATGAGCAGGCTGAGGGCAGCTTTGAGTTGTTTCAGGAAGACACAGCACGGACCGCCGGCCACGCGAGAGCTCCAAGCCCAGGGCCTGACCAAGACAAGCCCCACACGGTGCTCTGAGCTGCCTCTCATCCCTCACAGAGCTTCTCAGACACCGAACTGAATCGCAGCCAGATTTTTGGTTGCACCCAAATGCCAATCTAATAGGGGTACAATGAAGACCTCAGAAAGGGGTCCCAGATTACAGTGGAGCATTTAAAATTGGGCCTGTCCAGAGATGTGCTGTAAATTCAAAATAAACAATAGATTTTAAATATTTTACATGAAAAATGTATAAAATCTCCATAATAATTTTTATGTTAGTCACATATCAAGGCGACAGTACTTTGAATCTAGTGGGCTAAACAGAATATAGAAATAAGGCTTTTTACAAGTGATAATAGTTTTCTGACCAGCATGATGGAGTTGGAAATATTAGATTAAATCTCTAATGATATATAGATATGAAACTAAGCAGGCAGTGGGTGAGATAAAAACTTTTGAGTTTCTACTTTCAAAAGTTAAAGTTTCACTAATGCTTTAGACTTCAGTCACATCCCATGGAGAAAGTAATGCACTCGCAGCTAAATATTTTTTTAGTAGTTAAAAGGAGCTTAATCCTTCCCATGGAAGAATTCCCTTTCCTGGACTCCTATCAGTTGACTTTAAAATGACCGGGCAATTTGCAATAGAGAAAAATAAACTTAGTGCTGAAGAAACTATGTGTAGTTCTCTTTTCCTTGAAGCATTCTCCCCTGACCAGAAATTTATTGCTGGTAATATTCTGGAATTCTACCTTAGATAATATCTGATTAATGTAGCTCTTTTAATTGAAATACAGAACGCTGATTATAATATACAGATTTTCAAAACCACCTAGGTAATTATAGGCCTACATTGCAAACCCCATTTTTTATCCTCTCCAAAGCAAGTTTCATTGTCCCTGTATTATCTTGCAAACAGAAAGAATTTCCTGAAGGTGACCTTTTTATAGGTGGTAACCATAGTAACAGGTTTCCAGTCGCTAACACTCTGACACTACTTGTGCACAGCAAATGTTACAGAGATGCTAAGGATTGATGTTTCGGGTTGCCCTCCAGAGACAGAAGCTGAATAAATACTTATCAATTTGAGTGCAAGATTTTAAAGGAAATTTAAAGCCATATTCCCTGCCCCCTTGCTTATCAGAAAGGGATCTGTTTTCCCCCAAGATCCTGGCAAAGCACTCAGAGACAATCAAAGTAAAAATAAAAGATGTGTATCTTTTAAGAGACTCATGAAAAAAATTTATTCTTCACATTATTTTTAAATAGAGGATTCAGTGGATCAAGGGGTGAGGAATAAACAGCCCTCTGGGAGTCTAATCTTTGAGTAAAGTACCTCCAGAGGCCCCAAGAGCTATAACAGGAATTATATGCCTTGATCAGTGGGGAACTGGCTGGGCTCTGTAATTCTAGGAAACTGTAGCCTCAGCACTTCATTCAAAAAGAGTTAGAAAACTTTTGAACAGTAGGAAAGTCGGGAGGTAGATCTTCCAACTCAAAGTCAGCCAAAGAAAATGCCAGGACGGAGAATGGAAGTACCTGATTTTTACAAACCAAAGGGAAATTCAAGCACTCAATCCATGTGTGATGAGAACGCATTTTTAATATTTTTATTTGTGAAATCCTGCACAGTCTCTGCATCCCCTTACAATTTGCTTATGGTTCTTTGCTTGCTCTCACAGCTTATTTTTTTTAAAGACCCGTGTGTATATTTTCAATAAGTAAGATCATCTTCTAGCTTGGGTTAGATAAGAAAACTGAAATTCCTCATTTCTTTTGTATGAAACATTTATTGACCATGGTAAAAAAAAAAAAAGTTTAAATTTAATGTCTTTTTTTTTTTTTCTCAAGACAGGGTCACACTCTGCAGTTCCAGCTGGCCTTGTGCTCACTTTTGTGCCCCCCCCCCATAGCTGGTCTCAAACTCACAGAGATCCTCCTGGCTCAATCTAAGTGCTGGCATTTCAGGAGTGCACCACTATGCCAGGTTCTGGGGCCACATGGTGGGCTTCCAGGGTCAAGACGCTGTGCCCGGGAATCCCTGGCCCAGATCACATGGCATCTGGGCCAGGGATCAAACTTGGGTCCTTGTGCTTATCAGACAGGTGCTTATGCCTCTGAGCTATCTCGCTGGCCCCAGTAAATGTCTTTTCTTAAAAATGTATTATTAGCTTATTTTTGGTACCTTTATCTTTTCTGCCTGGGTATTGTTTTAGGTTTTTTGCTTTTTTTTCTGATTTTAATTAACATATTTGCACATTGCCATTTCTTGCCTTAAAAATTGTTTGCATGATTCAGATTTTTCCATCTGTCAATCACAAGGCTGCAACTTGCTCCTTATTCATCAACCACTACTGGATTAAGAAACCTGCCTCAGTTCTATCTTCCTTTTCAGTTTGGCTGTCATCTCAGCATTATTTCCCAAAATTTGAGTCATGAAGAGATTCATCTAAAAGGAAAAAGACGGACAAAAGAAAAAACAAAGAATACATGTAGTCCAGAATGTAAAATCTTAGTTTAAGGACCTATGCTGTATTGTAGGACAAGGACTTTTAATTTTTTTAATGACCTCAACAAAACTCTCTACATATGTGTTTCGAAGTGGCAAACTAGTTTTGTCACATGACCAGCAACATGGAGCACTAATTTTTAAATTAGCTTTAAAATAATCAACTCAGAAAAATAAACATCTGTATTTTGGGACCTCAGTGTGAGAAACAGGAAATAGAGGTTAGCGGACTGGTGGGACAGACATCAATAGGAAGATAAGTAACCGGGAGGCAGGGTGGGAGTGGACAGCAACCGCAAGCCAACAAGAAAGCAGAAAAATAGCATCAAATAGGAAGGTTTGTTTTTGCAATCTGCTTTGTCGATCAAAGATCTTGGATTTTTGAATGTGCTTTTCAAATCAGCTTTCCAATTTTTGTCATTCTCACTAAAAGCTTTCAGTGTTTATTCATTATTTATTCCAGTAAGAATGTTTCTTTAATCAGACATGCATTTAGCCATCTAATTAGTTTTTACAGAGGACCAGCTCTGTGCACAGCTGGGAATGAGGATACAATAGCCAAGAGCACAAGCAGCGTTTGCTGTGGATCACACGGGGACACAACAGATATTAGGTGATAAATGGAAAACATTTTGTTTTCTTTCAGAGCACATTCAGTTGTTAGCAAAAGAAAAAGAGCTACGAGCATATGTGTGAGACGGCACCAACCTTACCTTGATCATAGGTCAGGGGAAGCGTTTCTGAAAAAGTGACATTTAAACCCACATGGGGAAAAGGGACAGAGGACAGTTAAGGGATTTGAAAATGAGGGAAGTTGCCCATGACATTTAGAAAACATAAAGAAAGTCAGTTGGGTCAGAACTTAATGAATGGAATGAGAGCCAAAGAGGTGAATTTGGATAGCAGGCAGAGGGAAGGTGGCAAGGGCTCTGAGTCAGAGCAGAGCTTTCACACCGTCTTGCCTGTAATGGGCAAACTGACTGCACTTTTTCCCCCATAATTTTATTGAGACACAAGTAGCAATGAGACAGTTTCAAATCAAATTGGTATGACAGTTTCAATAATTAACACATTGCACACTCTCTTCCTAGTGGTTATTTGCTGTACAAGATGCAGACATAAGTCCAACAGGAAATACTGTTATGTTTATTAATCTTTTCCCACTTCTTAACACTCCTCCCAACCCAGCTCTCTCAAATCATGAACCTGTTTTATTTCTTATGTATCTGTCATGAATGCTTCCTGTAAATGTGATCATAAAGTAAATAATGTCTAATTATAACATATTCTTTCTCTTTGTATAATAATTTCAAGTTTCGCCCATCTTACAGTGAGTAGGAGTTTTCATTCCCTTTTATGTTTAATAAGATAGTATACTGTGTGAAAAAAAAGATGCAGACATGATATCCTATTTACAAACACTATTACAACAAATCCCTCTAGTCATTAAAAGAATGTAACTATATATCTATCCTAATCATTTTGAATACACAGATACAAAATGGGCATTCATTTGTATCCCCTTTTTTGTTTAGTTACGTCATTTGAATATTAATTCAGCAAAATATTCTAAAAGAGTCTACTAGTCCATAATAGTATTGTGGATTCCCTTTGACTAGCATTCTCAGAAATTGTTGACCTGAGTCCCCTACAGCTAAACATAAAAACATGGCTTTACTTCTTTTTTTTCCAAAATTTTATTGATAAACAGCAATGAGACAGTTGCAAATCAAATCAGAAGTACAGTTTCAACAAATAACACACTGCATATATTCTTCTTAGTGGTTAATTGCTGTACAAGATGTGGACTTGTGATCCTATTTACAAACACCATTAGAAAAAATCATTCTATTCATTAAGAGAATGCAACTATATA
>NW_004524695.1:3599372-3632969 GCF_000260255.1 Octodon degus | reverse complement strand
TAAGACCAAGGTAAAGCAGGACCTGTGCAATAAGAGTTGTAGCTTTTTGGTCTGAGAAGGTCAGTGAAGTCCCCTCAGGATTTATCCTGAGATCCTGTACCTCAGATTGTAGAACATTTAAAAACATGGCTTTACTTCTTATACTTCATTTTTATACTTTTTTGCTGGACGGTTAAGACCAAGATAAAACAAGACCTATGCAACAAGAGTTGCAGCTTTTGTATCTGATGTCAGTCAAATCCCCTCAGGATTAATCCTGAGATCCTGTACCTCAGATTGTAGAACCTTTGTCAGTGTTACCTTGTGGATGAGTCATGGCCATTGCTTGGCCAATGTGCTCTCTGTGAAAGCCTGAGAGAATGTTTTCTCTCAAGGTGACCCTCCTTAGGCACACTCTACATCATAGATCACTTTCCTCTTGGGCCCCATAATCTCCTTGCTCAGAAAATTTGGGACACTACCTAGTTACATGATGTTACAGTACAAGTTCTCCTATGTCCTGAGTCTTAATAGACCTTGAAAGGCTAGGGCCAAAATGTTGGCTTTCCTTTTGGCACTCTTTTTTCTCTAATTGAGGTACGCAAGCTTAGGATGTTAACCCTCCAGAGGAGAAGATTATTGTTATTACCATACAACCTAGCTACTGCACTGAAGATGGCAATTTGTAATACGAGGTTCATGATTGCAGTGCCTGTCATTCTGGCCTTCTGAATACAGGCTGCTTGTCATGATATGCTGTTTGCTGCCATGCTGCCTCTCAGGTAGATGATTCTTCAAAAAGAAGGGGAGGTGAATGAAGGCAGGAAACAGGAAAAGGAAGCAGCATGGGGGAGAACCTCTTCCACCCTTTTGGGAACCCAATACCACTCTGCAGCACCCGCCACCCTGGCTGCCCAGTGAGAATTTCTGCCACATTCTGGGGACCCCCAGATCCAGGCCTACCCCAGACCCAGGGAGTGTGTGGGAGAGCTTCTTCCTCTTCCCCCTACTCCACCTTGTTCCCTCCAGACTCAGCTCATACCTGGCATAGAGGTCTGAGGTGAAACCCTGCAGCAGCAATCCTTGCAGAGAGAGTAGGGGACAGTCACCCAGGTAATGCAGGAGAAGAACATCTTGCCACATGGGGCAACAGGATCACTCCCAAGGGCAGCAGCAGGAAGGAGCTGAGCACAGCAGCCAGACCCAAGCTAGGCACAGCTGGATAAATCCAAAATTGGTAGATCTGCACTTTAACTTCAGTAGGCGCTTTGAACCAAAGATCTGCAACAAAGGTCAGAAGACAGTGCTACACAAAATAACAGTGAGAAGGAGCAAAATACAATCTCAGACTCCAAGCCCACCCATAAAAAGTGCAGAGGACCTAACATAGAACAAATTGGGAAACATACAGCTGAAATCAATGAATCAAAAGCTTCTGAACTAAAGAAACAACTGCAGAAAGGTATACAGGAACTCAGATTGGAAATGAAAAAAGCAATCCATAAATTAATACCATCTGCACTAAAAAATCAATGCAGAAACATATGGAGGAAACACAATACCCACCCAGAACAAGTGCAGAGGATACTAGCTCAGCTCAAATGTATGAATTAATAGCTTCTATAGTAAATAAGCAACAGCAGAAAGTTATAGAGGAACTCAGAGCAGAATTCTTTTCTGAAATAAAAAAAGAATTTTCTGAACTCATAGCATCTGAAGTAAAGAAGCAACTACAGAAACATACAGAGGAAACCCAATCTGAAGAAAACACTGCAATAAAAGAATTAATAACTGCTTTTAAAGAAGACATTGATTAAAAAATAGAAGAAATTAGAAAAATGATGGATTCTTTGAATGAGCAATACAGGAAAGAAATAGATTGCATGAAGCAGAGTCAAAGAGATGCAAAGGAACTTAAAATCTCAATCACAAGCTTGCAAAACCATTTAAGTGAAAGTGAAGACAGAGTTTCAGATCTTGAAGATGCTGGTGCAGCTTGTGAAAAGGTAAGAAAGGATCTCTTAAAAACAACTAGGATGCAGGAAAAAATAATCCATCACCTACAAGACGATGCAAAGATTAACAATGTGAGAATAATAGGCATCAATGAAAAAGAAGGAGTCAATAGAAAGGACATTAAAAAATATGGGCAGAAGTAATAGCAGAAAACTTCCCAAATATGAGGAATCAATCTGACATTCAGGTAACTGAAGCATAAAGAGAGCCAAGTAACCTAAACCCAATTAAAAACACACCAAGACATAATCGTCAAAAATGCAGAAATTCAGCTCAAGAATAATATACTAAAAGCCTCTAGAAAAAAGAGGCAGATCACATTCAAAGGAAAACCCATCAGAATTAAGGTCGACTTCTCTTCACAAACCATGAAGGCAAGAAGAGCATGGAGGAGAGTACTTAAAGTCCTCTATGAAAACAAATTCCAGCCCAGACTATGATACCCTGCAAAACTCTCTTTCAAATTTGATGGAGAAGTGAAATACTTCCATGACAAAGAACAACTAAAGAATTTCATGATGACAAACCCAACCCTACACAGGCTCCTGAAAGATGTTCTAGAGAAAGACCAAAATGATCAGAACTTCACAAATAAGATCAGAAGCAACCAACTGAATAGGGCAAACAATGCAACACAGGAGAAAAAGGAATAAATGACAACAGGTAAATAACATGTCAATCATAAGTCAATACACCTCAATTATAACCATCAATGTAAATGGACTCAATTCACCAATTAAGAAAAATAGGCTGGCACAGTGGATTAGGAAACAAAATCCAACAGTATGCTATATACGAGAAACACATTTAATTCATAGAGACATTCATAGGCTGAAAGTCAAAGGATGGAAAACAGTACCACAGGCCTCAGCACCTCAGAAAAAAAAGCAAGGGTAGCAATTCCATTCTCAGACAGTCTCAACTTCAAACCAAGAATGATCAAGTGAAATAAAGAAGGCCACTATATACTAGTTAGAGAAAAAATTCAAGAGGAATTCAACTATATAAAGCAAATCTTAATGGACATGAAAAATCTAATATTCAATACTACAATCTTAACAGGAGACCTTAACAGCCCCTTATCCCAAAAAGATAGGTCAACCAGACAAAAACTTATCAAAGATATAACAGAACTGAACCTGAGCATGAAACAAATGGACTTGGTGGACATATACAGAGTGTTCTACCCAAACACAGCTGAATACACATTTTTCTCATCTACACATAGGTAATTTTCTAAAATAGACTATGTACTGGTCCATAGGTCATGCTAAAGTATATGCAAGAAAACAGAAATTATCCCATGCCTATTGTCTGAACATCATACAATGAAACTGGAAATAAATGACAAAAGAAACCAGGAAAACAGCTTAAATACATGAAAATTAGGCAACACCCTACTCAGGAACAAATAGGTCACAGATTAAATTAAACAAGAAATTCAACAATATCTACAATTCAAAGAAAATTCAAGCACAATTTATCGTAACTATGGGATATGTTGAAAGCAGTTCTCAGAGGGAAATTCATAGCTGTTAACTCACACATTAGGAAAACAGAACAGGAACAAATAAACACCCTAATACTGCACCTCCAACAATTAGAAAAGGAAGAGCAAACCAAACCCAGAGCCCAAAGACAGGAAGAAATCATAAAGATTAGAGCAGAAATTAATTCAGTTGAGATGAAGAAAACAGTTCAAAGAATTAATGAAACAAAAAGCTGGTTCTTTGCATGATTACATAAAATCGATAAGCCCCTAGCTAACCTCATCAAAAAGAGGAAAGAAAAAATTTAAACACAAGCAATAAGAAATGAAAAGGGTGCAATTTCCAAAGACCCGGTGGAAATTCAGAAGATTATCAATAGCTACTTTGAGAAACTTTACTCTCACAGAATAAAAGACACAGAAGAAATGGACAGAATCCAAGAAAGGTACAAATTACAAAAGCTGAATCGACAAGATATAACCACTCTTAATAGCCTAAAAACAGCTAATGAAATATGAGTTGTATTTAAAAACCTACTGACAAAGAAAAGTCCAGGTCTGGATGGATTCACAGCTGAATTCTACAAGATATTTACAGAAGATATAGTCCCTATACTACTCAAACTATTCTATAAATTGGAAAGTAAACAATCCTCCCAAAATCATTCCTGTAGGCAAGTATTATACTGATACCAAAACCAGTGAAAGACTCAACTAGGAAAGAAAATTAGAGGCCAATCTCCCTCATGAACATAGACGCCAAAATCCTCAATAAAATTCTAGCAAATAGAATACAGCAAATCATCAAGAAGATCATACACCATGACCAGGTAGGATTCATCCCAGGGAAGCAAGGATGGTTCAATGTTCGAAAATCTATAAATGTAATATACTATCTCAATAGAGCGAAAACTAAAAACCACATGATCATCTCAATTGATGCAGAAGAGGCTTTTGACAAAGTCCAACACTCATTCATGTTAAGAGTCCTAAAGAAAACTGGAATAGATGGCCTCTACTTCAAACTGGTAGAAGCCATTTATGAAAAACAATGGCTAACATAATTCTAAATGGAGAAAACCTGAAATTTTTTACTCTTAGATCTGGTAAAGACAAAGATGTCCTCTATCACCACTCCTATTCAATATAGTTCTGGAATCATTAGCTACAGCCATTAGACAAGAGAAACAAATAAAAGGAATAAGAATAGGTAAAGAAGAAGTTAAATTATCTTTATTTGCAGATGACATGATACTTTACTTGGAAGACCCAAAAAACTCCACCAAGAAGCTATTAGAATTAATACAGAAATTCAGTAGCTTAGCAGGATACTAAGTCAATACCCAAAAATCAATAGCATTTCTCTACACAGATAACAAACTCACTGAGAGGGAAATTATAGAAACAATACGTTTTACAATAGCACCAAGGAAAATGAAATACCTTGGAATTCATCTAACTAAATAAGTCAAAGATCTTTTCAAAGAAAATTACAGTATTCTTAAAAAATAGATTGTAGAGGATTTCAGAAAATGGAAAGATATTCCATGCTCCTGGATAGGAAGAACCAACATCATGAAGAAGGCCATACTTACAAAATTGCTGTACAGATTAAATGCAATCCCTATCAAGCTACCACCAACACACCTCAAAGAGCTAGAAACTCTTGAGCTAGAAACATCATTCCTAAAATTTATTAGGGACCAGAAAAGACCTAGAATAGCAAAGGTAACTCTGGGCAATAAAGACAAGGCAGGAGGCATTACAATTCCTGACTTGAAATTATACTACAAGGCTACTGTGATAAAATCAGCATGGTACTGGCAACAAAATAGACCTGAGGATCAATGGAATAGATTAGAAGATGCTGAAGCTCGTACAAACACACTCAGCCACCTTATCTTTGACAAAGGGGCCAAACATGCCTCCTGGAAAAAAGACAGCCTCTTCAACAAATAGTGTTGGAAAAACTGGCTCTCTACATGCTGAAAACTAAAACTTGACCCAGGTCTATCACCATGCACTAAACTCAAGTCAAAATGGATTAAAGATCTAAACATTAAAACAGAAACATTTAATCTCCTGGAAGAGAAAGTAGGAGGAACTCTTGAAGACATAGGGGTAGGCAAAGATTTTATGAACAAAAATCAAATTGCATGGGAAACACTTGAAAAAATTAATAACTGCAACATGCTCTTATTGAGAAGTTTTTGCATATCAAAAGAAATTACCAACAAAGTGAAAAGACAACCCACAATTTTGGAAAAAATCATGACAAATAAGTATTCAGACAAAAGTCTGCTCTCTAGAATTTATAAAGAACTAAAAAACACTAGGGCCCCAAAATTTAAAGACCCAGTCCAAAAATGGGCATCCGAGATGAACATACACTTCTCAGAAGATGAAATTAAAGAAGCAAATAAATATATGAAAAGATGCTCCACATCACCAGCTATCTGTGAAATGCAAATTAAAGCAACACTGAGATATCATCTCACCCCAGAAAGAATGACTATCATAAAGAAATCAACAAACAACAAATATTGGAGAGGCTGTTGGGAAAAAGGAACCCTTCTCCACTGCTGGTGGGAATGTAGACTGGTGCAACCATTACGGAAATCTGTGTGGAGACTCCTTAGAAAACTTGGACTGGAAATCCCATTTAAAACAGCTATTCCTCTACTGGAAATTTTCCCAGAGGCTCTGAAAACATCATATCATAGTGATATATGTGTGTCTGTGTTTATAGCAGCACAATTTGTGATAGCCAAATCTTGGAAACAACCAAGATGCCCATCACCTGAGGATTGGATGAAAAAGATGTGGCATTTTTACACAATGGATTATTACTCAGCTATAAAGAATGATAAACTCGAAGGCTTTGTATATAAGTGGATGCCACTTGAAGATATACTCATAAGTGAAATAAACCAGACACACATGTGTAAATATTGTATAGTTTCCTTAGTATAAGAACTCAAAAGAAGAAATACAAATAAAAAGGTATAATATAACTAAAAGGAAAGCAAGAACTTGAGGACTAGACAATGAAAAGAGAGCAAGGAGAAGAGCTAGGAACCATGACAGGGGAAAGCCATACAGTTATATGTAGGAGATGGGTAAGGCAATGATCCTGAGAATCTTCAGAAGATTTTTGAAACTTGTAGTTAATTGGAATGGTTCTCAATCTGACTGACTATATATACTGATACCTGTGAACTAAGCAACTGCACTGAAGATGGCAATTTGTGATAGTAGGTTTATGCTTGGAGTGCCTGTCATTCTGTTCTTCTGAATAAGGGCTGCTTGTCATGACATGCCAGTTGCTGCCATGCTGTTTCTCAGGTAGATGATTCTTCAAAAAGAAGGGGTGGTGAATGAAGCCAGGAGACAGGAAAAGGAATGTCGCGGGACTGTCCTGCTACAAGGTTGTATATGGTTAGATTTCTGGACTTATGTATAAACATAAGAATTATGTAATTCTTTATGCTTATTTTTAAAATATATTTTAATTTTTTAATGTTTTTTCATCATACTCTGTAGGGACTTAAATTTCAACATATCAATACTTGATGAAAAATACCTGTTCCATGTTATTACTAAGATATTTGATATTCAGACAGATAGTGAGGTTAAGCTTAACAGCCTAGGTTGTATGGTAATAACAATAAGCTTCTCTTCGGACTGCACTTTAACTGGTGAAGGATCCAATTAGATTTACAAAGATCACTTGGCTGCTGTGTAGGGAGGTGGCTCACATGGACAACAACAAAGTCAACTCTAAATTCCTTCTACTGCCATCCAACAGAGATTCTAATTGATTAATTAGACTTGGCTAAATAGCTCTTGTGCCCCTGTCGCTCTGGCTTTGCTCACACTTCCCCTGTGCCTACCATGCCCATCCCCATTCCCTCCAGGTCAGATTCATACTTTTACTGCCTATCCTGAACATGCCCATTTTCCTCAGTTCTTGCCACCTGGATTTGATATCTCAAGTCCTTGAGTTCTCTCTCCACTTATTCTTTTCATAGTAGCTTCAAATTCTTCTATTTTGTAGTTATTATGCTCAGATCTCACTGCAAAAGTCCTTGAGGAGGAAAATATAACATCTTTCAATTGTCTGAAGTGTCCTATGTCCATATGAAAAAAAAAAAAAAAAAAAAAAAAAAACTCATGACTGAATGGAACACAACCTCTTTTCTGTTTTCCTCATTCTAACTCCTGGTTTCCTGGAGGCTGGTCCTGTTTTGATTACTTTAAGAATGTTCTCTTCCCTTGTTTGTTTGTTTGTTTTTAATGTATTTGGTACAGAGTCTCACTATGCAGTGCACCTCAGCAGCTCAGACTCACAGTTATCCTCCTGTTTTCATTTTAGCCTCTCCAGCACTGGGATTACAGGTGTGCCCCACCACCCTGGGTCTCAGTGGCCAGCTCAACAGACCTGCAGGTGGTGCCGGCATGGTATGTGGTGTAGGAGATCGAATCCCAGTATTCATGCTTGCCTAAGCAGGCATTTAGTCTGCTGAGCTATCTTACTGTCCCTCTTCTCTCTTGTATAATCCCAAATGTCTTCATATATCAACTTCAGTCATTCCATTTCAAGATACTTAGGGGTTTTGTCATTGTTCATTTGCCTAACAGATCTTTTCTTTTCCTTAGATATCCTATACACTTGCTAAATTAATGTTATGACTTTCATTCCTTTCTAGAAACCCTGGCACACACCTCTACAGATACTTCTTCCCTTTCTTCTGAGTGATATCTCTGACTCTGCATCACTTGTGACCCCTGGAGCCCATCCTGCCCTGCCTAGGAGCCTCCTGCTCTTCTACCTTTAACACTGCCTTCGAGTAGCCCATTAGTCCTTCATCATTTTTATCAAGGCTCTTGTCTGCTTTCCTACCCCCACTTTGGAATTTCCCTCATAATTTGCCCTTTGATCTCTCTTCTATCAACTACTTTCTTTACTATTAAACATTTCCTAATATGACTCTTTATAGACTTTAGGTATATGTACAAGTTAAGAATAGTTACATCTCACCACCACCAGGTTAAATGGTGCTTCAACAGGCTGGATCAAAGACAAGTGCTTCTATAAAAAATGACTTTTCATTGAAGAATATTTGCAAGCAGAAAAACAACACACGAAAGGCCGGCCAAATAGCTCAGCAGATTAAAGCACCTGCAAGCAGGCACAGGGGCCAGGGATTCAATCCGGGCTGCGCTGAGACGGCAATGGAGATGAGGCGTGGTGGCACATACCTGTAATCCCAGCACTTGGGAGGCTGTAAACAGAATTACTATGAGTCCAATCTAATAGTGAGACCCTGCACCACCCTGTAGGCCCTTCCCTAAAATACAAGGAAGAAGGAAAGAAAGAAAGAAAGAAAGAAAGAAAGAAAGAAAGAAAGAAAGAAAGAAAGAAGAAAGAAAGAAAGAAAGAAAGAAAGAAAGAAAGAAAGAAAGAAAGAAAGAAAGAAAGAAGAAAGAGAAAACACACTAATGGCTAGTCAGCATTATTAGTTTTTATGGAAATGTGGATCAAAATCATAATTTGATACCACTGTGTAAGATCAGAATGAGCTAAATTGAAAAATAAGGACAATTCTAAATGCTGGCAAGGATATGAAGAAAGCCACACATTGTTGCTAGATGTGTAGAACGATGCAGTTGGTCTCTTTCTTTTTAAGACTAAACATGCAGTTATTGTGCAACCCAGCAGTTTCACTCCTTGGCACTTCTGGGTTCTCACAAAAATCTGGACATAAATGTTAATATAAGCTTTATTCATGATAACCCCAAAGCGGAGACAGTCCAGATGAACTCCACTAGGTGACATGTCACATCATCACACATTTACACCACTGAATAAGACCCAGCTATAAAGAAAAGTTCACACTGCAAATATACGGGATAATCTGGTTTACTCTCCAATGAAGTATGCTGGCAGAAACAAAGTCAAAGCAGAAAGTTGTATTCTGCATGATTCTTGAACCACCTGGAGGCGTGTATAATATTCTTGAAATAAAAAAAAAAAATCATAGAAACGAACAACTGTTGTGTCTTTGCTGATGGTGACAGAGGTAGAAGCTGATGTGTGGGATTTGCCCTGCAAGGAAGAAAACATCTGTGTCTTGGTCATATCAGGGTCAATACCTGGCTGTGGGCATCAGGCAAAGCTAAAGAAAGGACGCGGGTCCCTACCATTACAACTGCATGTGAGTTTACAATTACCTAATTTTTTCAGTATTTGTTTTATTAGTAGTGTTTGTAAGCACGTGATAGCACTCTTGTGGGGGGTTGGTCCATGTGCAGGAGACACCTTAATCCTTTTTCCAGTCCCTCCCCTCCCCTCCCTCCCTCCTTCTCTTAGACCCCTTCTCATTTCCAAAAGACCCATGTCACCATTCCCTGTTATCTACCTAAAGTTATTATCTATTAATGCCCACCCTGAACAATTCTACAGAGTTTTGTTTTGTTGGTTTATCAAGAGAAATACGTGTGGTTTTACCTGGAATATCAGTTCAATTAAAAAGACATTTTAAAGATGTTTTTCCTGCCTGCATACTTTGTAAGCTGACATTTTTTTAAAACACCTGTACATATGTTTAGACTTTTAGGGAGATGATCCTATTTTATGGTTGATGCAAAGGTAAAAGGCTCTGAAAAGCAACTTAAAACACTCTACTGTGATGTGATGGTCTGCAAACACCTCCTCATTTTGTTTTGCATTAGCTATTGGTTTTTCCTTTTTAACACCTCAGTGAGAAATATTTATCAGGCCCATTTGCTGGTTTATACGGAGATTTTAAAAAGAAAAGGGCTTTTTTTTAAAGGTCAAAGTAAATGCAGTATCAATCCCTGAACACCATCTTCCTTTAGAAAGCTGATTAGCTTATTATTTTTCTTGAAAGCTGAAAGTACATTCAGGAGCTCTCTATTGTCAGTCAAGCAATCCCCGCCACATTCTGACTTAGTAGGTCTGAGAGTTGCCATAGTTACTAATTAACTCCTGAGTCCTGAATGCGTTAGACTTCAGAGCAGAGAAACTGTTTACATTGTGTGAAATGCTTCTGTTCTAAATAAATACGGAGGACGTGCTAAATGCTCTAAATCTTATTGCAAAATAAAATAAACTCAGCTTTTATTAAATTCTTTAAGAAGAGTTTGAATCTGTGCCCCAAAATGAGAACAGACTTTGCATTCACCTTTGACTTCCACAGCCTAAATCAAGCCTGAAATATGTCCTTTCTCTTTCTTTCTAACATATGTCACCTTGTCACTTTATACATACAATCATCTTTTCTGAAACAAAAGTCATCTTCCTAAGTGATTAAATATCTGTGCTTAATATTAAAAATATTAAAGAATAACTTTCTCAGAAGCATAATTTTAAAACAGACATGAAAACCATCATAGTGATATAATTTTTTCTAGGAAAGAAATCATACTTTATAAATCAGAATGTGAGATAATGTAAAGAAATTAATCATTTGTCTTTTTACTAATGTCTATCAAAAATGTTTTCTAATGTTCATATGATATATTTTATATCAATTTATCAAAGCATACAATTAATTTGGTTTTTAACTTTATACTGTTCTTTATTTAAGATGTTCAAATTTACATTAAAAAATGGGGGTCAGTGAGATAGCTCAGTGGGCTAAGCACCTGCTTAGGCAAGTGCAAGGACCGGGTTCCATCTCCAGTACCACATGCCTCGTGGGCCCCACCACTGGGTGTGCTGAGCCAGCCACCAAGACTGGGCATGGCGGCTCACCCCTGTAATCCTGTTGCTGGGAGACTGAAAACAGGAGGATCACTGCAAGTCCAAGCTTCATAATGAGACCCTGTACCAAATACATAAAAAAGAATAATAAAATAATAAATAAAATATGATTTTCCAAAAATAAAATTAGAAAGAATTTAAATATTTCTGATCCTTATAATACTTAGTCTAAACTCATAAAAATATCTTAAAAACCAACATAACCCATTGATGAGCAAATAATTAATTTTACCAATAATTTATCCATGGCTTACTCATGTTTTGTTAATACAGTGTCATGATCATGTACTTTCATTATGTGCCTTTGCAATATAAATTAGAGAATTCCTTAAAATGAGTTAGTGCTTCCAGTACAGTTTATAACATATATGACATGCAATATAAATTCCATATCTACCTCTGAAAGATATAAAATTCACACTTGAGACTGATACCTATGACAATGCAGTGTGTTGAACAGAAGAGCACACCAGGGAACCTGCACCTGGATGCTCCCCGTGGAAAAGGGGGGCACCTGGAAGGCCCACGACCACCCCTCCAGCTCTTGCTTTCCATTCCCTGCTCTACTCTGTTCCTTTATCTGTATTTCACGTACCCCCTGCTCACTCAAGTCAGAAGCAAGAAACCATCTCTTCTACACACAGACACCTGTCAAAACTGCCTTGAAAGTTCTCTCCTATTGCTTCTCTTCATTTCTTGCTCCTATCTTCATCCCACTTTCCTCTTCTCTCTCAAAGAAACTGGCTCCCTCGCTGTTGTCCCTTCCTAATGTGGGCCTCATATAGTCATTGGGTCTCTTTCTACTCTGTGATACCTGTTATGTCCCTGTTCTGCTGAAGAACCTTCCATTTATGAGAGCATTTGTGGAATCCACACTGATGAAGGCCAATCATGCTCTACCTGAAGAGCTGCTTGCTGCACGACAGTGACTGTGATGGCAGTGTGCCCTCCTCGCCTCCCAAGGGCATGTGGGACAGCTCTTCTATGTACCTGTGCCTCGCCCTGTGCCCGACCTCAGTAAGCTGCAGCCTCTCATGCAGGAGTCCATGTCTCAGGTCCCAGTATCCACCCCCCACCCCACAGCAGGTAAAGGAATGATGAGAGCTATAAAGCAACGCAAATAAGAACATATGGACAAACAGAGATAACCGAGATGAAAACAGATAAATGATAGCAAATGGTGCCCAAAGAGGTGTAACTTAAATGGCATGGGATTTTAATGGGAAAAATGAAGACAGCCTTCCCCAACACTGGGGCATCTTAATGCCTACAGATCTCTGGAAGGAACTGATGCATGAGGCAAAGACGTAGAATGTTATCGGGAAACCTTTAGCAACACCTGCTGATTCCCCTTGGTCTATTTTTCATCCCTTCCTACCCCCTCCATCCAGCAGAGGCCCCCCACACTCAGATGTATGCTCACACTTCTTCCTGACTCCACTCCTTAGCACCTCAGCATCTGTTCCTCACCCCCGATGCACTCAGAGATTTCCCTTCTTCCCTTCAAGGTTCAGTGTAAATGTCACTTCCCAGGTGAAGACATCCACAGTCACCACCTGGGCCATGATCAAGTGCAAAGGAAATTTGGGTCACTGCTCTACATTTTCATGTTTTTTGATGTAAAATGGATTTTCAGATATGTAAAAGGATTTGAGACTCATGAAATTATGAAGAGACAGGTGTTTTTATACACTGTCAGAGGAGTACAAATTGATATGACCTTATTGCAGACATTGTGCCAATGTCTCATTAAAACACACGTTTACTGATTTTTCTTCTTCTTTCTCTTGAATTCTAACTAAAATCATAATCAGGGAATATATACATTACATAAATACATAGTAAAACAGGTTCTAAATCCTACTAATAGTATTAAAAATTAGAAATAATTCAAACAATGAGCTATACAAGAATCCTTAAACAAAGTATGAAGAAATAGGGGGAAAGAAACCAATGGGAAAATATTTAATTGAATAGAGGGCATAAAATTCATATTAAATATTGTAAACATAGCAGAATGCAAAATTTAGGAACAATTTTCTTTTTAAAGAGTAAACTATGCAAACTAAAGCACAAGTAAAATAAATCAAAATGCTGCAGTTGTTATCACTAGGTAGCAGGGTTGTGGTTAAATTCTATTTTTTTCTTGATATACCTTTGAATGACTATAGTGAATGAGCAAGTTTAATAGATGCACAGTAGATTAATAAAAGATGCTGAAAATGAATGTTCTGAGCTAGCAGATTGCTTGGCTGAATTACTCCGTCTATTCATCCACTCATTTCCATATTATTGGAAAGCGTTCTTTCAATACTTCTGGGTAGATGCAGCTTTGGTTGGATGCATTTTTATGGTGTTCCTTCCACAAATCAATGCAGCAAATGGTGCTAGGGTCTTCGATCCTTGCTTACCAGCCAGAGGAGTTCTGTCTCTAGATAGCAGCGCTCTGAAATTGGGCACACAGTAATAGATAAATTGGAGTCTCCTACGTGAATGCACAGCACAGACTGAGAGCTTCCTCTAATGGGCCAGAGGCAGCGTGTCCGTTAATGACCTTCACAAAACAAGACGTTCATTATCTCTAGGTCATACTGACATTTTACTTACTACTAAGAAAAAAGTCACTTTCAAAAAGCCAGTGCACAGTCACAGAAAATCTTTATTAATTCCGTGTAAAGCCAGTTTTCTTTCATTCATACTGACTTTGCCTTGTTTGTTTTTCTTAAGGATATTTCTGAGGCACACGTTTGTCTACTTAGGGCACAGGAGATCTTCACAGCCTTCTCAATGTGGTTTTTATGTAAGAAATGTTTCCATGTGATATCTATAATTTTTGTGCTGCAAAATACAGGCTGATGCTACTCTATTGGTTAGGGAACAGCCCTACTGGGGTGACTGGGGACTCCTAAAGATTGCTGAAATGCAAAGATGAGAGAGGAAGGTAGGAATTGTCATGTAATTCCTGGCAAGAATTTGGCGAATAAGCATAATATAATTATTGTACTTTTTGAAAAAGCAAAAAGTAGTACTGTTGACCTCACATAGAACACTGTGCTGATAGAGTTTCCAAAGCCTAAAAATATATTTTTAAAAATTTAGTTTGTAGTGACATGGATAAAAAGAGAATTATATGCAAAAAGAATTGAAGATTTGAATCTGAAAGGAAATGTGCTGTCTTTTTCCTTAAGGACTTCAGCGACTTTCTGCATTCTAAGCCCTCAGTGCAGAGATCTTGAAGGAAAGTTATTCAGTCATACACAGAAATATTTGTTGCTAAAAAGCAGCAAAGAAGTCAATTGTTTTGTTTTGTTTTTTGTATTTTAGGACAGGGTGTAAGTAGATTCAACTTGTAGTGATCCGCCTGTTTACAGCCTCCCAAGTGCTGGGATTACTGGCATGCACCACCACACGAAGTCTCAACTGACGTCTCAGAGTAGGTGGAGGCGGGGGGGACACAGTGGGAGTGGGGATCGAACTCCCGGCCCCTTAGTCTACCTAAGCAGGTGCTTTAAACCACTAAGCTATTTGGCTGGCCCAAAAATTTGAGGGATTTATTTTTTGGCTACTTTAGGCTGCCTTAAGGATGGGTCTGGTGCAGCTTCTAGGACTGGGAATTGAACCATGGTCCCCTGCTCCTGACTGGGTTTGCTGGAGCAGGTGCTTAAAAAACTGACCTAGCCCACAAGGCTTGGAAAGTTGAGAAGGATGTTTTGTTTTTGTTTTTGTTTTTGCTTTTGGCTGGCTGCCACCGCCTTAAGGGCAGGTCTGAAAAGGCATGGGAAGCTGGGAATCAAACCGTGGTCCCCAGGCACTTAAATAGGTGAGCTAACCCGCAAGCCCCCAGTCAATTTATTTAAATGACAACTCCATTATTATACTGTAACAGAAGAGAGACAAAGGAATAACAAAATTTCTCTTCCTGTACTGGCTGAGCAACTTCTAAACAGAATTTTTAGTAAGTCTACCAAGAGGTAAAATAATAAAAACCCAAATCTCAGTGTCACTCATAAAGAAACTGAAATCCTAGCACTTTTCAGCATTTTATCACTTAAAGATGATTGAAAGCTATTTTTTCATTATTTAAGAGATTATTATTATCCTTATTTATTTATTTACTGTACCAAGTGTCACTTTTGTAGGCAAGACACCGACCTGTTATGTCTCAAAGGGTGAAAAACCTACACCCTTTTTGTCTGGGTGTGGTCAACAAACCTCACAAATCTTCAAACTGATTTTGAGACTAAAGTGATTTATTTTTCAAAGATCAATTTCCTCAAAAATGAAGCATCTAGTCAGCTCCTGTGAAGAACATGAATGCCTGGAGGTGGAACGGGTTTCCATCTTCCTTCCTGTGCAGTATCTCTGAAGACGCTGGCCCAGGGCTCTGGTAAAGCTGGGGTGCACAGGGTCTCTGGGTCCTTGATCTTCAGGAATGGAGCAAAGGAGAGAGTGAAAAGCAATATAGAAGATGTCAGAATAGAAGCTTGCAAGCATCCCCTGCTGTGTGGCTTGGGGCTATTCACTAGCCTTCTCTGGTAGTATTTCCTCATGCATGCAATAAAGAGACAGTCTCACTTAGTGTTTTTCAAAATCGGTACAGAATTATGTGAAATATAAAATTCCATTGGGGGAACACTTTGAGGACTTTCAGAAAAATAAATTCCTTTGTACAGAGCCTTAGGAAACACAGAAGGGATGGAGAAGTACAAAAGGAAGAAGTGTGTAATTTTCCTTTACTGAGAATGTTCTCTGAATGAATGAAGAGGATTCCATGAGAAAATTAAAGGTGAAGCCAAGAGATTTTAATTTTCCTAATTACAGGTAAACATGAGCAGAGCTGCAGAAGTAAAGAAAAGCAAATTTTGGATCATTCACTTTGAAATTCCAAACTCCCTGACATAGGATCAGGGAGTTTCCATACCTAGGCTATAATATTTCTCCAGGGGCAAAAGATTATTTTTTTTTTCATTCTACCACAAATGCACATATTAGAGTTTCCTTCCTATGATACAGTTCATGGCTTATCCTGGAGATATCAACACTCAACCACTGAATATGTGTTCAGGGTCAGTTATGTGTAGGCCAAAAATGATAAATCCTCACCAGTGTCAACTTCTTCCTCTTCCAGCAGCTAATCAGAGAAAGTAGGATCAGCCAGCCACCATCAGTGGTGCAGACTGGCACACAGTTGAAACCCACTTCTGATTCTTATTGTAAAAAGAATACTGAGTTGAGGTCAAAGCACCTGACCACTGACCCCTCAATCTGACTCTTATTGTGCTTAGTCAAGTCACAAAATTCCCCTTGGCATTTCCTGTGAAAATCGGGGGACTTCGCTAGAAACCTTTAAGGCTACAGACTGCTCCAGTGACTTGTTATTCTAATATATACAGATATATTTTGTGTCACCAAAAAGCCCACCACCAGCACCAATATATACATTCACATTAATGTGTGATATTTTATAGTCCCAGTTTCAGGAGTTTAATCCCATATAATACTACTTTGCCTAAAAAAGGAACACTTGGCCCGCCAGATAGCTCGGCAGACTAAAGTGCCTGCTTCAGCAGGTGCAGGGACCAAGGTTCAATCCCCCACACCCCCGCATGGGCATGCCAGCTCCACCCCCAGGGGTGCTGATACAGAGACTGAGACTGGTCATGGTGGCCCACTGAAGGGAGGCTAAAAACAGGAAGATCACTATGAGTCAATCTGTGTAGTGAGACCCTGTAGACCCTGTACTAAATATAGAGAGAAAGAAAGAAGAAAGAAAGAAGAAAGAAAGAAAGAAAGAAAGAAAGAAAGAAAGAAAGAAAGAAAGAAAGGAAAGAGGAAAATACTTTCAGGTAGGTAATATATTAAAAGTAATTGTTTATTTCCCACTTGAATGAGTTTATCAGGTTCTTTCTTACCAAAGAGCTTATCTACTCTTCCCCTTTTCACTTGTCTTCTTTATTTTGCTCTACTAACCTAACTGTAATTAGACCAATTAATTGTTTTCCCTACAAAATCAGAAATGACTAGGCATTCATAGTAATGATTTGTGTAAATACTTATGACTACTTTCACTCCACAGTTCTGTACTTACTCCCACTTGTCTATACATAATGATACATAGCAGGAAAGGCGATACTAGAGTCCTACTCCAGTAGCCAGCACAACTCTATCAAGTATTTCACTGGTACAATATCACCTTTTACATATTTTTCTTTATTTCCATCAACTCAAAAAAAATTTATATCATATAAGAGATAAAATATATCACATCAAAGAGATATGACAGTTATATGTTCCAAAGTACAATTCATCTAAGGAAAAATATTAAGAAAAACACAGCAGCAACTCCATCTTCAGAAAAAAAAAATGAAACAAGATTATATCCCACTTTCAGTAGAGAATCTGCCCAGAAAACAACTCCTATGCTTTCTGCTGTGATGTTGAGCAAAGATTTTCATCTATGGAAGCTGCTGTATGCCTTTAAAATGATGAATGATAATATTCTCACATCATCTTTAAGGTCTATAAGAGAGTATACAGATATGTAATATGACATTTATATTCACAAAGTTAATCTGACATTATGGAGTTAAAAATTGAGGGAGTTTGGACCCAAAACCAAATATGAGTACTTACTATGTTGGAGCTTATAATTCCTACTACACCTGGTTTTTTAAACTTTTTTATTTTAAAGAGAAAATAGCAATCAAGCAGAATTTTGAAACAGGCTAGTAGGATGGTTATAATAACTAAGGCATTGCCTATTATTGTCTTTGTAGTATTCAGAGTGCAAAATATAGGCATGCTGTCTGGTCTAAGCAATATTAGCCCAAAACTATCTTTTCATCCAATCATTCATATTTACAAGGAAAGCCAGAATGGAACAAGGACTAACATACACTAGAATTGGAAATAATGGCAATTTCACCACTAGAATAGCGATGATGTTACAACAATCTGGATCCCATTAAAATATACATATTCAAATTGTTCCCATGTTGAAGCATTTAAAGTCAGAAAATGGATTATGGGTTATTACTGACATACGTAAAGCTTACACTTTGTAAACAGACACTGTGGAAACAATCAGCCCAAGAATAGACTTTAAACTCTGAGTACAGAGACAATGTCTAGTTTACCCCTTACAGAGACAATGTCTAGTCTACCACTATCGCTCCAGATGCCTGCACCTTGTCTATACTTCCTCTATTACGTGCCCACTACACAGCTATCATTTTGTGAAATTATTAAGATATTGCAGTGACTGTCTTCCACACTCGTTTTATTCATCTTCACATAAGTTCTATGACAGGTACTAGCCCCCTTTAATTCATTAGAAAACTGAGATTTAAACAAAAGTAAGTTATGTCCAAGATTATAAAATTTAGGAGGAATAGCATGGGAATATCAAATGTACCCCTGATAACTTATTAACTTTCACACTTTGAATAACAGAAAAGTTATGCATTTTCATTGATTGTCCAGACATATCATTAGCATGTATATTATTAAGTTCTTCCAGGATACTTAGAAATCTTGGGTATAACTAACCCACTGACGACTGCCTAGTTTCATCAGGGAGAATAGGAATGAGTACAAGGCTTATGAACTTGGACTTAGACATTTCTTTTCTCAGAGGCATAAGCCCTGGTGCAAGAATACCAGGAGAACCAGGTCCTAATTCCAAAAGCATTTGGAATTTCTAAGATAATTCTCAGGAAAACATACCTAAAAATAGACTGCATGACTAAAAAGTAGACTGTATGACTAAAAATGTAGCTTCATTATTAAAAACATCTTTGAGGATTACTAACTAAACAGATATATTTAAGTTTCTGTTAAGTATAAAGCTTTCACAGAAAACTAGTTCTGCACATTCAGGAAGCTTGCATTGAAGAATATTGCTTCCTGAAAGAGAGATAAAAGAACAATTGGTGACACCAGTCATCCAAATTATCATGGAGCAGAGATGGTAGCCTCTTAGCAGACACACAGAACTGTACCACATGTCATCCAGATCATCTCAGATGGGCTAGAACTAGCACCTTCAAGGACAGAGGCAGTGATGTGACTCAAATCTGAGCCCAGTGGTATCCATTGCCCTCACCACACGTTTATGCTTTATCCACAGGTGCTCTGACAATGCCTTACTATCCATACTGATGAGGCACAGATCCTTTGTTTTACAGATCTGCTGGCTAAGCACAAGTTCTATAAGTATCCTTGCACTTACAGCTAGGAAATGCATAATTGTCACAATAATAGGCTACATTTGTTAAGAACTCACTATGTACTTTGTGCATATAGCATTATGTACTATTCCAAGATTTCTATTGGTATTATTCCATCTAACCTGCAAAGCAACACAGTGATATTGATACAGTTACAATTTTCATTTTACACAGGAGAAAAGTGGAGGTTGCATTGGTTAATTGCACATTAAACCCAAATCTCTCTAACTCCCTTTCGTTTGCTCTTAAATATTGAGCTCTGTTATATCTGTCAGGCAGGGACTACTCCATCACACGTAATTCTGGAGCCACAGAAGAGCGATGCAGAACAAATGCTACAACCTTGACATCACACATATATGGGAAATAGCATTCAGTACAGACAATGACTTGGATAGAGAGTTCGCTTACATAGGTTAACAGGACTAATGAAAGCAAGAAAGGAGGCTGGCAGAAAAGGGAAACCAAGTGCAGAGGAACAAGAGGAAGTTAAGTTACAGGAGCCACTGATCATAGAACTAGGAGTACGTATGGCTGAGCCAGTGGAACAAGGAGAGAACAAGAACGAGAGTTTGTCTCTGTGTCCTGATATTTGCCAGCTTTTCCTATTGGTGGACCTGGCTGGAATATGGTCAGTAAGGAGGCCCAGACGATTGAACTTTCAACAGCCTGCTACCTGGGACAATGGAGGGTGAGTCTGCAGAGCACCTATGCCCACAGTACAGAACAGACCTGCCTCTCTGCTGAGATGGACAGCTCAGCTGAAAGTCTGAAACTACTCTGATTAATAGTCAAAATAGTAATCACTCAGTGTATAAAATTACCTTACCCTCCTGTCCTACATGTTCTGTCCCTGTAGATGTCCCCTTCTGGTTCCCCAGATGTTAGCAGTATTTCACATAGACCTGAAACCTGCTTACAGCCAAAGGATATCACAAAATGCCCTGAAAGTGTCATCCTACCGTGGTGAGATTATGTTTTAAAAAATATACTGCTGTCTCAGAGTTCCATATGTCCAGTGTGGGTGGTATAAATGCATTCATTTTTAAAATTTCTAAAACTTCAGAAAACTAGGTCTATAATAGTGATTAATCATAGCCAAAAGTTGGATGCTATTGGGGATGTAGAGTTGTAGATGGGGTATGAGTTGGTGGAAAGAATTGAGTGGGATGAATTGAATTATAAGAAGACTAAGAGAAATTGCTCTTATCAATTGTGATGTGATAAAATGTGGGTCCTTTGATACTATGAGAAACAAAGAAATATTGAAAAGGACAAAAGAAGTTTGTAAAATTCATTCTATTAAGATTCAAGTCAATTAATATTAAAATAGTGCCTCCATTTCCAAGAGATTTTAAAGTAATTCAAATCAGTAGTTACTTTTTTGCTCAATAGTTCTAACATTTCAGGTTAACAGAAGCAATAAATCAGTCCCAGGACAGATAATCAATTAAGTAGTGTGTTTCCACAATATCCTCAATGGTGATAGATTAAGAAAAAATGCTGCCACTTTATTTTATCTTTTGAGCCGTTTTTTTTGTTTGTTTGTTTGTTTGTTTTGTTTTTTAATATTGAGAATGGCCTTAGGTTTTCATTGGTAAACTGAAAATTCAGGGCATGGAATAATAAAAGTGGGTAAATAAACAAAGCAAAGTAAATTGCTATTTGTAATATTACTTATCTCATTAGTCTAACACCTTTAGGGAAGCACCAGGAGCCACGCATTGAAATTACACATGTCAAATTGGGCATTTTCTATGATCCATTAAGCTTTCCTCAATAGAAAATTAATTATGTTGCCATTCCATAATTCTCTCCTGAAACATTTACACAGGTGTCAAGGATGCACTTGACATAGCTCAGAGCCCCATCATGCCTTTAACTAAAGCATTTAAAATGCGGTACATAAGTGGAGAATAGCTGTGGAATGAAATGTATGTAAATCAAAGTGGTAAATTTTGAGAAACAAACCATTAAATATACTTGGGGGAACTTATATTGTGGCTTTTCTAAGGCTGGGTTTGTTGCTGGTTTTCATACTCTAGGTTAGATTTGCCTTTAGATTTTGAGATCTTTTCAACAAATCTTTGAAAGAAAATGAGGTTTTATTTTTTTTTAAATATTTATTTGTTTTTGCAGTACTGGGGATTGAACTCAGGACCCTGTGCTATTTCCTGTTGTATCGGTCTTGTTTTATCTTTGTCTTAACCATCCAGCAGAAAAGTATAAAAAGTAAAGCCATATTAATATGCTGAGCTGTAAAAGGCTCAAGTTAACAACTTCTGACATTGCCAGTCCTATGGATAACTCATTACTATTATGGACTACTGGACTATATTGGATTATTTTGCTGAATTCATGCATCTACAATATTTAAATGGCAGTGGAATACCCATCTCTAAAAAAACTAAACAAAAAAGAGGATACAAATGGAAGACCATTTTGTATCTGTATATGCAAAATATTAGGATAGATATACAGCTACTTTCTCTTAATTCAGTGAGAAGAAAGATGTACACTAATAGTGTTTGGACAGGATATCATGTCTGCATCTTGTACTATGAATAACCACCACGAAGACAATATGCAATGCATTAATTATTGAAACTGTCCTACTAATCGGTTTTGAAACTGTCTCATTGTTATTTGTTTCTCAATAAAATTAATTTAAAAAAGAAATCAACAAAATGAGGCTACTGCGCCACTGTCCTTTTCTACTCTGAAGTTCTACAGGAAATGCATTGCAATGTAATTTATTGCTCCAACATCCCACATTCATGTTTAATTTTGATGAACTCTCTCAGAGTAGAACATATCAACTTTTCAATTTCAAATTGTCTTTCACAAGCTCAAATCATTCCTTTTGTACTTATGATCTGATAGAGACCCCTGTACAGAGTCCCAAGTCAAAAATGGTAAAAGAAAAGAATTCCTGAGAATTTGAAAGCTTTTCATTAAACTTAAGTTTGAAATGTTGCACCATTTTGCAGGTATAATTGTGCATAATTGAGAAGCACCAGAAATGTGCTACCCAACTCCATTATTATACCCCGTGCAGCTATATTTTGGGATGAGTAAATTTTGATTTGCAATTCTGTATCTTTTTATTATTTTTTTCTCTTTGAAATAAAAAAGAGAATCCAAATCTTCCTTTAAAAGGGTAGAGTTTCACTTTCTTCTTCTTCTTCTTCTTCTTCTTCTTCTTCTTCTTCTTCTTCTTCTTCTTCTTCTTCTTCTTCTTCTTCTTCTTCTTCTTTTTGGAACTGGGGCTTGAACTCAAACCCTTGCACTTGCCAGGGAAGCAATTATTCCACTGAGCCATCTCCCCGGCCCCTAGAGTTTCACTTTCTATCTGGACCCAGTAAAATAACTCCCACAAAGAAGAACAGCAAAGTTGGGTCACTGTGCATCAACAAAGCAGTGAGAAAAATGAGCAGCAGTATTCACAAGCACATCTACTCAGTGGACTTTGAAAAGCCTTGCATAACAGGAGATAGGAGTCCAGACATGTCTGTTGATATCAGATTTGTCAAAGCTCTTTGGGACAAAATCAAATATATAAATAAATAAAAGAAAGTCCCACAATATATGCATGTGCAATTATCCAGAATATATAATGGAAATTCACAAAACAGATTCTATACTTTGGTAAGCTGCAGTAACTTTTATCACTTTCAAACTGTTCAATTAGTGTGAATGATAACTAATCTCTGATTATCAAATGATGTTAGAATATTATTTGAAAGAGAAAATGTTTCAGTCTCATGTTTCTTCAAAAGGCCTAACCTTAGGTGTTGAGCAAGTGTTCAGTGTTTTATGAAACAGTATGACATTGATTGTCTCAAAGGATACTTACAACAACCTATGGACCACACAGATCCAAAGGTATGATCCCACTGTACAGCATAAGAAGCTGAGGTTCATGGAGTCTGATGGTTTGCCTGTGTATCCCCCAAGTTGTAATGGAAAGGACAGGAGACTTAAAGAGGGAAGAGCACCCCTAAGTGACTTGATGGCAGCCAGCAGGATGGACCTCAGTTCAGAGCAGAAGACTCCAATCATCCCTGCCTCCTTCTTAGACCATAAGGAATGTCAGCAAGCAAGCTCTGCCATCTCTTTAGTGTCCTACATGGTAGTCACCTAGATTTTCTACGTCAAGACAATAAGGAGGAGCCAGGGAGATGGCTCAGGGGAATGAGCACTTGCCTGGCAAGTGGAGGAACCTGAGTTCAATCCCCGGTTCTGCCAAAAAAAAAAAAAAAGGACAATAAGAACAAGTTGGCACTGTTCCCCAAGAATTCAGAAGCCATGAGGTCTGCGATTAGTTCATTCCTCTGATTTTTAAATCCAATGTTTTAATTATGGCTTGTATGTTAAGTTTCAAAATTTTGGGTTTGGTTAGACCATTGACTTGATATTTTATCCTAAAATAATGAACTTGACCTCCTGCTTAATTAGCTCCAAAATAACTAATCAGAGTGATCTCTCAGGAATAGAGCACAAATTCTTTCTTCTTAATTGCTACATTCTACTCATGGAGAGGAAGTGATCTATCAATTACAGATTAGTACTGGGTTAGATGTCAGCAAATCTTAAACAGGTTCCATGGACATATTGATCAAGAATAGTTTCTTTTAAAAAAACATTCCACCAAACATTTTTAACATTGGAAAATATTTCCAAAGGACAGATAAGAAGGTACAACCTCTGCGCTGAAAATACAAGTGCCTAACAATTATGGAAAAAATTAACTTGTTTTTAGGCCTATTGACTTTATTGAAAACAAAACCATAAAGCATCTCAGGAAAATAAGAAGCAAACGAAATTCCAAAGGATATTTTAATTGCTCAAGTCAGTCCTTCCTGTTCACCATGGTTAGCCATTTGTGTCAGTCATTATTGTAATTTTGTAACTGATTGGTAATTTATATTTTATTTTCATTTTAAAAAAATTGTGTATTTGTACAGGGTATCACTATGCAGCTCAGACTCTAGTGATTCTCCTGTTTCACCCTCCTCAATGCTGGGATTACAAGTGTATGCCAGCACACCAGGTCTTGATGGCCAGCTCAGCATACCCAGGGTGGGGCTGGCACAGTATGTGATATCAGGGTAGAATCTGGGTCCTTGTGCTTGCCTAAACAGGCACTCAGACCACTGAGCGATCTCTGCGGCCATATATTTTCATTTAGTGACTCATATTATCAACTCCCCCCAATGAAACAATTTCTATCCAAACCTCAAATAAAAGCATTCAGCCTCCCTGTATTTTGACTAATTCCAAGTGCACACATTTGTGTAAAAACAATTTCATATGTAAGGCATAGAGTTCATTTCCAGTGGTTATGAAGGTGCTTGAGAGCCTCTCCCAGCAATAATGTGTAGAGGATTTTGCTGACATCCATAGGGAATGATTTATGAATGATGCCTACAGAAAAAACAGGGCAAGATTCCCAATTAATCAAGTTCCAAAGTATCTGACCAGAGGATGCTGTTCGGATCACTGGAAGCACATTAGCCAAAGATGACCCCTACTTTTCAAATAGCCTTAAAAAGAAACATGTAATGAAAATAATCTATCACCCAGGAAGTGATGAGTACTAGCTTTTAATGAGACAACAAACCCAGTGGTGTGTTTAATACAAATAAATAAAGTCTACTCAGAATTTGCATAATTTGCAGAGGAATCTTAATATATGTTCATAAGGTAGAAAATGACTTCCACCAAAGAGGTGTTAAAACTAAACATCCAGTTTCCTAGTGACTTTCCACCTCATTATTTCCCCTAGGAAGAATTTTTGGCTTCACTTTGTTTTAAAATTTAGTTTCACTGTGTTGAGACAATTTATGTAGATGGTTGTTTTGGTGTACTGTGCCTACCATTAAAAAACTCAATTTTTATTGTTATTACAAAACAGAGAGCTGTAATTTACCAATGCAGATGGCAGAGAACTTAACACAAAGATGGTAACGGTTATGCACATAGATAACAGAGCAAACAAGAACTATAGAACCCATGTCCCCTCTGGATGAACACGAAACACTGCACTACATACTCAGTTCGTTTATTTCACCCCAAATACAGTAAACTGTTATATTACCATCTTCTCAACCCAAAGGGCATCTGTGGGGAACACAGGGTCTCTTAGAAACCACCACTAAACTATATCCAAGCACAGAGGTGATCTCTGAAGTTCTCTGGTAAAGTCTCTGCAAGCAAATCCTGGAAAGAGATGGTGATGACTCAATGCATGAATCAGTTGAACATGTGTACGTGTGTGTGTGTGTGTGTGTGAGAGAGAGAGAGAGAGAGAGAGAGAGAGAGAGAACACCAACAACTATTCCTGGCCAGTAATCCTATCCTTTGTGCTCTGTTCCATTATAATTAAACAATTCCCTACTGACACCACACTGAGCTAATCTGCTCATTTACCCATAGGCTGCTAAGGGCTTATATTAAACATCCAGTAATGAGACAGTTTTGCCCTTCTATTGTCAGTTATTTTTAATATTTCAGATAAGACAAACCTATTATGCTAATATTTCACCTCAGATTTCCCCTAAAGAATTCAAAGTGCTTCAAAATACATTACGTCATACTCTTCCCACATTCCTTTAGGAAACATGGGTAGAGTTATTTAATGCCATTTCCAATTCACATCAAAGTAAGTGAAGATTCAAGGCTGCTTAGGGCTGGTCTCAACAGCATTACTTGAGTCAGTTTGATAAATAAAGCAGTTGTATTAAATCCTATCACACAGATCCAATCTTTGGGCCTGCTATTGGTAAGCCAGTTTACCAGGTGGTTAAGGGGTCTATGGGTACATACATGTTCATTTATGTCAGGGACGCAACCTATTTTTTACCTTTGAAGGTTAAAGTATATGCAAGTATAATCATTGTCTCTTTTTATTAATTGCAGCAGATTCAAATTTATCTCTTTAAATTACCCTGTCATTCACCTAATATATAACATCTTCCCTAAAAGGAAAAAGTTAATCTTATAGTTAGTATAATAAGAATGACAGTATTGTACATATTGTATTGTCAATAGAAGCATTCATATATGTGAAGGCTAGGAAAAAATGAAAATAAAAATGTTTTTCTTATTAGACTAGATTCATCTTTTTATATTAATAAAAGTCAGTTGTTCATTTGAAAAACAACAGGCTCTAGCACAACTTTCTTAGGGTTTGCCATAAGACAAAGTTACGTTGCAGTGATACCTGCTGATCTATCCAAGGTCATAGAAGGCCAATACGGTGAAGCTCAAGTGAAGGAAAGTTTGTTTTACAGAAATCTGCTTCACACTAGAGTAGTACTATGAATAGAACGGCAGTAATGGTATGTTGCTTAACAGCTCCAAGTCTGGAATCTACTTGCGTGGGCCTAAATACAAACATTACCTTGTATTAACTGTACAATTTAAGGCTTATCACTTAGCTTCTTTGCCTCAGTTTCCACATGTGCAAATTGAACACTATAAAACAATATTAGTTTCACTAGGCTTGTATAAGCTCATCATGTAATTATACAGTGTCACACAATATCTAGCCCACAAGATAACACTGAATAAATCTCCATAAGTTCAAGTTGTCACCATTATTCCTAAACCTGGTTGATCATTGGAAACACCAAAGAGCTTATAAAACTCTGTTTCTCCCCAGATCATATTTACTGAATCAATACATCATAGATACTCCAAGAAACTTACATCCTTAAACTTGTGTAAGGGAATTTCTAGTCAGTTGAGTTTAACACTGTTCTAGCATCAAGAAATCATAGCAGTTATTTCAAAGAGTTAAAAACTACTCAGAAATAATCTATAGAAGTAAAATCAAAAAGAAATTTGCTTTCCTATCCACTGTTTCAGGGAGCCAGGGAGATAGCTCTGCAGAATAAGCACTTGCCTGGCAAGCTCAGGGGACTGAGTTCTATCCCTGGTTCTGCCAAAAAAAAAAAAAAAAAAAAAAAAAAAAAAAAAAAAAAAAAAAACAAAACCACTGTTTCAATGATGTGTGCCTATTTAAAAGCATATATGTCTATACAAGAAATCTAATTTATATTAATTATTTAACATGATGGTTCGTTATCAGTATTGCCTAAAGAATTATGTTAAATTCGTCAACAATATATCATACTGATGCTTAAATCCATTTGTAAAAGCAGACCTATATGTCAACTTCACCTTTGAGCCATTAATTCATTGTTATACCATTTTATACTGAGATTATGGCCTTCACGAAATGCTATCTTCTACCTCATTCAATAGTATGTAGCTTATGCATTTTAAAATTGAAAATTTTCATCAACTGAAGTTTTCAATGACAGTCGATGTGACAAAGAGATGTATAAAGTATTAAGAAGAAATGTCATCTTATTAAAAATTAACATAATGATTTCAAACAAAGTAATGAAGTAGGCCTTGCTGCTCCATGAGGTAGGACTTCTTGCTAGCCACAGTCCCTGGTGAGATTCGCACCACAATTTGATCTCTTGAAAAGTAAGAATACAGAAGACAAACATAATTTCGTTTGGACATGCAGTCTGTCAGGAACTTTCAGGGGTTTGGATGCTGTAGCCTGCAGCAGACAAGATAAGAAATAACGCAATAAGAAGGCACTCAGAGGATTTTTTCTTTTCATTGGAGAAAGGATTATATAAAATAGTATCAAAAATTATCTTAGAAAATGCTTCTAATATGCTCTGGCAGATGCATATGGAGAGATGACCTCCTTTTTTCACAGATAAATGCCATAATTAGAGATCTTGTCAGCATACTCCCCATTCTACACAATTTGATGGAAGGAAAAAGTTGGCTATGTGACAGACCTTCCTTCAGTGCTAAGCCCTTCCCTGACCCCCAGCATGACCCTCACCAAGGGATCGTTCTTCCCTAATCTGAGCTTTTCCAAGCACTTCTGAGTGACATGCAAATCATGGAAAGGATTAAATTTGATAGTGTAAAATTCGGTGATTTAGTATTTAATGCAGAGTAAACATATGGTAAATATGTAGGTTTTAAAAAATCCTTTTCTGTCTGGTGAGATAGCTCAGCAGACTAAGTGCCTGCTCAGGTAAGCACAGAGACCAGGTTTCAATCCCCAGCACCACATGTTGTATGAGCCCTGCCCCCCAGGCGCAACTCTTGGGAGGTTGTAAATGGGCAGATCACTACGAGTCTAATCTAGTAGTGAGACCCTGAACACCCTGTAGACCCTTCCCTAAAATAAATTTTTTTAAAAGACAAGGTTTTCAAATACCTCTTATGATGAAGTAGTCATATACATTAGATACCATGTTCTAAAATTAAGACAATATTAACTTCTTGTTCATTCATTCAATAAATATTATGCTATCTGTAGCATTTTATAAACTTACATAGAGACGAATAGCAATAGTGATGTAAGCTGTCATTATAAAAAGACCAAACAGGGCTGGAGAGATAGCTCAGTGGTCTAAGCACCTGCCTGGCAAGTGCAAGGACCAGGGTTCAATCCCCAGTACAGCATAACATGTAATCTCAGCAATGGGGAGGCTGCAACAGGAGGATCACTGTAAGTCTGGGCTGTTTAGTGAGACCCTGTATCAAATAAATAAATAAATATTTTTAAACTGTAAAAAAAAGAAAAAGATCAAATAGTACCTAAAAATAAAATGAACAGAAAACATGACATACCAAATATGTCACTATGTATTTACAGTACATAAAAATTTACAATCATGATCCTGGGTTAGAAAGAAAGAATGAAGTAGTCAGAACCACATGTGATACTAATAACTACATGAATTTACAAAGGTCACTTAATTGTTTTGACACTTATTATTTCAAAATAGAATGACATTAATATCCTTTCCCTCTGTTACACAGAGCATTTGTAGAAAAGAATTATTACTTCATTAAGTTGTTTTAGTAATCAAATATTCCAATATAAGAATAAAGAAATAAAATAATTAAGATATGCTCTATACATGTGTCAATCCCCAAAACAAATGCAGCTCTAATGTATTGCAAATACACACTAATAAAAATTGAAAATAAACAACAAAAAGCAAAACAAAGAGCTAAAAAAGCAAACCGAGAGGACAATCTTTGTTTAAAAAATTTTTAAATAAAAAAATTTAACTGATACATAAAAACATAAAAATTATTGATATTAGAGAGGTGGCATGTATACCTTCAATGACTATATGCATTGTGTAATTCTTAGACTAAACATATCTATCTTTCAAACATTGATCATTTCTTCATGATGAAAAGATTCAAATTCTTCGAGCTCTTGAAATGTGCAACATGCTACTGTCACCTATACTTGCCCTAATATCTGCACACCAGAACATCCTGCTTAGATCTTTCTGTAGCTCATTGGAATACCCTCTCCCAGTGTTCCCATCAAAGCTAAATAATTCTGAGCCAGGAACTGTGAATTTCACTGTTAAACTATCAAGCCCATTCACAAAGTACACAGCCCTAACCAGCATCCTTCACCAGCTAGCACTTTAACAAGGCAAAACATGCCTGGTAAAAATCCAGCCTTCACCAAACAACCAACCATGGATCACAGAAACCCAAATGCTCTAGCAAAATTATTAACACTCCCAAATAAGTATCCCAATTTCAAAGAGAAACATGCTGAATCAGAAATGCAAATTCTGAGAACAAAAAATGGACAACAAGGTAGAAGAGAGGAAATGAGAGCTGCCTGGAGGCAGGACAGACGTAGAGAGATTCTCACTTCCAGCAAACAGAAGTAGATATATGAGGCCTACAATGTGTTAAATAGCTTGATTACCTTTGCAAGATGCAGCTGTACACCAAAACACCATGTTGTACATGACAATCATGGATAATTTTTACTTATGGATGTAAAAAATGCATAGGTGGAGGAATACCACTCTTAACCACTGTAAGTGTGCATGATAAATGATGTTGAGACCAGTTGCTACACATCTGAACTAGATATACTCTCATCTATTCATCACTCCTTACACTGAATCCTAGGATAATCATCACTTAGACATACAAATGTAAAGTAAAAGGAAAGTGGCAAAAATTACTGTATACACATGTATATGTAATTTTATCATAGATAATATCTTCTTAACAACAAGTCTCCAGAAAAAGTGAGGGATTTACCTGTATAAAATTGAGGTGCTGGTGAGATAGCTCAGTAGAATAAGAGCTCGCCTGGCAAGTGCAAGGTCCTGAGTTCAATTCCTGGTACTGCAAAAATAAATAAATAAATAAATAAATAAATAAATACTGAAAAAGCACTCAAAAAGTGGTCAGTGAGCATGTGGGAGAGCTTCCTGATACCCTGTGCTGGCAGGACCTGCTGGTCTCAGCCCAGGCGCAGCATGGGTGAGACCCTTTTCCACCCACTTCGGATCCTCACCACCACTCTGCAGCACCCATCAACCTGCCCACCCAGTGAGAATTTCTGCCACGTTCTGAGGACCCCCAGATCCAGTCCAGGCCCAGGCCCGGTGAGTGTGTGGAAGGGCTGCCTCTCCCCCCTACTCCACCTTGTTTCCTCCAGACTCAGCTCAGGCCTGGCCTACAGGCCCGAGGTGAAACCCTGCAGCTGCAATCACTGCAGAGAGAGTAGGGGACAGAACCACCCAGCAAGTCCAGGAGCAGAATATCTTGCCAGAGGGGCACAATAGGTTCACTCAGAAGGACAGCAGCAGGTGGGAGCTGAGCATACCACACAGACCCAAGCCAGGAACAGCTGAATAGATCTAAACTTTGTAGTTCTTCATCTGAACTTCAGTAGGTGCTAATGTTATAACTGCAACAAAGCTCTACAACAAAGGTCAGAAGTCACTGCTACACAAAATGCCAACGAGAAGGAACAAAACGCAATCTCAGAACCTAAGCTTACCCATAACAAGTGCAGAGGACACTAACACAGAACAAAGAGGGAATCACACAGCTGAAATCAATGAATCAATGGCTTCTGAAATAAAGAAACAGCTGCAGAAAGGTATAAAGGAACTCAGACTGGAAATGAAAAAAGAAATCCCTGAATTAATAACATCTGCAGTAAAGAATCAACTGCAGAAACATGGAGAAAACCCAATGCCTGCACAAAACAAGTGCAGGGGACATTAGCTCATCTCAAATGTATGAATTAATAGTGTTGATAGTAAATAAGCAATGGGAGAAAGTTGTAGAAGAACTCAGGTGGAATTTTCTGAAATAAGAAAACAATTCTAGGAGCTCATAGCATCTGAAGTAAAGAAGCAACTACAGAAACATAGGGAGGAAACACAATCTGAAAAAAAAACTGTAGTAAAAGAATTAAAAAATGCTTCTAAACAAGACATTGATAAAAAAAATAGAAGACATAAGAAAAATGATCGATTCCTTGAATGAGCAATACAAGAAAGAAATAGATCACATGAAGCAGAGTCAAAGAGATATAGAGGAATTTAAAATCTCAATCTAAAGCTTGCAAAACCATTTAAGTGAAAGTGAAGACAGAGTTTCAGATCTTGAAAACGCTGGTGCAGCTAGTGAAAGGGTAAGAAAAGATCCCTTAAAAAAACTAGGATGCAGGGAAAAATAATCCATCACCTGCAAGATGATGCAAAGATGAACAATGTGAGATTAATAGGCATCAATGAGAAAGAAGAAGTCAATACAAACGACATTTAAAAAATATGGGCAGAAGTAATAGCAGAAAACTTCCCAAATATGAGGAAACAATCTGACATTGAGGGAACGGAAGCATACAGAACATCAAGTAACTTCAACCCAATTAAAAACACACCAAGGCATATAATAATCAAGATCCCAGAAATTCAGCACAAGAAAAATATACTGAAAGCTGCTAGAGAAAAGAAGCAGATCACATTAAAAGGAAAACACATGAGAATTATGGCTGAATTCTCTTCACAAGCCATGAAGGTAAGAAGAGCATGAAGCAGAGTACTTCAAGTCCTCTATGAAAACAAATTACAATCCAGAAAAATATACCCTGCAAAACTCTCTTTCAAGTTTGATGGAGAAGTGAAATACATTCATGATAAACAACAACTAAAGAATTTCAAGATGACAAAGCCAACCCTACACAGGCTACTGAAAGATGTTTTAGAGAGAGACCAAAATGATCAGAACACCACGAATGAGATCAGAAGCAAACAGCTAAATAGGGCAAGCAATTAAACACAGGACAAAAAGGAGAAAACGACAACAGGTAAATAACATGTCAATCGTAAATCAATACATCTCAATTCTAACCATCAATGTAAATGGACTCAATTCACCAATTAAGAGAAATAGATAGGTACAGTGGATTAGGAAACAAAATCCAACAATATGCTGTATACAAGAAACCCACTTAACTCATAACGATATTCATAGGCTGAACGTCAAAGGATAGAAAACAAAATTTCATGCCCTAGCACCTCAGAAAATAACAGGGGTAGCAATCCTGTTCTCAGACAGTCTCAACTTCAAACCAAGAATGATCAAGCAAAATAAAGAAGGCCACTATATACTGGCTATTGGAAAAATTCAGGAGGAAGAGGTAACACTCATAAATATGTGTGCACCAAACATGGGAGCACCCAACTATATAAAGCAAATCTTAATAGACATGAAAAATATAATATCCAAAACCACAATTTTAACAGGAGACCTTAACACCACCTTATCCCAAAAAGATAGGTTAAAAAGACAAAAAAAATTGCAAAGAAATAACAGAACTCAATAAAACTGTAGAAAAAAAAAAAGAAATAAGAAATAACAGAACTGAACCAGAGGTAGAAATAAATGAACTTTGTGGACATATACAGAGTGTTCCACCCAAACACAGCTGAATACACATTTTTCTTAGCTGCACATGGGTCATTTTCTAAAATAGACCACAAACCAGTCCATAGGTCATGCTTAAGTATATATGTAAGAAAACAGAAATTATCCCATGTACATTATCTGACCACAGTGCTATGAAACTTGAAATAAATGACAAAAGAAAGCAGAAAAAAACCTTTAAATACATGGAAATTAAATGACACCCTACTCAGCAACCAATGGGTCACAGATGAAATTAAACAAGAAATTCAACAATATCTACAATTCAATGAAAA
>NW_004524695.1:3594582-3598225 GCF_000260255.1 Octodon degus | reverse complement strand
GGCCTATCTCCCTCATGAACATAGATGCCAAAATCCTCAATAAAATCCTAGCAAATAGAATACAGCAAATCATCAAGAAGATCATACACCATGACCAGATAGGATTCATCCCAGGGATATAAGGATGGATCAATATTCAAAAATCAAAAAATGTAATACACTATATCAATAGAGTGAAAACAAACAAACACATGATCATCTCCATTGTTGCACAAAAGGCTTTAGACACTCATACATATTCAACACTCATACAAGTCCAACACTCATACATATTCAAAGTTCTACAGAAAATTGGAATAGATGGCCTCTACTTCAATCTGGTAAAAAACCTTTATGAAAACCCAACAGCTAACATAATCCTAAATGGGGAAATACTGACATCCTTTACTCTTAGATCTGGTACAAGACAAGAATGTCCTCTATCACCACTCCTATTCAATATAGTTCTGGAATCATTATCTACAGCCATTAGACAAGAGAAAAAATTAAAGGAATAAGAATAGGTAAAGAAGAATTTAAATTATCTTTACTTGCAGATGACATGATACTTTACTTGAAATACCCAAAATACTCCACCAAGAAGCTACCAGAATCAATACAGAAATTCAGTAACAGAGCAGGTTATAAAGTCAATACCCAAAAGTCAATAGCATTCCTCTACACAGACAACAAACACACTGAGAGGGAAATCAGAGAAAAAATACATTTTACAATAGCACTGAGGAAAATGAAGTACTTTGGAATTAATCTAATAAAAGAAGTCAAAGATCTTCTCAAGAAACATTACAGTACTCTTAAAAACGTGATATTAGAGGATTTCAGACAATGGAAAGATATTCCAGGCTCCTGGAGAGCATTGTGAAGATGGCCATACTCCCAAAATTGCTGTATAGATTTAATGCAATCCCTGCCAAACTACCACCAGCATATATTACAGAGCTTGAGAAATCATTTCTTAAATTTATTTGGTATGAGAAAAGACCTAGAATAGCAAAGAAAATCCTGGGCAATAAAAACAAGGCAGGAGGCATTACAAATCCTGACTTGAAATTATACTACAAGGCTACTGTGATAAAATCAGCATGGTACTGGCAACAAAATAGACCTGAGGATCAATGGAATAGATTAGAAGATGCTGAAGCCCCTATGAACATACTCAGCCACTTTATCTTTCACAAAGGTGTGAAGCATACTCACTGCAAAAAAGATAGCCTCTTTAACAAATGGTGCTGGAAAAATTGGCTCCCTACATGCCAAAAACTAAAACTTGACCTAGGTCTATCACCGTGCACTAAGCTGAAGTCAAGATGGATTGAAAATCTAAAAATTAAAACAAAGACACTAAATCTCCTGGAAGAGAAAATAGGAGGAACTCTTGAAGACATAGGGGTAGGCAAAGAGTTCATAAACAAACATCAAATCACATGGGAAACAGTTGAAAGAATTAACAACTTGGACCTGCTCTTCCTGAGAAGTTTTTGGATGTCAAAAGAAATTACCAACAAAGTGAAAAGACAACCCACAAATTTGGAAGAAATCATGACAAATAATTATTCAGACAAAGGTCTGCTCTGTAGAATTTATTAAGAACTAAAAACACTAGGGCCCCAAAATTAAAACACCCAGTCCAGAAATGGGCATCTGAGATAAACACACACTTCTCATAGGATGAAATTAAAGAAGTGAATAAATATATGAAATAATGCTACACATCACTAGCCATCCACGAAATGCAAATTAAAACAACATTAAGACATCATCTCACCCCAGAAAGAATGGCTATCATAAAGAAATCAACCAACAACAAATGTTGGAGAGGCTGGGGGAAAAACGAATCCTTCTCTACTGCTGGTGGAAATGTAGACTGGTGCAACCATTATGGAAATCAGTGTGGAGACTCCTTAGAAGACTTGGACTGGAAATCTCATTTAATCCAGCTATTCCTCTACTGGGAATTTTCCCAGAGGGTCTGAAAATATCATATCAGAGGGATATATGTGTACCTATGTTTACAGCAGCACAATTCATGTTAGCCAAATCTTGAAAACAACCAAGATGCCCATTACCTCAGGAATGGATAAAAAGGATGTGGTACTTTTATACAATGGCATATTATTCAGCTATTAAGAATAATAAACTTGTGGCCTTTATATTGAAGTGGATGCCACTTGAAGATATACTCATAAGTGAAGTAAATCAGACCCACATGTGTAAATATCATATAGTTTCCCTAGTATAAGAACTCAAAAGAAGAAATACAAATAGAAAGGTATAATAGAAGCAAAAAAAAGCAAGAACTCAAGAATTAAATAATTAAGACAGGGAAAGGAGAAGAGCTAGGAAACATGACAGCAACAAGCCATACAGTTATATGTAGAAGATGGGCAAGGCAATGATCCTGAGAATCTCCAGAAGATTTTTGAATCTAGCAGTTAATTGGAAAGATTCTCACCCTGACTAACTATATATACTGATACCTGTGAACTAAGCAACTGCACTGAAGATGGCAATTTGTAATAGTAGGTTCATGCTTGAAGTGCCTGTCATTGTGGTCTTCTGGATAAGGGCTGCTTCTTATGACATGCCAGTTGCTGTTGTGCTATCTCTCGGGTAGATGATTGTTCAAAAATAAGGAGGTGGTGAATGAAGGCAGGAGACAGGAAAAAGAATTTTGTGGAACTGTCCTGCTTCAAGGTTGCATATGGTTAGATTTTTGGACTTATGTGTATACATAAGAATTATATAATTCTTTATGCCTATTTTTAAAATATATTCTAGTTTTTAAATGTTATTTCATCATATTCTGTAGGGACTTAAAGTTCAACATATCAATACTTGATGAAAACTACCTGCTCCATGTTATGCCTAAGATGTTTGATATTCAGACAGATAGTGAGGTTAAGCTTAACAGGCTAGGTTGTATGGTAATAAGAAGAAGGGTCTCTTCTGGAAGGTCAACAACCTAAGTTTGCAGAACAAAATTAAAGAAAAGGGAGTGCTGCAAGGAAAGCCAACATTTTGGCCCTAGCCTTCCAAGGTCAATTAAGACTCAGGACATATGAGAACTTGGACTGTAATATCATGTAACTCAACAGTGTCCCAAACTTTCTGATCAAGGAGATTATGGGGCCGAAGAGGAAAGTGATTGATGATGTAGAGTGTGCCTAAGGAGAGTCACATGGGGAGAAGACACTCTCTCAGGCTTTCACAGAGAGCACATTGAATTCAACACAGAGTGCAGGCCCAGCTTGGAATTCTTCAGCAGAACTCCCTGAAAAGAGTCTAGAGGCAAGACCCACCCAGCTGATTCAGGAGCAGAACATCTTGCCAGAGAGACACAAAGGGTTCACCTCTAATGCCTGCAGCAGAAAGAAGGGGAGCACAGCAGTCAGATCCAAACAACACCCACTGGAGGAATCTGAACTTCATAGATACAGACCTGGTGCTAAGGTAATAACTCTATCTAAGCTCTACACCAAAGGTCAAAAGGCAGTGGTCTACAAAATGACGAAGAGAAGGAAGAAAATGCAGTCTCAGGCCTCGAGTCCACCCAGTACAAATGCAGAAGACACTAGCACTGAGGAAACTGGAAATCACACACCATATATCTCTGAAATAATAGCGTTGGCAGTAAAGAAACAAC
>NW_004524695.1:3574382-3581187 GCF_000260255.1 Octodon degus | reverse complement strand
GGCTTAGGTCTGGCTGCTGTGCTCAGCTCCTTCCCCCTGCGGACCTGGGCTAGGACTGGGTCTGGGGGTTCCCGGAACTTGGCAGAAAATCCTACTTGGTGGGAGGGGTGGGGGAGGTATGGCGGAGTGGTGGGGGGCCGCCCGAGGGGATGGGAGAGGGTCTGGCCCACGCTGCACCTGGGCTGGGATTGGTCCCGCCGGCGCAGGTTAGCAGGAAGCTCTCCCTGAATTTTTATTTTAAAGAGAATATAAAATAATAACAATAAAACATCAAAACAAAAAAAAAACATGAATGGAATTAAAAGATATGTGAGTTAGAAACACATGTTTAAAGCATGTATCAACATTTTGAATATATAGTATCACATTATATACATGTAAATCTACATACTTTCATTACATGAAAATAGGCAAAAATAAAACATTTTTAATGATAATAAATATTAAATCTCAATTGTCCCAAAGTGAAATGAGCATAGAAATTATAACTGGATTTATAATTGACTTTAAAGTTCTTGAAGTGTGTCATATACATATGTGACAGACAGATAGAGCTTTGATTTAGTTTGCTACAATTGCATCTGCTGCTAGCAATAGTTTAACTTGTAGTAAAAAAAAACTTCTAGGATTAATTTGGCAGTAAGTATCACAACCCTTAAAAATATTTTAGTAACCTGGAAATGGAAACACAATTTGAGTTTCCCTGACCAAAAATGCTTGACACCAGAAGTGTTTCAAATTTCAGATTTTTTTTCTTACATTAGAATATTTGCACAGACATAATAAAAAACTTTAGGAATGGAATCCAAGTGCAAACATGAAACTCATTTGCATTTTATGTGCACATTATAGACTGGTGGTAGTTTTATACAATATTTTAATAATTCTGTGGATATTGAAGTAACATTGTATTTGATTTTCCATTTGTGATATCATATCACCAGTCAAAAAGTTATCCATTTTACTTATTTATTTTATTTTATAGAAAAAAAGATAAAACAAAATTTCATAGCCAGATGATAGGAGAATAACATTTAATACACTGTATATCGTTATCCTTAAAGTAGTTACTCAAAGTACAAGACATGGGCATAAAAATTTTTCCAATTGAGATAAGCCCAAATCTTCCTTTTCTATAAATCAGAGTTACTAATAGTATAACTAACTTGTATTTTTTCTCTTTTCCTTTCCTTTCTTTCCTCTTTCCCTGATCCTACTTCCTTTTTAACAATTCATTTGCATTTCAGTTTTCAGTTTTATAGTACTGCAGATTTCAAATTTTCAGCTTAGGCTTACTCAAATTGTAATAGCTAATATATCTTTAAACCTGGTAGAGAAAATTATATGTAAAACAAATATGCAACCACAGAATAGCATCATGAATACATTTTTGCTGTTTTCTCTTTATAGTTTTATTTATGCCCATGAGTTGTACTACTACTGAAACAAATGAAATACATACTATATCAAACTAGGTACAATTTACTTAATATGTAATGAAAAAAGATTTTAAATCTTTGAGTTGTAAATGAAGTCTTGGACTCAGAAACAAATTCAGTACTATATTAATGCTATATATCTTGTGAAGCAGAAAAATAGAACTCAAACTTAAAATTTCTGACTTCAACTCAGGTGAATACCCCTTTTCCCACTTGAAGTGGCTACTAAATTTGATTCATGTAAAATGAGCAGAGACATAGCTAATCTGTTCAAAGTATACTTTTAACTCTTGTTTTAAATTGGTTCATTAGTGACTAATTGGTTAACCATCACACTGTGCTTATTTTTGTGAGACAGCACAGGTGATCTGTGGGAAGATTCATGGGTCCAGCCTAGGTAAGGCCCATGTCACTCCCATACCCGTTCCATTGGATGCTTGTGACAGCAGCTGGGAGATGCAGTTGACTTGTGCTCCCTAGAAAAGAAGGAACTAGGTTTAGAAATTAGCTAGAAGTCTGTGTCATAGTAACCAAAGAAGCCATACCTTCTAAACACTCTAATAAGTGGGACTTTGAGAAAGACATATAAATTCCTTAATTCTCAAGTGCTTCCACTTTTAGGAATAGCAGATGAGGAACTTCTAAGTAAACTAATGCAGTAGTTAAATTCTTTATTTTTGGGTACATTCTCTTCTTACCTTACTATCACCCTTACTTGTTGTGTGTACATTCTTATTCTATCAAAGTAAAAGTATGATATCCAACTTTGCATCAAAAGTGAACACTTTGCTTTTCCACTAATGAGTTCCCGTACACCCAAGAAAGTTATTATTATTTTTTTTATTTTGGTCCAGGTAAATCTCTCACTATTCAAAAACAACATGCATTTTCTGCTTTCGGAAAAAAATCCATAAGTGTGAGTCAGTCAGGAGGTTGAAATATCTGCACATGATTTTAGAGCTAAAGGAGTTCAAGGGTTGAGGCAAAGTCTACTGAAATATAGATGGATTCAGTCAAGATGGAAACATTAATTGGTGTTTATATTTCTGAGCATTTGTTTAAAATATCTCACATTAGAAATTAGTTTTTCACACAGCTTAAAAATTAGAAGTTTATTCTGGAGAGATATCAGAAGTTAAGGAGCAAGAGACAAGAAAGCTATATTTAGTCCCAGGTACTCACTTCCCTGTGTAGAAGTGTTTGCGAGCATCTCTCCATGGCGTGGAGCGTCCTCAGGGTGGTCTGCACACCTCAGCCACAGGCTCTCTGCTTCCTGCCCCCTGGGTTCCAGAGTCAGTTTTCTTTTTCAGTGCTATGTTTCTTCCTTCTCACTGGTGTCTCACCAAAGCTGTTTCCTCTGCCATGGGTGCCAGCTTTGCATAGTAGCTTCTACTTATCCTTTACATGCTAATTTAAACCTCATAGCATATCCTTAGGAAGACCTTTTCTGAACTACAAATATATGCTGGGTTAGTACTCTAAATATATTCTATACAACTGGACATTTCAGTGTAGCAGTTTAACATAACTGCAATGATATACAGAAGCCCCTACCCTATGATAGGCTTACCTCCTGGCAAATCCAGTGAAAGTTGAGAAGACAGGACTCCAAGGATATTTTTAATATAATATAGATCAGTGGCATAAACACCTGCCTGGCAAGTCCAAGATCCAGAGTTCAACCCCTGGTACTAAAAGAAAAAAAAAAAAAAGCTACAGCCAAGCATGATAGCTCATAAATGTAGTATCATGTAGTGTGTGGTTTGCCCACACTTGTGATCATGCGGCTAATTGGGAGCTGTGACTTTGTGTTGCTGAGCAGAATTATGAGAGAGTGCTGTATATTGCTGGCCTGGGAAAAGAGAAAATAGAAGTATGGTTTCCCCTATTACATGTCACTTGGCACCAGCAGTAAAGTTTAAAAGCAAAAAACCATAAGCCAGACAACGATAAATCAGGGACTGTCTACAATTATTTACAAATTTGGTTGTTCAAAATTTTGTTTCTATCATGAGAATGCAAGCTCTATGATGAGACAGGCCCCATTTGCCTTGTTTATCATTTTATTCCTGGTTCTTAGCTTAATGTCTGACTAAAATGAGCACCAACAGATGTTAATTCAATAAATGAATATTGTGCATATCTATAAAAAATTAAATAAATAAATGAATAAATTGCTTCATTAGGATTTTAAACTTACTTTAACAATTAGGTGTTATTACTCTGTGTATATTTTTTTTGTTTGTTTGTTTGTTTGTTTTTGGTTTTGGTGGAACCAGGGATTGAAGTCAGGCCCTTGGGCTTGCCAGGGAAGCGCTTATTCTACTGAGCTATCTCCCCAGCCCTCCTGTGTATGTTTTACCAAAGTTTCTAAACCAAGAGCCATGGACTTTGTATGTAATCTAAATAATAGAAATTTAACTCCTCACAGTTCTGGCATCTAGAAGTCCAAGGTCAAGAGCACTGCAGAGTTGCTTTCTTTTGAGGAGTCCTGTTCTTAACTAGATCCAAGGTATCACTGCCTGGGTGTTTTCTGTGTGTGTATTTCTGTCCTAACTGTTTGTATAAGGCACACACCACACTGGATTCAAGGTCAGTCTAAGAACGTTATTTTAACTTAATCATCTTTTTAAATATAGTCACACCCTGAGATACTTGAAAGTCTGACTTCAAAATATGAATAAAGTAGAGACGGATACAACCCAGCCCATAGCTGTGCATAAATGTATTTCCTTCATTAATAATTACTTAATCCCCATAGGGAGCCTGGGGTATAATGACGGGTGACCTGGCTCCTGTACCTGAGGACTTCTAGTCTATAGAACACAGATGGAAGCCAGAGTGTTCACATCAAGTAGCCCTATGTTGTTCTTACCCTAGGTGCTGCAGGCACCGCCAGGGCTATCTGACTTAGTCTAGGACCAGATCAGGGGAGGCAGCTTAGAAAATTTCTCAGCTGCATTTTAACCTGAGGAGCATTTAACTAATCAGAAGAGTACTTGCCACCTTATTCAAAATACATTAAACAAGGTGTAATCACAGGGTAGTCACAAGAAAAAAACTGTGTATATTGTTATTTTAAAGTGTCTGAACTCTCAAAAGAGTCAGTGAGCAACTGCAAGATTCTGAAGGTGTCATGTCATAAAATGCACACTTTAGAGAAAACATCACTTAGGATAACTGAGAAGATAAATCAGTGGGTCAGGGCACGCAGCAGGCTGAACAGAGAGTGCCCTAAAGAGTCAACAGCAGTGAGGCTGGGAAGAAATGGAAGGGCCAGAGGCATATCAATAGCATTGACAGCACATCCTCAGGGATTTCACCGCTGGCTCACACTAATTAAGACCATCATTTAGTTTACGTTATGTGCATCAATAAGAAGACACCTTAAAAGCATCTTCTGTTTTCACATATGTATTCCCAAAAAGGGAAAGTTAATATTTTGTCCATGAAAATGTATATCAGTGCAAACAGAGGTCCTTGTATAACCTGATGGAGAATTATACTAGCCCTTCCTGCTGCCCCTTTGTAGTGAATTAGTTATTTTACAAAGCAAGTTCAAGTCTGCATGTTCATACCATCCCTGATAGTGAAAGAAATAAAGTATGCTCCGTACCAGCAAAGGCCCTTGTACTCTGTGCTTTTCAAGTTGAACCACAAATGAAAATTACTTTTTTTCCAAAGCTGAACGATTTGCCAGTCTGACCTCAAGTTGCAGATGTAGTTTAAATGAAAATCTTGACACCATTTGATGAACTCATCTTACCCCTTACTTTCTTTTGTTTTATCAGTATTGACAACAAAAATTTATTACACTATATAAACCACCTATTTTATGGTATGCAGCAGAAAAGAAAAAAATTACGCTGTCTATTTTGTGAAGTTGGAAAACAGTGGCAATAGCTACAAGGTATTTTGAGAAACACTGTTATTGTATTTTCCCATGATGGGCTTTCAATTATTTGCTCTTAGACATTCTGTCATAAATGTTTAAAATGACTTTTAATTCTTGTGACAATAATTAGTACCATATTTATGTTGCCTTTTAATCTTGGATTAATCTAATAAATCGAGGAATGATTTGACCACCTTGAACTCTATTTAAACTCTTAAGAACATGTGAGATACAATTAGATTAGCCTAGAATTTCTCCTCTTCCTATTCCTTTATTCTCAGACATGTTAAATGTTAACTGTCATCCTCCCCCTAGTACTCCTCAAACTCACTTGTTTGTCAATCAAATCTAGGTTTACAAACCTTATGGCAATAAGTAAGAATGTCTCCTTGCCTGAGTAATGTCTCTGAAAGCTCAGATCCATAGTAGATCTGATAGGATTTTTGAATCTGTGGTCTCATAGTTTAAAACAGGACTCTCACTGGGTCTTCTAATTGGGACTGGGATAAACTCAAGATGCAGTAATTTAGGACCAGGGGACACAGTGTTGGTGGGGATGGGGCTGTCGACAAACCTGCATGTGCACACAGTCATTTGTTAAGTGAGCTATTTGCCCAGAAATCTCATGAGACATCCAGTGTTCTCTGTATATGCTATTTATTCAGATGAGCAAAATCTTTGCTCAGATAAATTGGTCTTCAGGAATTTCTTAAGGAACACAGTAAATCTGTCTGTTGGTTTCATTCTTCTCTTCCTTTACATTTTGGTCACACTGACACAGGGAGGCCTCCATTTTCACAAATACGACGATCACATTTCTGGGATGGATTTTTGAAGGAGAAGATAAATGGCGGGAGGCAGTGACAAACACTCCTAGGTTCATACATGATTTCAGGACCTAGAACACAGAAAAATATTTTAGTTTCCTCCTCTTAGGCCAACGATAATTGTCACACCCACCACTGACACCACAAACATGACTATTGAAATCCACAGTGCCAGAAGAGTCACATGGAGAGAAAACACTCTCTCAGGTTTTCACAGAGAACAAATAGGTCAACAAAATGGCCATGACTCATCCACATGGCTGACACTGACAAAGGAGCTACAAACCGTGGTACAGGGTTTCAGGATAAATCCTGAGGGGACTTGACTGACATGATCAGATACAAGAGTTACATTTCTTGTTATATAGGTCTTGCTTTACCTTGGTCTTAACCATTCAGCAGAACAGTATAAAAATGAGGTATAAAAAGTAAAGCCATATTAATACGCTGAGCTATAAAAGGCTCAAGTCAACAACTTCTGACATGGCCAGTCCTATGGACAACCCGCTACTATTATGGACTACTGGACTATATTGGAATATTTTGCGGAATTCATGTGTTGGAGGCCATTAACAGGTATCCATTCTATTCCTCTGCTAAGTCAAGTTTATGGCCCTTCTCACCTTGCCCATTCCCTGGGAATC
>NW_004524695.1:3550748-3574282 GCF_000260255.1 Octodon degus | reverse complement strand
CCCCAAGAGCCGAGACTTCCTCATTCCATCACCCCCTATATATACCCAGAACCTCCCCTAAATAAACGAGGCTTGATCAGAACCTTTGTCTTGCCTCCGTTTCTCGCGTCTCCTGTCCTTTGTCCCCTCTTCAATTCCCCACTCCTCCCCCAGGTGACCTTCGTTGACTGACCCGCTGGTTCGGGACACATGCACCTACAATATTTAAATGATAATGGAATAATCATCTCTAACAAGACTAAACAAAAAAAAGGGGATACAAATGAAGGACCATTTTGTATCTATATATTCAAAATAGGATAGATATACAGTTACTTTCCCTTAATTCAATGAATAGAAAGATTTGTACTAATAGTGTTTGTGGACAGGATATCATGTCTGCATCTTATACTATGAATAACCATTAAGAAGGCAATAATATGCAATGTATTAATTATTGAAGCTGTCCTAATAAGTGGTTTTGAAAATGTCTCATTGCTATTTTTTTCTCAATAAAATTATTTTTTAAAAAACTATAGTGCCCAGAATATCATGTTATCTCAACACTCCAAAGCCACTGGGTATTTCTCATTTCCCTTAAGTGCCGCTGTTTCCCTCTTTGAGTAGTAAAGTTCTACTCACCACTCAAATCCATCACTCTCAGCCCTCCCAATCAGATTTTATGAGACTGTAATACCCTTACAAATCTGCCACAAAATGTTCAACATTACTATAAAATCATCTATATCACTCTCTGCCCAAAACTTGAAAGGCATAATTGTCTTTTTTATCATTAATGTCCTAGAATCTAACATACAATAGTAAATATGTAATAGATATTTTCTGGATAAATAAATAAATAAAGTCCATAGGCAGATGAATGTATACATGGGTATATGAATAGACAGCTATTTGGATGGGATTATGTAGAATTTGTAGGAAAAAAAATGTTTCTTTTCTTCCAAGAGAATGGCAGAGAGATATGTGTTCTAGAACTTTATGATCAATTATGTTTTTGTAATCTTCTTTCATGTGATATATATTTATTAAATACATTTTGTCAGGCGAACACTGTGCTAGGTGCTGACTTTTAGAAGACGAGGTCAGTGATATGTGGACTGCATTGGAGACATTATTTCTCATTGTGGCAGTTTGCCAGTATAATCATTACCACAACTCTATCATAATCACAGTCAATATCATGACCACCAAAGCCATCTGCATGAACTCAACCATCCTAACCAATATAACTGTGGTCACCATCATCAGAAGCTCCTGGCATTAACCACCATCCAACACCATCTGTGTTGTGACATCAGTCAAACAATTTATGACGACATACTAAGCTAAGTCCTGAGGTTCTGTGTCATGAAGTAATAGTAACATGATGCTAATAGTGTGGGTCCTAGAAGGAAATTTAAAAGAAGAGCTTTAGAGAATCATGAAAAGATTCAGAAATCTCTATTTCTCTGAAAAAAAAATTATAACAAATAGACTGAAAGCTTCAAGACATGATAAGCCTTAACACCAATAGATTATGGGAGGAAAGTACTTGGGGATTGGAAATAAAATTCAGACTCCTGAGAAAGGGAATGGGATTTTCAGTATTGCAAAGCTCTACTACCAGATCCTAATGTAAGGTTTTCAGGCAATTGGCAAGAAAGCAAAATCAAAATCCTTTCTAGTATATCTGGGACTCTGAAATTTTGGAGCTAAAACAAAAACTCAAATAAGATCTCTGACTTGAACATTAAAGAGGAAATCTCCATCCTTGACTAAGTTCAAGAAAATCATTCCAGTTCCAGAAGTGAAGATTGGCTGAGCACTGGCAACTAAACATAGGTGTGATCTACACATATTGTGCTGATTCTTAAGTCTTGTTGACTTACATGCATTCACTTAACAGGGTATTAGAATAATTTCATTCTCATCCTTTTTTTTTCTATTTATTTTTCACCATTGTGACTTCCATGGCTCTAATGTCTCAATTTCACCTTTTTCTAATTGGAGTCTGAGATCCAAATTTTTCTACATGTGTCAGTGATTAAACAAACCCATTTCAGATCAAATGACAGTCAGAATCACAGTGTCTATTCAAAACAACAATTTATGATTCTGCTAAAAGTTTTATTACTACAATCTATTTCTATAGCCTACCTATTTAGGGAACTCCTGAGAATTCTGTGATCCCCCACAAGGCTTCTAAATAAGGAAAATAGAAACACAAGACATGATCTAGGGCCAGGCAACTGGTTGTACATTAGAATTATTTATACAGAATGTAAAATATATTATATAATGACATACTTAGCAAGTGTTCCTATATTGGTTTCTATCTTTGCTGTAACAAACTATCACAAATTTAGTGGCTTAAATCAGCCCAAAACCGTTTTATAACGCTGAAGTTAAGAGGTATAAAATGAGAGTCTTCCTGGTTAAACAGTGTTATCAGGGCAACATTACTCTCTGGGAAAGAATCAATTTCCTTCCTTTTCTGTCTTCCAATGTCAATTCATATGGTTGGTTCAATGGCTGTCTTCCTCCATCTTCAAATATAAACACAGTGGATCCATTTCTCACATCCCATCTCTGTGACCTTCTCTTTTGCCTTCATCTTCCATGTTTAATAATCCATGGTTCCACCCAGATAATCAAAGGTAAAACTGCTGGAAACCTTACCCCTACTTTGCAGTGTAACATAATGTTTCTAGGTATTAGAATAGGGACATCTTTGAAGAACCATTGCTGTGCCTTCCAGAATGTGCCTAACGGCCCCGAGATTCATAATCAAAATGCATTCACCCTCTACCAACATCCTCAATGCCTCAACACACTACACAATCCATATAATTATATTATGTAGTAATAAACAGGGTAAATACCCGCCCTGTTTTAATTGGCATTCAGTTTAAAGTGGCCACCCAAATGAGATTCCTCACTGGAAGCAAGTGAGAAAGAAACAAGCCCATGAGATCAGGGAATTTCAAAAGATCACTGGGTTAAAATGATCTCCAGTGTTCATCACGTTGAAATATTTTTAGGATTGTTTATCTGTTAAGTTCAGGAGTATGCAGCAGCCTGGTCACCCTCCTGTTTACACAGCGACCATGAGAATCATGGTAAGCCATGCCAACAAGAAACCTGGGCTCTCAAATCATGCCCCCCGATAAACTCAACAAAGAGAGAAAAGTCATGGCATGTTTCATGCTACTTGACCCCAATTCCAGTTGACATGTTGATTTTAGACTGGGGGCTTGTGGGTTAGCTCAGTTGTTTAAGCGCCTGCTCTGGCAAACCCAGTCCACCTGCCTTAGCCTTACCAGACCCGCCCTTAAGACAGCCTAAGCCAGCCAAAAAAAAAAAAAAAAATCTTTCTCAACATAAAAAAAGGCCAGTCAAATAGCTCAGTGCAAGGTCTAGGGGCTCAATCCGCAGGCCTGCAGTGCTGGTGCCGGCCCCGGGGTGTGCTAAAACAGCGATTGAGACTGGGCGTGGTGGCATGCACCTATAATCCCAGCACTTGGAAGGCTGTAAATAGGCAGATCACTACGAGTCCGATCTAGTAGTGAGACCCTGAACACCCTGTAGACCCTTCCCTAAAATAAAATAAATAAAATAAAAAGCTTACACTGAATTCTATGATTAAACAATTTATGTATTGGTAACATTTCTATCTTCTTCTAGCTGACCTCCTTTCCTACCATCTCCAGATAATAGCAAGCCTACTCACCTTGTTTTTTTAGTTCTCATGGTCCAGAGCTCTGTTCTGTTATTCATTTATGAGGTTGTCATTTGAAATTGTGTTGATAAGTAAGCCTACACATATACATACTTGCATCTGAGTAAATGACTTTTCTAGACTAGTAACAAAGAAAAGCACTGGCAAAGGCATGGATGATGCTGAGTAGAAGAGCTTGTCCTTTGAAAATATTGGCAGACAGTAAGTTTTTTGTAAATTTGCCTATGATTCCAATTATGCTTTGCTACACAAGAGACATAAAATCTCTCAGTTGTTCCAAGTAAAGGACAAGATGCATAAATTCCAATGAGAAAGATTTATAGCGGCGTTGCTAAGTGGAAACACATTCACAAGTTGCTATTATAAAATAGCTTACACTTCTAAAGCATTTTTCAGCTTACTAAGTGATGGACACAATTGCAATCTGGTAGTAGTTATATACAAAGCTTCTGGATTTTTGATATGATTGCATTTTCTTTCTTTAGAATTCGTCCTAACCAGAGACTCCTAAAAAGGATCTGACTACTTTGTTATTTTTTTTTTCTCTTGAGAAATAGCTCTTTTTAAATGATCTGCAAAGTTCATACTTCAAAATCCCTTAAGGCCATGGAAAATCTTACCAGCCTGACCACATCATCAGCGAAAGTACAAATTTCTCTTTGTCCTTGTCCTTCTGCCTCAAACTCTAGAAGAAACATATTCAGCCCCTTATATGGTCCACTTGAAAGGCATCTCATTTAGATTCTTTGAAGAACAACACTGCATTGAAATGTGGCAATCTTATTTCCTTTTCTAAACCAAGACCTTTGTCTTATTCCTTCTTCGCATTAATTATAAAGAAGAAAAATGTTACTTTTCTCATAGCGATACTATGAGAGAAAAAGCCTGGATTCCTGAGTCATCACTTTAAGGAGAATCACTCAAGGTAATCCATCCATCATGAACATGCACCTTGGAGTCTGCATAAGAAAGGAGTAAACCTTCAGTTGCCAGAACAGTTAGTTCACCCCATATTAGTACATTTTCTGTCGCTGTAGCAAACAAAATACCTGAGGCTGAGTAATATATAAAGAAAAGAGGCTTGTTTAGCTTGTGGTTCTGAAGTTTTAAGGACATGGCGTTAGCATTAGCTCAGCTTTGGTGAGAGCCTGATGGTGCATGGCATCACAGTGGCAGGGGCAAGTGTAGAAGGGCATAGCACATGGCAAGACCCAAAGCCAGACAGGGACTAGAGTGCTTGGAAATTTACATGAATGCCTTCCAAGGGCATCGTTCCAATGATCTAATCTTCTACCACTAAGCTCCATACCCTTAAAAGCCGTGCATATTGCTACACCACCACCCTGAGTACCAAGTCTCCAAAACACAAAGACTAGGAAATCAGAACCACATCCAAGTCATGGCAATATTCAAGCTAATACAGTCCTGTACCCACAAGTACAAGAATGTATGAGAAACGTAGTATCTATGACTCTAGGTTGTTATTCAGTAAGAAAGAAAGCAAAATAACTGATACTTGAGGTCATAGCAGTAATTATTTTGTTTGAACACTGACAACATAATTGGCAAAAAACATTTATTATCATGACTCATGAGGTATAAAATATCCACCTAGCTGTAGCTCTAGGCGGAGGACAAATAAAAGAAAAATTTAAGAGTATATTGCCTGACATTAGTTAACAACATTCTGTGCAAAAAACTAAATACAATAAGAAAAATGAGTCATTTTATAAGGAATTTGGTTTCTTTCATGATTAATGAATTAGATTCATTTTATTTTTTTTTATTTTTTAATTTAATTTTATTTTTGTGTGTGTGCGTGCGTGTGTGTGTGTGTGACCAGCTCAGCCCACCAGGGGGCGGGGTTGGCTGGCCTGTGGTGCTGGGGGATTGAACCGCGGTCCCTGTGCTTTGCTAAGCTTGTTCTAAGTAGGTACTTTAGACCACTGAGCCATCTCACCAGCCCCTAGATTCATTTTAGATTTCAAGTAATAAAATAAATTGTAAAAGTCTTTGGATGAAAAAGTTCTCACTGAAACTTGAGTAGAGTAGGGTGATTCAGTCAAATGACAAAACTCAGTTTAAGGATGAAATCTCCCCACAAACCATTACAGATACCTTCAAGCTAGCTGTCACTTAGGTAACAGAGATAGGAAGAAAAGGAAGCAATGAAATAAAATAGACTTGAAAACTTTGTCTTTATAGTTTGGTATGGTTACTGGCTGAACATAAAAAGATCAGAGTCAACCACGATCTTGAGAGCATACTTTCATTGACATCATATGACTCCATTTAAAAAGTTTTTGATTGAACAATTAACCTGCCAAGCCTTTTCTGCTAGCAAGAAGGCAGCAAGAGTTGTGCCAGCCTTGGAGTATAGACTCCAGTCACCAGGACAGTGACAGATGCTCAAGAACAAACGACAGGGTGGCACAGAGAAGTCATAGAAGAATAGTTTACCCAACATGTAGCAGGGTCTAGTTACAGGAAATAGCAAGCCTTGAATTAGGCTGCCTTCAGAATAGATGCCTAATTGCATTCTAGTATTTCTACAACCACTGATTACTCTATAGCACCCCACAGTACAAATGAAAACATTGCAAAATTAATTCGGGTTTTTTTCTGTCCTAAGTCCATCATAGTATAGTAAGAACTGAGAATTCAATGCAAAATGACTCATAACTTATTTTATGAGTTCATGCCATGAGAGCCAACAGCCAGAAGTGATAGAGGAAGCCACTATATCATCTAAGAACTATAGTCTTTATTGTAGCTGCAGAAATCTCATGGACCTGGGGTTGTCTTCCTTGGAGAGCAGGTCAGAGAACTGTACAGGCCAGGATCAAATAGTCCAATAGTTGGTGACCATATGGGTGTATTTCGACAAGCTCAAAGCTGTATTTTCATCAAACCACTTCATTTACCTTCTCAATAAATATCTACCCATGTTTCAGACCCTGATGCCCTGAGGTAGAGCTGTATGACTAAGTCGTGTCCAGCAGAATGCATATGAGGTATGCGTGCCCCTTCTGGTCTGAGTCTTTAGGTGTCTCATGAGCCTCCATCTCCCTCTTAGCATTTCAGAAAGGTGTTTGATGTCATGTTCTCATTAGAGAGGAACAACAAGAACCACCCAGATCCCCAGAGTAAGAGAAGGCCCCTTGCCAGAAACATGCAGTGGTTTCTGCACATGGAAATAAACTCAGCAGTATCAACTTGCTGAGATGGGGAGATGGGGAGGTTATCAATTCAGACAACACAATGGCTTATGATAACATGAAGCAAATCACAGCACCCAGTGATGTGTGAGAAAGAAAAATACAGCAATTCTTTTTGAAGAAACACCATTAAACTCTACATTTCCATTCTCCTTATTGCAAGGAGTTGCTTCTGTTATCATTTAGCTATCCTTTTAACACCACTGGGCTAGTAGCAATGTGCCTCATTTTGCTTCTGAGACACATAACATGCCATTTTTTCTAATCTTCACTAGTGCTTCTATAAGTTCATCAGTTTTACCAATATTTTCATTTATATATCCCCTTTTCTGTTTAGTTCCAACATTTGAATATTATAAGTGTGTTAACTCAACAAAAATATTCTAAAAGAGTCCAGTAATCCATAATAGTATTGGGTCTTCCACTTGACCGGCAGTGTCAGAAATTGTTAACCTGAGTCTCCTACAGCTCAACATAACAACATGGCTTACTTCTTGTACTTTGTTTTTTATTTTTCTGCTGGATGATTAAGATCAAGGTAAAGCAGGACCTATGCAACAAGAGTTGTAGCTTTTGGGTCTGATAAGGTCTGTGAAATCCTCTCAGGATTTATCCTGAGATCCTGTACCTCAGATTGTAGAACCTTTGTCAGTGTCAGCCATGTGGATGAGTCACAGTCATTGCTTGTACTGGTCCTTTTTGCACTGGGTATTTTATTTTCAGGGGTCTAATTCTTTTGAGCTCTTCAATTAATTCTAATTAAACAAGAATTAATGTCTTCTAGATATTTGTTAGTCCTCTGATGTAGAGATGGCAAACTTTCCCCATTCTCTAAGTTGTATTTTCATTCTGTGGATTGCTTCTTTTGCTGTACAGGTGCTTTTTTAAATTTGCCATAATCCCATATTCTGAGTCTCAAATTATTTCCTGGGCAACTAGGGGTTTATAGAGAAAGTTCTCACCTGTAACTTCAAGAGTTTTAGCTGTTTTCTTTTCTTTTTTTTTTTTTCTTTCTAGCAGGTTGTTTTTGTATGAACATTTAGTTCTTTGATGAATTTCCAGTTTAGTTAGAAATATATGAAAGATATGCATCTAGCTTCAATCTTCTGCTTCTGGATAGCCAGTTTTCCCAAGATTATTTGTAGTCTCTCTTCAAGGGTATGTTTTTCATTGTTTTGTCAAGGATCAGATGGTTGAATTTGCTCAGGGTTGTTTCAGGATCAGCTATTGTGTTCCATGGATCTTCTAGTCTGTTTTTGTGCCAGTATCATGCTGTTTTTGTCATATTTGCTTTGATATATACAATTTCAACTCTAGGATTGTTATGTCTCTTGCTTTGCTCTTTTTACTGATGATTAGTTTGGCTGTTCTGTGTATCCTCTTGTTACATGTGAATTTCAGTATTATTTTCTCCAATTCTGTGATGAATGCTGTTGGAATTCTAATAGTGATTTCATTAAGACTGTATATCAATCAGTTTGTCTTTCTTTCTTTCTTTCTTTCTTTCTTTCTTTCTTTCTTTCTTTCTTTCTTTCTTTCCTCTTCTTTTTCTTTTTTTTAACCAGGAATTGAGATCATGACCTTCAGCTTACCAAGAAGGTACTTATGCTACTGAGCTGTTTCCCTGGCTAAACCGGTATATCAATTTTGACAGCATGGTCTTCTTGACTATATTGGTTCTGCCTGTCCAGAAACAGAGGATATATTCTCATTTTCTAATGTCGTCTTTGGTTTTGTTTTTCAGAGTGCTACAGTTGTTTGTTTTGTTTTATTCTGTTTTGGTTTGTCTGGTTGTTTGTTTTATAGATGTATTTCACTTTCTTAGTTAGATTCCCACGTATTTGATTTTTTTTCTTGGTGCTATTGTGAATGCTATATTTTCACCTAAATTCTCTAGCAGTGGGCTCATTATTAGTGTACAGGAAATGCTATTGATTTTTGTGTGTTGATATTTTCACCCTGCTGCATTTCTGAATTTGGTTATTAATCCTAAAGTATTTTACTGATTTTTTTTATGTTTTCTAGGTAGAGTGCCATGTCATCTGCAAATAATGATAATTTTACTTCTTCCTCTCCTATATGTATCCATTTTATTATATTTTTCTTGCCTAGTTGTCCTTGCTAATGTTTCAAGCATTATCTTGAAGAGCAATGTTGATTATGTCTTGTTCCTGATATTACAAAGAAATCTTTTCATTTTTCTCCAATTAATAAGATGTTGACAGCATGCTTGTCACATATGGCTTTTATTGGACAGAAATAAGTTCCTTCTATACATATTTAAAGGTTTTATCATAAAATGATGTTGAATTTGTCAAAGGTTTTTTCTATTAGGGATGTTGAGATCTATTGAGATGATCATGTGATATTTGCTCTTGCTTCTGTTTATGTGATGTATTACATGTGTTGATCTGACTGAGTTGAACCATCTTTGCATCACTGGAATGAAGCTTGCTTTGTGATGTATGATCTTTTTGATAATTTGTTGCAGTCTGTTTGCCAGTATCTTGTTGAAGATTTTTTATAACTATATTCCTTAATGTGATTGGTATAAAATTCTCTTTTTTGGGATTGGATACTTGTGTTATATTAGAATCAGATTAAATTTTCTGCTTCTAAAAAAATGACTTTGTAGGGCTGGTGAGATAGCTCAGTGGACTAAGCACCTGCTTAGGCAAGCACAAGGGCAGGGTTCGATTCCAGGTCCCACATGCTGCGCTGGCCCAACCCCTGCTGCATGCTGAGCTCATCATGTTTCAACAAACATGAAAAATAGACATAACAGCTCTTAGATGGTATAAAGAAGACTAATCTAATATTGATTGGAATTAATGAAAAAATCAGAATGGCATAAAAATCTGTTTAAATAAGCAATAGCAGAAAAATTTTCAAGTAAGGGCAAAGAATTTAACTTATAGACAAGTGAGACACATAGAATCTCACATAGTCATGATCAGCATAGAAACTTTTCATGAAACATCATAGGAAAATAACAGAAATCCAACACAATAAAATAATTGTGGACTCAATCGAGTCTCATCATGGTGGTGCACGTATGTAATTCCAGTGCTGGGGAGGCTGAAGACAGGAGGATCACTACACGTCTGAGCTACATTCTGAGACCCTGTACCAAATACATAAAATGAAAAAAATAAAAATAAAAATGACTTTATGAGTACTCCTTCCCATTACATTTCACTAAAAAGCTTGAGAAGTATTGGTATAACTTTCCTGAGGTTTTGGAAATTTCAGCCCTAAACCCATCTGGATATAAGCTTTTCTTTGTTGGTAGTTTATCATCATCATCATTATCATCATCATCATCATCATCATCATCATCATCATCATCATCATCATTACTGCTTCAACTTTATTACCTATTGTTGGGTTTTACAGGATTTTTAAACCTCCTTAGTTTGATCTTCTTGAGTTTTGATAATTCATTGTATCTAGGAATATATCTATTTCTTCTGAATTTCCTAATTTATTGTTGTAATGGTTTGTGAAGAAGCTCTCAACTTTTGGAGTTCATTACGGTCCATTGCAATTCCATTGACCTCTAAGGTTCATGTTGAAAAGTCTACTATAATTCTAATGAGATTTCATTATAAGTGATTAATTACTTTTCTCTAACCATTTTCACTATTCTCTAACCACAATTATTTTATTGTGTTGGATTTCTGTTATTTTCCTATGATGTTTCATGAAAAGTTTCTATGCTGATCATGACTATGTGAGATTCTATGTGTCTCACTTGTCTATAAGTTAAATTCTTTGCCCTTACTTGAAAATTTTTCTGCTATTGCTTATTTAAACAGATTTTTATGCCATTCTGATTTTTTCATTAATTCCAATCAATATTAGATTAGTCTTCTTTATACCATCTAAGAGCTGTTATGTCTATTTTTCATGTTTGTTGTGTTTCAGGTATCTCTCATTAACTGATCAACAATAAAAGATCTATCTTCTAGTTCTGACACTGTCCTCACATTCGTCACTTTTGCTGTCTACCCTTCCGAGAGAATTTTTAATCTCCTGAATTTCTGCTTTGAGTCTTCTCATTGACTCTGATTCTTTTCTAAGCTAGTCTTGCATGTTTTGCATCATTCTGTTATTTTTTAATGTCTTCTGTAGATTTGATAATAATTTGTTTTGCAGCCAATATCTTATGCCTTATAGCTTCTGCGAACTTGACAAACGTCCATTGATCTCTTTTGTTATCTCTTCTGATATCATTTCAAAATGCCTAGGTGTGTGGTTTCCTATTCCTATTTCTCAGTACCATCTTGATCAGTTTTTGAATAGCTGGGAGTTTGGGACAGCATTTTTTTGATTTGTTTTATGCTTCAATTTTCCATTTCCGTGTGTGTGTGTATGTGTGTGTGTGTGTGTGTGTGTGTGTGTGTGTGTGTGTATCTGTGTTTTGAGGTTTGCACATTGACTGTAATGGAAACTACTTCTAGTATGGGGAACTCTTTAGCTCATGTCCACTTTTCAGTGATGTCCTCTGGGCAAGGCTCACTACTGGCCTGTTCTTTTCCAGGATCCAACCACTATTTGCTTGAGATAGGAAATCATAACGTATTCAACCCAGTACTGTTTTCCAGCAATGGACTACAGTATTGTTAATCATTCCAAGAAAATCCATATACTGACACCTCATAAAGATCAACTAATTACAGCTAATCTACCTTGGCTATAGTACTAAAATCAGCATCAATGGTAGCATCAACCATAAACTTAATACTGACAAAGCCTAAGGATCAGTAAAATACATTTACTCTTAGAAAAGAGTTATAACTACTGTTTAAGCACTAATCAAACCAAATATTGGTGAACAGTAAATATCTACTAAATTGAACAAATTTACCTCTACTAAAAATAGCACAATATTCATTAGCAATAGCATAATACCAATTAACAATGCAGAGCTTCATGAAGCTTAGTATCTATAATGGTGGAGTGCGCAGAGAGCTGACAAATTAAAAGAGTGTAATTTGAAGAAATTGAATCAATGGTGTATGAGAAGACTGATAGAGTAGTGAGTTGGGGTGTCCTATCTAATTAAAAGAAGTTAATGATAGAGAACAGTCACAGGAAAGAATAAGGGAAGAAAGCAGATAAGTGGTAAACAGAACAAAATAAACAATTAGAAAGAAAAAGTTGAAAGAGAAGAAAAAAGAAGGAGGTAAAAGAAGCCAAAAGAGGAGAAAAATGGAGAAAAATCTCCAAATATGGAAAAAAAAACCCTGATGAAAGAAATTTAAAATAGTACAAAACAGAAAATCAAGATAGGATTAAAGATGGCTGGACAAATAGCTCAGCAGAGTGCCTACAAGCAGGCTCGGGGTGGGGGTTTTGATCCCTTGGCCTGCCATGCCAGCCCAGTCCCTGGGCTGAGCTGAGACTGGGCATGGTGGCGCGCGCCTGTAATCCCAGCTCTTGGGAGACTGTAGACAGGTGGATCACTTCGAGTCCAATCTAGTAGTGAGACTCTGAACACCCTGTAGACCCTTCCCTAAAATACAAAAAAAAAAAAAAAGATAAGATTAAAAATGATGATATCTGTGTTATTTAATGAGTGATTTTTCTAAGAATTGAAGTCTTGGGATCCAGGCAGTCACCATTTTTTAGATCTAGCTTTAAATTTTATCATTTTTTAGCTTCCTTCCCTATACCGGGTTCTGTCTGTCCATTCCCTCTAGACTGTAGCTATTGTCCAAGCCAAGATATATCATTGCTCATATTCATGATCAACACTCTGATCTCTGCTCAGTTCAGGCTGCAGGGTGTGCTATTGAACTTACTGTGCACAGTCATGGGTGTGCTTGCTTCCTTCTCTCCTTGGGCATATTCCCCATCCAGGATCAGATTGGTTGCTTAATCCTAATCTCTGTACCCTATGCTGTAGGAAAACAAAACATAGAGCTAGCTTGTGGTTGGTGGGTGGTCACACCCTTGTGTCAGTGGCACTGCACAACTGGAGGGGGCTTGCTTGTTCATGTGGGGTAAGAGCACTGCTTATCTCCTGCCTTCTTAGTTTTAAGTGTGGTATTTATACATACACACAGAAAAACAAAAACAGATTGAGTCCTCATGTCATTAACGTACATAATTTAAAGGCATTTCTACAAAGAGTTCATAGCACAAAGGAAATAAACTAAAAGCCATATATTGCTTTCTTTTCTATTATTGTGTTAATATCACTATAATTTTTTTCATTTATGTATTTGGTACAGGGTATTACTGTGCAGCTTGGACTCATGAGTGATCCTCCTGTTTTCAGCCTCCCCCACACTTGGATTATAGATCTGTGCCACCACACCCAGAGGCAGGGCAAGCATGGCATGCAGGACCAGGGATCAAACCCTGGTCCCTGTGCTTGCCAAAGTAGGCACTTAGTGTGCTGAGCTATCTCAGTGGCCCTATCACTAAAACTCTTAAATGTCATGCATACATTTCTTCATATAGTCATACCCTCTTGAGGTTCTATTTTATAAGCAAGAAAGTCAAGGCTTTTAGTACTTACACATCTTGATGATGAGAAGAAAAAATAGAAAGAAAGTAAGGAAAACACTGTAAATTTTAGGATTTCCATAGTTTTCCATGCAGATTTCAACCAATCTGTATTGCACATCAATCATACACTTATCTGTGCAAATTGTAAATACAAAACCCACAAAAAACCTAATTGCATACATGACAATTTACTATATTTACTAATCTTGAAATGTCAGTAATAAAATTTTATAGAAACAAATTTTGATAAGGATGCTAAAAATGCATATTTAAAGTAATACATTAAAATGAGTGTTAGTGTCCTTAAATATTAATATCTTCCTAAAACTATGTGAATTTCTACATGACTTATGTAGTCTTTTGGTTTGCTTCCTATAATTTATGAGTGAGTGTCATTTAAAAATTAATTAATGAGTAAAAAGTCATATATTCCTATGATTCTGTCAGTAAATAGATACACAGCCTTTGCCTGTGAACAAAGGTATTACTCAGACAATGGAACAGACTATCTCTAAAGCAGAACTAATGGGATTGTATTTTAATGACAAATTTCTTCAAAGTAATAAATCAGATTCAAGTCAGATTCAAGTCAGCTCATTTTGCTAAAAGGAAAGAAAGAGTAATGTGCACCTAGTTGCTTCAGGCGCTCTGTCCTAAATACTGCTGCAGTCTCAAGAACTTAGAAAACATGTGACGCATCTGAAAAAGCACACAGGACATCAAAGAGCATACCAGGGAAGGGGCAGCGCAGCCCGACTGGAGATGCCTGGGAGGCTGCATGTTTATTTAATATTCATCTCTCACCAATAAAAGGCAATGTCATGAATCTAAAGAATTTTTAAAACAGAGTTTTAAGAAAAAGCTATGACAGAAACCTACGTGAAAATGCAGCCCAAACTTCTAATTATTCCCAGACATGCAGTTTCTTGCCATATTATTAAAAATTACCTCAATGTTTTAATCAGTATGTTTCTTTCTGGGTAGCACATGTTAATGCTTTGAGAAAGCTGTCTTCTAAAGGGAAAATTCATGAGCAGTGAAAGGCTTCTTGATGTTACAAAGGGAGACAACAACAGTCTTTTTTTCCAATGGCAGCTTTTTACTTAAATGAATCTAATTTTTCTATTTTAAAGAGAAAAAAATAAAATAAAATTTCAAAACAAAATAATAGGAAAGTAACAATGTTTAATACATTCTGTATTATATTATATTTTTATTTATTTATTTATTTATTTATTTATTTATTTATTATTTGGTACAGGTTCTCACTACACAGCTCGGGCTCACAGTGATTCTCCTGTTTTCAGCCTCCCACTCATGGATTGCAGATGTGCACCACTACGCCCAGTCTCAGTGGCAGCTCAATGCTCCCAGGGATGGGGCCACTGGCAGGTGGTGCCAGGGACCGAACCCCAGTCCTTGCACTTGCCTAAGCAGGTGCTTAGTCTGCTAAGCTATTATATCAGCCCTATTATCTTAAATTTACCCAGAGTACAAGATACAGACATTGAATTTTCCAAACAATATTAGCACAAACCTTTCTTTTCAATGAACTTACAAATTACTAGCATAACTATCCTAACTGTCCAAATATGTATACATCATCTCTTTTTTTCTCCTTTTCTCCACCCTAGTTTCTCTTTCTTTTTATTTTATTTTATATTCCATAATTTTATTGAGGGACAAATAGCAATGAGACAGTTTCAAATCAAATTGGTAGGACAGTTTCAGTAATTAACACATTGCATACCTTCTTCCTAGTGGTTATTTGCTGTACAAGATGCAGACATGATATCCTATTTACAAACACCATTAGAACAAATTCCTCTATTCATTAAGAGAATGTAACTATATATCTATCCTAATGGCTTTGAATACACAGATACAAAATGGACATTCATCTGTATCCCCTTTTTTGTTTAGTTCTGTCATTTGAATATTATAGGTGTGCTAACTCAGCAAAATATTCTAAAGGAGTCCCGTAGTCCATAATAATATTGGGTCTGCCTAGTTTCTCTTTCTTTTGGAACAGTTTTTTCCCCCCATTTCACTATATTTGTTGTACATTTTGGGTCTTCTTTACTTGTTTGCCTTCTCACACTAGAGAGACAATACAACGTTTTCCATTTATTTCACATATGAGTAGGGTTTCAAATTGCATCAATTTACCTATAAAAGTCTGAAATTTATGCTATTTTTATTTTTTTATTTCTTTTGAAAGAAAAAAAACTGTAAAAGGATACAGATTCTCAAAGCAAGATGATAAGAAATTAACAATGGTTAGTATATTGCATATCTTTATCTTCAAAGTAGTCCTTCATATTGCCAGAAAGAGGCATGCAAAATGGATCAAACAAAAGCACTGTTCCTTTAAATGGATGAATAGAAATTAGAAGTACTGTTATCTTAGAGATATATATATATATATATATATATATATCCATATCTTATTTTTCCCATCCTTCTTTTCTCTTTTCCCTCACACCAGTTGTTCTTTCCTTTTTTATTATTTCTATTTTGTTATTGTATTTGGTACAGGGTCTCACTACCTAGCTCAGACTTGGAGTGATCCTCTTGTTTTCAGAATCCCCAGTGCTGGGATTACAGGCAGGCACCCCCATGCCTGGTGTCAGTGGTCTGCTTGGCAGGGGGCCAGTGCAGCATGGGGTGCCAGGGATTGAACTTGGGTTCCTGAGCTTGACAAACAGGCACTTAGGTTGCTGAGCTATCTCGCTGGTCCTGCGCTTTCCTTTTGAGCAATTTCTTTCCTTTTTACTATATCTACTGTAACTTTTGGTTGTTACTTTTTCAGTTTCTTACACTAGGGAGATAATATGATGTTTACAGAGACGAGTCTGATTTATTTCACTTATGAGTATGGTCTCTAGGTATATCCATTTACCTATAGAAACCTGAGTTTATCTTTATAGCTGAGTAGTACTCTATTGTATAAAAACACCACATCTTTTTATCTGCTTGTTGGTTAGACATTTGGATTATTTCCCAGGTTTAGCTATTACAAGTCATGGCTAAGTAATACTTTATTGTATAAAAAGACCACATCATTTATATCCATTTCTCTGTTGGTGGGCATTTGGGTTGATCCCAAGGTCTAGCTATTGCACATTGTGCTGCTGTAAACATGGGTGCATATAGATAGGTGTGGTATGACATTTTTTGTTTTTCTGGGAAGATAGCCAGAAGAATAGCTGGATCAAATAGGGTCTCTAATCCTAGGTTTTTGAGGAATCTTCACAATGACTTCCACGGTGGTTGAAGCAGTCCACACTCTCATTAACATTGGAGAAACATTCCTTTTCCCCCACAGCCCTTCCATCATTCATTGTTGCTTGATTCCTTGAGAATAGCCATTATTTCTGAGGTGAGATGGAATCATAGTGTAGCTTTTATTTGCATCTCTCGAGAGACTAGTGATGTTGAACTTTTTCTTCATATATTTATTTGCTGTTTGTATTTCTTCATCTGAGAAATGGCTATTCACCTAAGATGGCCCTTTTGGGATGGGGTCTTTAAAATTGAGAGTGCTATTTTTTTTTTTAGTTCTTTCTGTTTTCAATAGTAATCCTTCATCTGAGAAACAGCTAGCAAACATTTTATCCCATGTTGTAGGTTATCTGTCCACTCTGTTAATGGTTTCTCTTGCTGTGTAAAAGCTTTTTAATGATATGAGATTCGTTTTTTATTTTCTCTAATGGTCCCTATGTGATCAGGATTTTGTACATAAAGGTTTTGCCACCATCAATGTCTTCAAGAGTCTTGCCTATTCTATCATCCAGTAGATTTAAGGTTTCTGTTTTAATATTTCTATCTTTGAACCACTTTAAGTTTAGTTTAGTGCATGGTGAAAGATATGGGTTCAATTTCAGTCTTCAGCATGTGCATGATTTTCTAGCACTGTTTATTAAAGAAGCTATCTTACTTCCAGTGACTTTTTTTGGTCCCTTTATCAAAGATAAGGCAACTTAGTATGTCTGGAGTTGTCTCTGCCTCTTCTAATCTGTTCCATTGATTTTTGGGTCTTTTTTGCCAGTACCACACTATTTTTTATACATTTTAGGACAGGATCTGCAGGATCTCACAATGTAGATCTTATAGTGATTCTCCTGTTTTCAGCCTCCCAAGTGCTGGGATTACAGGCATGCACCACCATGCCCAGTCTCAATTGCCATCTCAGTGCGCCTCGGGTGCAAGGCAAGCACAGCAGGCCAGGGATTGAACCCCAGCCGCTGCACTCTGCCTAAGCAAGTGCTTTATTCCACTGAGCTACTGGGCCAGTCCCATACAACACTATTTTTATCACAGTTGCTTTATTGTATGATTTCAAATCAGAGATTGTGATGTCCCCTGCCTTATGTTTATCTTCCAGAATTGCTTTTGCTATTTCATATCTCTTCAGGTTTCAAATGAATTTTAGTATTATTATCTATATTTCTGTGAGATATGATATTGGGACTTTGATTGGAGTTGTATTAAATCTATACAAAAGTTTTGGAAGTATGGCCATTTTTCACTATATTTCTTCTTACCCAAGAGCAAGAGATGTGTTTCCATTTTCTGATATGCTTTTCAATTTCTGTTGTCAGATTACTGTACTTTTTATTGCAGAAGTCTTTTTCATCCTTCATTAGATTGATCCTTAAGTAATTTATCAGGGGGGATACCATTATGAAAAGTCTTTTTCCCTAATTTCTCTCTCGTGAGTTTGTTATTCTTGTGCAGGAACTGTATCGATTTTTGACTGTTGACTTTGTATTCAACTATGTTATTGAATTAGTTTATTAAATCCAGCAGTTTTTAGTGGAGCTTTGGGATATTCTTTGTAGAGTATCATCTCATCCACAAATAATGATAATTTAACTTCTTTATTTCATATAATCATGTATTTCATTTCTTTCTCTTAGCTAGTTACTCTAGCTTTTCCCTAACTATGTTGAATAAAAGTGGAGACAGTAGACATCCTTGCCTTGATGTTGATTTTAGAGTGAGTGAAAGCTTTTAGTTTTGATCCATGTAGTACAACATTGGCTGTTGCTTTGTCATAGATAGCTTTCATCAGGTTGATAAAGACCATCTATTCCAATTTTCTGTAGTGTTGGTTTTTTTCATCATGAATGCATGTTGACTTGCTCAAAGGCATTTTCTGCACCTATTCAAATGCTTTTTGTCTTTGGTTCTATTAATATGGTATATTATGTTTATTGGTTTATATATGTTGAACCATCCTGTCATCCCTCAGATGAATCCCACTTGCTCATGATGCATAATCTTCTTGATGATTTGCTGCATTTTGTTTTCCAGTATCTTTTTAAGGATTTTTGCATCTAGATTCATTAGAGAGATTGGCTTATAGTCCTTTTTCTTAGTTGGGTCCTTCTACAGTTTGAGTATCTGGATAATGCTTGCTTCCAAGAATGAATTTGGGAATATTGTTTCCCTTTCAATGTCATTAAGGATTCTGAGAAGTAGTAGCATTATGTCTTCTCTAAATTTCTTGTTGAATTCAGCAGTAAATCTGTCAAGACCTGGGCCTTTCTTTCCTTATAGGTTTTTAATTGCATCTTCACTTTCATTGATTGATAATAGTTTATTCAGGAAGTCTTATGTCTTCTTGATTCCACTTGGGTAATTCATTTGTATCTAGGAATCTTTCCAAATCTTCTGCATTTTCCATCTTACTACAATACAGGTTTTCAAAATAGATATAAATAACCTTCTGAATTTCTGTAGGAATCTGTGAATATGACTCAGTGTCTCTCCTTTGCTTATTACTTTATAAGACAAATTGGAGAGTTTCCAGATAGGATCAAGCAAATTACATGTCTCCTTAAAAAGCAAAAAGTTTCTCCAGCTGGTAGCAAAAGGAGAAGTCAAGGAGATTCGAAGCATGAGAACTGTTCGATATGCCACTGCTGGCAATAAAGACAGCAGGGCCAGGAACCTCGATAAATGCAGAGGCAAACTTTTCCCTGGAGTCTGGCCCATGGCAGGATTGCAACTGTGGCTTCATGGGAGATTAGGCAGAGAAATTCAGGCTGACTTGAACTTTTATCCACAGACCTGTAGAACTGATACTAGATGTTATTTTAAGCTAGATTTTCTGATCATATGTTACACAAATAGATGGACAGACAGCTAGAAACTCATATGTTATGTGTTATAACTCTTATGTTATAGTTAGGATATTAAATATCTTTGAACATGTACTATGGCACCACTAGAAGAGCGAACATTTAGAGGTAGAAGATTTCCAGGTAGAAGACCTAGTGGAAGAAGCCAGCTCACTGAGTATGTGCCCTTGACAGTACATTGGCGCTCTGGCCTCATCCTGTTTTCTTCCTTTGCTCTCTGGTCACCATGAGGCAAATAGGCTGCCTTTGCCACACGCTTCCTACATGCCACACAGCCTCTCCACAGACCCAAGGGAACATGGCCAAGTCACTATGGACTGAAACCTATACAAGGCAAAATAAATCTTTTCTCTTTCAAGTTGTTTCTGTCACATATTTTGGCCCAGCAACCAAAAGCTGATAAATAAAACATATTTTATTTTACATTGCTTCCACATAAATAGGATGTACATTATATACAACATTATCTATGGCATAGGCACTGTAATATGGAATATCCTGTCCCACAGGCCATTTCCTGGGGGTCTGCTACCTGATAAAGAATATCCTAGATGCTGAAGGAGGGCAGAGGCAGGGCCTCATCACCTTGTCCTGTGGAGAGCAGTCTGTTCCACCAAAGCAGAGAACCTGTACCTGGTGGGCTGGTGCTGTGCCCAGGATCTGTGAGGAGCAGTTTTGATAAGTCTCCCTACAGTGCCTTTCCACTCATAAGATGGAATGATTCATGAGCCAGTTTCAGGTGTTGTGTGCTCCTTTGTCACATTCTGAACAGCAATGTTCTCTTCTGTTGAGAACAGTACATGGTGCCTCTGAATTCCTGCTCCTCTTTCAGCACAGTGGAGAGCTGGTCTAGTGGATGCGGCTTCTCAGAACACTGTGTGCAAAACAATCACCTTACAAGGGACAGGGAGCTAGAACCACGATAAAGCTGAGAAATGAGCCTTTTCAACCCAGAGATTCTGAAATAAAGATTCTTGTTCCCCTGGAATTTTAATGCATCAGTTTTATCACTGATGCTTGGAAAATGCAAAATTCCACATTTATATGGGAATGATAAGACACCCATGCTTGGTAGAGCTGTTTGTTACACTGGGAATTCTGCTAATCTCTCTCTTTTCTTTTCCTTCTCTCCACTTTGTTTCTCTGACATTTTGTCTCTGGCCTACTGTGTGTCTCTGCCTGTGGCTCTGTGCCTTTCGTTCTCTCTCTCTGGGTCTCTCTCTTTTTCTCTGTGGTAGATTGATAAATGGTAGTCAATTAGTAACACCTGGATGAACTGAATAAGTGGGGTGCTGGGTGTGGGAAGCCCCCCTGAGGATTGTTGTCAGCAGCAGAGAGAGACAGAATGGGAGAGAAAAAGGAGAGACCGTTTGTGAACTGACAGAGGCTGTTAGGGAAGGTGTGGGGAGCTTAAAGGAGGCTGTAGGGAGCTGGTGATTCTCTTGGAGGACCTTGTCATGCTGGCTTTCCTGATGAACCTGGCTGTTCACACTGGAAGAGGAGCTCGGGACCTTGTCACTGAGAATGTCTATGGCCCACTATGGGGGAGCTCAAGTCATCACTTTGCACATGGCTTCTTGGATCAGGATCTCATGGTGTACTGCTCAGTGTCCTGGAGAAGCTAGTCATGTTGGCTTTCCTGATGGGAACTCAGCATTCCTCATCGCTGAAGGAGCTCAGTACCTCACTGTTGCTGAGGACGGCTGTGATACTTTTGCAGAGAACTCTGGTTCTTACCTTGAGTGCTGCTTCCTGGCTCCAGTTCAGATTCCTCAGGCTGCTAGCACAGATCCTTTATCCCACTGGCATAGACTTTCTAGCTTCTGCCCACTGTCCTTTTGACCTTCCCAGTGAAGATCTGTGAAGCAGGCCTGCATGAAACATTTTTGTGAGCTCTAGAACACTGGTTGGACTTGTGGAAGGCATTGATTGCTATGGGTTCTACATCTGCAGCTGAAATCATACCGTACATTATCAAGGGATTCAGGCTCTCAGCTGTATTTTTTGGTCTTTAGTGTGTGGACAGGTTCATGCACTCTATTTTTCTGTATGCTTCTTTGGGTGACTATTTTAATTAATAGTATACAATATGTGTTCTAAGGGAAAAAAATGTCATAGGACTGACCTGCTACAATGCTGTATATGGTTAGATGTCTAAATTTCTGTGTAAAAATATGTAATTGTTTATTCCTATTTTTTAAATTTTTTTAAATTTTTTTCTTCATGTTCTGTAGGGACTTAAAGTTTAACATATCAATACTAGATAGAAAATATCTGTTCCAGAGAATCTCCAGAAGATTTTGAATCTAGCAGTTAATTGTAAAGATTCTCACCCTGAGTAACTATATATAAGGATACCTGTGAACTAAGCAACTGTACTAAAGATGGTAATCTGTAACAGTAGTTTCATGCTTGGAGTGCCTATCATTCTGGTCTTCTGAATACGGGCTGTTTGTCATGACATGCCAGTTGCTGCTGTGCTGTCTCTTGGGTAGAAGATTGTTCAAACAGAAAGGGGTGGTGAATGAAGGCAAGAGATAGGAAAAGGAATATTGTGGGACTGTCTTGCTTCAAGGTTGTATATGGTGAGATTTTTGGACTTATGTGTAAACATAAAAGTATATAATTCTTTATGCCTATTTTTTAAAATATATTCTAATTTTTAAATGTTTTTTCATCATATTCTATAGGGCTTGAAGTTCAATGTATCAATACTTGATGAAAAATACCTGTTCCACGTTTTGCCTAAAATGTTTGCTATTCAGAATGATAGTGAGGTTAAGCTCAACTGCCTATGTTGTAGGATAATAATAATAATAATAATAATAATAATAATAAGCTTCTCTTCTGGAGGGTTAACAACCTAAGTTTGCAGACCAAAAATTAGTGAAAAAGAAGGACTGCAAGGACAGCCAACATTTTGGCCCTAGCTTTCAAGGGCAGTAAGGACTCAGGACATAGGAGAACTTGTACTGTAACATCCTGTAACTCAGTCATGTTGGTAAATTTTCTAATCAAGGAGATTATGGGGCCACATAGGAAAGTGATTCATGATGTGAAGTGTGCCTAAGGAGAGTCACATGGGGAGAAGACACTCTCTCAGGCTTTCACAGAGAGTACCTTGGCCAAGCAATGGCTGTGACTCATCCACATGGCTGACATGGACAAAGGATCTACAAATTGCAGTACAGGGTTTCAGGATAAATCCTGAGGGGACTTGACTGACCTTGTCAGTTAAAAAAGTTACATTTCTTGTTATATAGGTCTTGCTTTATCTTGGTCTTAACCATTCAGTAGAAAAGTATAAAAAGTAAAGCCATATTAATATGCTGAGCTGTAAGAGGCTCAAGTCAACAACTTCTGACATTTCCAGTCCTACAGAAAATCCACTACTATTATGGACTGCTGGACTATATTGGAATATTTTGCTGAATTCACACACATACAATATTTAAATGACAATGGAATACCCTTCTCTGACAAAACTAAACAAAAAAAGGGGATATAAATGAAGGACCATTTTGTACCTGTATATTCAATAGTTAGGATAGATATACAGCTACTTTCTTGTAATTCAATGAATAGAAAGATTTTTTTTCTAACAGTGTTTGTGGACAACATATTATGTCTACATCTTGTTCTGGGAATAACCACTAAGAAGACAACAATATGCAATGTATTAATTATTGAAATTGTCCTACTAATCGGTTTTGAAACTGTCTCATTTGTTTCTCAATAAAATTATTAAAAACATATACACACAAATAAATAAATAAATAAAATGTGTCCTATATTGTATTGTTCTTCTTGCAAAACCCCAAACTACAACAATCTCTGTGTCTGTCTCTCTCTCTCTCTCTCTGTCTGTCTCTGTCTCTGTTTCTCTGTTCCTGTCTCTCTGTGTCTATCTCTGTCTCTGTCTCTCTGTCT
>NW_004524695.1:3549563-3550648 GCF_000260255.1 Octodon degus | reverse complement strand
TCTCTCTCTCTCTCTCTCTCTCTCTCTCTCTCTCTCTCTCTCTCTCTCTCTCTCTCTGGGTATAGGGAGTTCATATCACTCGAGGAGCCAGAGATTTAAGAATGTGGTTTAGATTATTTCATCGTATGAACATCATAGTGTGTTACAGACTGCAGCAGCTACATCATCACTAGGTAACGTGGTCTCATTTCTATATACTCTAACCATCATTGGACAAATGCCATTATACATGATCTGCACGTAATACATAAACACATATGTGTACATATCCCTTTTTCTCCAATGACACTGTCAGTTTCATTATTTTGTCTGACACTGAACAACTGGAACCAGAGTTGGAACATATGAGCAAGTTATGTGTAGATGAGATCCTGAGCTCCACCAACACAGAAGGAACTGTCTGGTGACCTCCATGAGTTAAAACATAGTATGTTAGACTTAATTTTCCACACTTAGTGTGCCAGGAAGGACTGCCCAATGCATCCTGGAAGCAGTCATCAAAGAGAATGTTGAGACAGTTTACTCCATTATTCTCCACTTGCAAAAAAACAACAGAGTTTGCTACACCACAGGGGCAACATTCACAGAGACACAAGGCTGATGGCACCAGCAGCTCACTCTTGTCTAAAGCAGTTGACCATGGAGCCCCACACTAATCTTCCACCCTGCTGCAGTAATTCCTTTCTCTTATTCTCTCTCCAAATTTTTATTTTTCTATCTTGTTTTCTCTTCATTCTTTGAAGAGTATTTAATGATGCTTTTACAAGAGTGACAAGAATATTATGCAAAAGAAAAAACCCAGATATTTAAATTCCAGTTTTCGGAAGCCAGGAATGGTTGCACATGCTGGCAATAGCAGCACTCTGGGTGGTTGAGGCACAAAGATCACAAGTTATGGCCAGCTCTGGCAATTGAGCAGCCTAGTAAGTCATGGTCTCAAAAATTTTTTCTAAGTTTTTTTTTCAAAGTTTTATTGATAAACAGGTAGCAATGAGACAGTTTCAAATCAAATCAGAACTACAGTTTCAACAAATAATACACTGCATATATTCTTCTTAGTGGTTAATTGCTGTACAAGATGCGGA
>NW_004524695.1:3539774-3542855 GCF_000260255.1 Octodon degus | reverse complement strand
TGGCTGCTGTGCTCAGCTCCTTCCCGCTGCGGACCTGGGCTAGGATTGGGTCTGGGAATTCCCAGAAGTCGGCAGAAATTCCTACTCGGCAGGAGGGGTGGGGCAGGTAAATTGCAGTGGTGGGGGGCGGCCCGAGGGGGTGGGAGAGGGTCCGTCCCACGCTGCACCTGGGCTGGGACTGGTCCCACCGGCACAGGGTGGCAGGAAGCTCTCCACACACTCACTGGACCTGGGCTAGGACTGGGTCTGGGATTCCAGGAAGTCGGCAGAAATTCCTACTCGGCGGGATTGGTGGGGAGGTGCGGCAGAGTGGTGGGGGGCGGCCCGAGGGGGCAGGAGAGGGTCCGGCCTATGCTCCGCCTGGGCTGGGACTGGTCCCACCGGCGCAGGGTAGCAATAAGCTCTCCACACACTCACCGGACCTGGGCTAGCCTAAGTTTTTTTTTTAAGGACTAGGGATGTAGCTCAGTGCAAATGTTCTGGCTTGTTTCTCCAGTATCACGTGTGTGCACACCCACACACACACACACACACACACACACACACACACAAAGGTGTGCACACATTCATGCATGGAGGCTTCCAGGTCTGCTTGCTCATGAAGGTTGAGTATTTGTATTCCAGGCAGTCAGAGTGTGCAGCAGTGGCAGCTAGGTGTACAGGCAAGAGGTCATCTGTTACAGTGGTGTTTCCTAGAGCCCTATGAGTTGTCATGTGCAGATCACCACTGTGGCCCAATGGCAGTCAGAATTATGAATGCTTAGCCTGAGTATTGTGCTGTAATCTCAGTGACACGCTCTGTAGGTGAGAAAGGCAGAAGCCAAAGACCACAGCCACAGCTCCCACATAGTGATGCTGCCAAGGCAAATGAAATAAAGCAGCTGGGGGAAAACAGCAAGGCAATCCAAGTCTAACGAGGACCTGCCATTAGGACTGGAGCCCATTTTATAGGTGGGAGGTAGGAGCCCAGTATTTTTTAAGGTGAATGATTTAAGCATTTTCTGAATTCTCTCAGTCCATTTTAAATCTTAAAATCAGGTTCCTGTTCTTTACCTTTTGCACTAAGCCAAATTATAGTTGGCTTATTTAAGTCATTTGGTTACTTACAGTAACCTTACAAAATTTGGGGTGTGATGAGTCTGAGAAGCATAAATTAGCCTAGAGATTTATGATGTGAATAGCCTTTAGTAACTTTTCTTTCCTAAAGTTGCAGTGTTGAAAGTACAAATTATTAAAATTATGACTGACCTTACCTTCCTTCTACCTGCCTTTATTTCTTCCACCCACATCAGAAAGACATCTCAAACTTATTTGTCATTTATTCTATGTTCCAAAAACTGCACATTAATAAAAGTGATTTACCCAAGGACACAGAAAGCAAAGCCAGTTCTGTAGTCTAACACTCTGAGATTTGGAGCCTGTGTAATTTCACTGTAGTGTGATTACTCTCCTGTTTTACTAATAAAATCAACCTTAATCTCACATATGCTTACAAATAACGTAAGGATATCTAAAGAGCAGAGAAGAATCTTAATCCTCTCAAAAAAAAACTTTCAGCCTCATATACCTCAGTTCTACATGACACAGAATATAGTGTTAAAGAGCACCTGGAGAATTCTGGTGGTGAGAAAGACCAACTATACAAATAATTCAGCATTTGTGAGTATCAAAATTTACTCCACCCTCTATTCTCAATTGTGTATAAAGCATAAAAAGTCTTGTTGTATCCTACTATCATACTAATCATTTTGCAGATAATTATAGCCCCCTATAGACCTTCTAATAATGGAAACTTCAAAACATTTTAGATGCATCAAATTAACTACCTATGATAACAATTTTCATGGGCTTTCCACAAAATAGCTTGCATGTTACAAGACCATTACATTTCAAATTTTCTCAAGAGCCGCACTGATCCCTGTAAGCCTAGAGACTTCTTCCATGTTCATATTCTGAACTTTCCAAGTTCTACTCTCATTATTATAGCAACTTAGAAATTTATATTTTCTTAAAGAGCATAATGCCTCTATAAATGCTCAACTGTGCCACACTCTATGAGCAGGTCCCAGGAGCCCAGTACTCTAACAATGTGCCTTTCACAATTTTCTCTGTGCTCCATTGTACATCTTACCAATTAATTACTACATTGAATGTGAACATTTGAGAACTATGATGCTGCCAACATCATGGCTGTTAACTTGACCACAATGAAAGACGTCTAAAAAATTGGTAAATCATGCATCTGGATGTATCTGTGAGGTTACTCCTAGAGGCATATTGAATGGGTCAACAATCTTCTGGGAGGAGCAGCACATGGAATGTGGGCAGTAGCACCCACTAAGCTGGTGTCATACTTCCTTTACTGTCCTAGGACAAAACACTTAACACTGAAAAATTTAAAGGAGGAAAAATTAATTCATCTCACAGTTTTCAGAGGATTGAGCCCATGGTTGAGAGAAGAAATAGCATGGCAGAAAGCCATAGTAGAAGAAATCTGTTCAATCTTTGAATGCTAGGAATCAGGGGAAGATAGGAGCTAAGGAGGGTGATATACACTCCAAAGCCATACCGTAGTGACGCAACCTCCTCATGCCAAACTCCTATCAAAATGTTTAGCTATGAACTTATCAGTGGATTAGTCCATTGATGAATTTAGTGGCCCCATATTCCTCTGAATATATGAGACTTGGAGGTAGTGTTCTAAATACCTTCAGGCTCAGCAAGAGGAAAAGGGGTGAGATCCCCTACCTGCAAAGCTATCTCTTCTCAAATGGATGCATTTTTGCTGATATGATCACTTGTGGACATTAGACTCTAGATTCTCCAGTCTTTAAATTCTGTCTCACACCAGCAATTCTCCAGTGGGCTTCTGGGTTTGCTTATTTGCTTTTCTAATTGCTGGGACAAAATACCCAACACTCACAAGTTAAAGAAGGAGAACTTTATTTTGCCTCATAGTCTGTAAAGGTTCCAACCCATAGTTGACTCTCTATGGCAGGGTGGAATGGGAGAGAGGCATCACAAGGAGAAACAGTTCATGGTATGGCCAGAAGAAGACTGTAGAAGTAAGAAGATATATAT
>NW_004524695.1:3512019-3539674 GCF_000260255.1 Octodon degus | reverse complement strand
AGAGAGAAAGGAGATTCTATTGGTTCTGTTCTTCTGTTCTTCTAGAAAACTCTGATTATACTCAAACAATTTTGCTATCATCATTGCTTGCCTTGACTTATTATTCCTCAACTATCCTTTTTCAGATTGAGTTTCTTGCTTTACTTTCATGACCCTTTTCTTTCCTGTAAACTAACTCAAAAAAAGGGCCATTATTGGTCTCATAATGCACCTCTATGAACTCAAAAAAGAGACTGAATTTTTGTGCCCTTTTAATTTGTATTAAAACCCTCGCCTTTGGTGCAGTTGTAGAACAGGTAGGACGTGAGGGCAGAGCCCATTTGAATAGCATCAGTGTCCTTATAAGAAGAGACTTCAGAGAGCTCCCTTGTCCTTTCCACAGGGTGCAGCAGGAAAGCAGACACCTGTGAGCAAGGAAGTGACCCTCTTGAAAGACTGATCTGCCAATCCCTTGATCTTGGAGATCTCATTCTCTAGAACTGTAAGACAGTTCATTTTTGTTATTTAAAAGCCAGCTATGGCATTCTGTTATGGAAATCTTAATGGATAGATATACTCAGTAATTTTGGTTTAGGAGAAACAAATTTTCAAAACACCTTTGGATCTGTATTTAAATGGAAAAAAGAAGGGTTTAGAGAGAAAGACTGAATGTAAGGTTAGCCTATTCTGAGGCCTGAACAACATGACAAAAAGAGTTCAACCTAAGAAAAATCGATAACAGTTTTCTCAGGAGGTAAAATGATCAGGGAGAGAAGAGATCCTGATCTTAGAGGCTTAAACACAAACACTAACATTGGGGGAGCTCACAAAGGTATAAAAAGCTGGCTCTGTCAACTGGATAAAGCCAGTGCTCCTCTTCCCTCCCTGTAACTCTCAGCTGTCTCGTATTACAGTGTTCTGACCTGTGTAGATTCAACCTATACTTGATCCAGGCTTAATGTGTCTGAGAATGGGGACACTGCCATGGAGTCAGGCTTAGGAAGTGAGGATTCTAGATGTGTTACAGAACTCCACTTACAAAGCTAGAACTTAGATCACTCAGGAAAAGAAATGAGCTCCCAGAGACATAATGCCCATGTGGTCACATGAGCAAAGGCAGAACAAGTTGTCCTTTGGCAATGTAGACAATAGCCAATACTGGAAACCAGGGCTAAAGACAGACTGATCAATCTAACCCAATGAACCTTTAAGAGAAGTTTTTGAGTATACCCTACCCAAAAGGGACAGTTTCTATTAATACCCCTGGTTACTGGGGTGAGTAGCAATATGGCAGTTTATTATGTGTGTACATGTTTTTTAATCTATGAAATGTTGATTTTTAAAAATTTCAATGTCGTCCATGCTAAAATAGTTCTCTACCCTTCCTACCATTAACTGGCTATTTTTGAGCTTTACTGAATTAATGGACACCATGTGACAGAGGAGTGAAAGGAGAACATGAAAATTTTCACTATTTCTCTTTGAAGCATGGCATACCAAATGGACCATTTCACTGAAAGTACAGTCATTAAAAAATATGGGATAGAAGAAACATAACACAACAAAACAGATCAAAGCAAAGGCAAAAATATCTGGATTTTTTTCTAACAATTTCTAGAATCTTAAATTGGATTTACTTATATTAAGTGATTTTGGGAACAGGACATTTTGACATCAAATATGAACTAAGAGTTATTTATCTTTATCATAAAAACACCATCATATCCCTCACTAAAACATGAAAGATAATTATGATAAGCTTGAGTAAAACACAATTAGAAACTATATTAGAAATTATGAGGGCCAGTAAGATAGCACAGCTGACTAAATGCCTACTTAGGCAAGCTCAGGGACTGAGGTTCAATCTCTTACTAGCCCTGCCCCTGCAAATGCTGAGCAGGCCACTGAGACCTGGCGTGGTGGTGCAAGCCTGGAATTGCAGCTCTGGGGAGGCTGAAGACAGAGGATCGCTATGAGTCCCAGCTGCATAGTGTGACTCTGTATCAAATACATAAGAAAAAGAAATTATGTAAGAAATCATATAATTTATACAATTGCCATATGGATGGATGGGTAGACAGACAGACAGACAGACAGACAGACAGATAGATAGAGTTATGGTTTGTATCTAGTTGTCCCCCACCCCCACAAAACCTCCTGCAATCATGGGGCAGCTTCTGGAGCTTGTGACAGATTGTTGTGAGTGTGGATGCTGCACTAGCCTTGGGGCAGATAGTTTGCATTACAATGTAAGGAGGGTGGAAAGGCTGGCTAACTGCCTAAGCTACAGCCCCTTCCCATCTCTCTTGCTCTTTGCACCACCATTAACAGTTGTTTGCTGTCATGTGCTTCTCTGCCTTGGAGCCAGCTGAGTATGGACCGAAACCTCCAGTAACTGTGAGCTAAATAAACTTTTCCTTCCTTCATTTTGGGTGTTGGGGAATTGTCCCAGCAAGGAGAGAATAGTAACTGAGATATATTTAGACATAGAAAATATAGATGTAAATAGATATAATTTTGTCTTATAAGATGCTAATATCCCAAACTTCATTTTTTATATAGGATCTCACTGTGCAGCTGAGACCACTACAGTGATCTTCCTATCTCAGCCTTCCTAGTGCTGGGATTATAGCCATGTGCCACCATGCTGAGTTCTGGGGCCAGCATGGCATGCATCAGGACCTTGCGCTTGCCAGGCAGGGACTTACACTGCTGAGCTATCTCCCCAGACTAATATCCTGAATTTTGAGACTTTCAAGTAACGAATTTAAAATCAAAACTCAAAAGTTAAAGATAAAAGGCATAATTTGCTGTCATGGTAGAATGGGGAGGATTGTCCTGCCCCATAAGTCAACCTCTAGAAACAGTGAATGTGAACTTATTTGTTAAAAGAATTTTTGAAGATGTCACATTGTTAATGATATCAAAATCCACCCATGCTGGATTGTGGAAGGACTCCAAATCCATGGAAGGCTTCCCTAGAAGAGAACAGGAAAGAGTAATTCAAGGAGCACAAAGCAGGGGAGCTACGTGAAGACCGAGGCAGAGACTGGCATTGCACTGCCACAAGTCAATGAATATATGCTGTAGTTTAAATATCCATATCTTTGGGGGCTCAGTAGGATAAGCGCTTGACTGCCAAACACAAGGATCTGAGTTCAATCCCCGGTTCTGCAAAAAAAAAAAAAAAAAAAAAAAAAAAAGGAACATATCTTTGTTTTATTTTTCAGTGGAACAATTAATTTTCCCCATCAAAAACCTTGTTCTGAATAACATGAATGGCTAACAACCTCAAAAATGCCTGAGTGGAGCCACCGGAAGCTGGGGGTGTACGCGCCTGAGCACCCAGAGGGGGTTCACCCCTGGACTTCAGACTTCTGACCGCCAAGAGGAAGGAGCATAAACTTCCACAGCCTTAAGGAGCTCCATGTATAATCTAGTCACAGCAGGTCTAGGAAACTAAAACATATGGGATGGTTTTATTTTGCTTCATTTTAAATATTCCGTGCAAGTCTGAAATAGCAATGGAAAAAAGTGCAAGACAAGAAGAGACTCACACAGGAAAGGCCTCTGTGAGACAGGAAGTAGGCCTCTCAAGAAAGCTCTGCTCTGATTGGGTCCAACATGGAAAGAAGATAGTCAAAGATTCATGAGGAAGAACTGGTGCCTAGAGGAAGAACGTGTTTTCAGCAAGAGACATCGAAATTAAGGCCTTTGTGGAATTTTAAAGCCAGGAAAAAAAAAAAAAGTTAAAACTTTAACCAACCCTAGGAGAAAGGGCTGCATACAATTTCAGGATACAGATTTGGGTGCTATTAATAGCCAATGTTAATAGCGCAGGTTTTGAATATGGATAAGACCCTTTTTAGATGTTCAAAGAGATCCTTTTTAACAGATGTACAATTTTAAGTATAAAAGAGAATTTTCTTGGCACAATTATGCAATGTGAATTTTTTCACATTTTAGCATGTTAAACATAAGCAATATTTTAGATGGGAAAATTAACAATTTAAATAAAAAATAAGGCATGGGCGTGAGGATTTAAAAGTGTGCTACAAAAACCCAAGTTTTATTTTAAACCAGTCATAGAGACAAAAATCAGATACAAGGTATGTGTGGCTTGTGAAGTCAGAGGGCATGAAGCAGTATTTAAAGAAAGCAACAGAGAGTGGCCAACAGGAAAAAATTAATTATGACCCAATATTCTCATGCCAGCGCTCTGCAGAGGCAGCATGCTGGCTCCTGGGTGCCTCCTAAGCTCTCAATGAAGAGAAAAGCCTACCAAAGGACGATTCCCAGCTGGACATGGCAGGGAGATGTGGACTCCGCCAACTGAGCAGAAAAACCTGAACAAGGTTGATCTAACAAACCAAACACAGAGGAGTATGGTATCAGTGACTTGACCAGTCATGTGTTTGTTCAAGGCAGAGAGACAGTGGTTAGAAGAGTATCATAAGAAACATTAGGTTCATTGAGCTCAATCTCTATTGCTTTAAAAACTTATGGCGGGGATGAAACTTAAGTATAGGTCACTGAGTAATTATAGCCAAAGAAGGGGGGAGAGGAGAGAGAGAGAGAGAGAGAGAGAGAGAGAGAGAGAGAGAGATGAAATCAATGAGAGAGTCAAAGGGAAGGGAAAAGGTGAAGGAGATGGTGTGAGAGGGGAAGGAGAGCGAGAGAAGAGGGAAAGAGAAACAGATGCAAAAATGACAATGATAAGATCTCTACATGAAGGTCTATGCATGTAGCTTAATTTTATTATTCATAAGTGAAGGAGAGGGAAATGTCACACGGCTGGCAATATTTCTTGAGGGCCAAAGTAAAATATTAAAAGATTTTCCCATTGAAAATAAGGCAATTAAAACTATTCAATTTGACAAAGCCCTGGACCCAGTTGAATCACGCCATAATTCAGGAGGAAAAAAAAAAAAAAAAAAAAAAAGCAGCAAGGGAAATCGAGGAGCCTTTGGCAAAATTCTTTGATAGCTCAATAAGGAAAGAATAAAGGAAGCAATCATCTTTGAGTCACTAATGAGCATTCTTAGATTTTCTAGCAAGAGAAAATCATTAAAAGAACTAGCTTTCCCAAATTCAGTTGCTAAGGACAGAAATAAAGTTTTGTTCAAACCTATGTATGTGTGATTTACCTAAGAGAACTGGTCTGAACTCAGGGATTTAAAGTTTATTTTTATTCAGATTTCAGGAAAGCACTTAGTATTCCAAGCACATCATCTAGCAGTGATAAAGCTCACTACTGCACAAAGCCCCCCAAGCCACCCTGGGTACGAGGACTAGTGGCACCATGCTTCGTGGGCTGATGGACAAGAATCAGTAGGAATAAAGAGCCCTGTTTGAAAACTCTGTTTATAGAAACCTCTCTTTGTTTGTTCGTTTCACAGAAGTGTCTCATAACTATTAATGCAACTGGCAAATTTTTCAGTGTCTGATGGAAGCTCTGGTCCTTGTGCCAGGCTCTACACTCAGCTCTCTTTCCCTCCATCCTTGCTGTGAACCTTGATGGGAACCCCAAGGGCTCGGACACTCTCTGTGGCACTGCAGTCACTACTGAATCTCACCCAGCACTTGGGGGAGAATGAGCTGTTGTACAACTTCCCCACTAGAGCCCTATCTCTGTTCTTCACACTCAGGGGTCTGTCTGCTTCCTGACGTGGAAATGAGTGAGGCTCTCGTGGGACCTGGGGGGAGGTGACAAAAATAGAACATCTTGAGGGAAGCATAGAAATACAGAGAGCTGCATGAAGCTACAATAGCAGAAAGCAAAGTGGATGAGGTGACATTAAGGAAATATGGAGCCAGCTCTAACAGATAATTTAGCAAAGAAGTTAGACCACTCAAGAGGAAAGCATGTTTAATGGTCCTTCCCTTCAAAGCAGAATTGCCTTTAAAATGGAGCCATGTGCAGAGGGCGAGGGGCAGATGAACCTTTCTAGGGAGAAGAAACAGCCTAGGCAGACACCTGGCAAGCAGCTTCCTGCTCTGAGAGTAAAGATCTTTGATGTTCTTATTCGAAGTCCAGGTCAGGCGCTCTCTGTGAACAATTACTTCAGTATCATCCACTAGAAGGTCTCTTGCTAACAATAACCTGAGAGCATGTTGGGAGCCCCTCAAGGAAATGTTAATCTTTCACATTTTAGAAATGTTCAAAAGAGTCCAGGACTGGATTTTGCCTCTGGAAAGTGTAAAGCAGGCTCCTTGTGCAATGGCTCCCAACTCAACCACTGAGTCTCAGGCTACATCTCTACACCTCACCCAAGAATGGTGGCATGGGGCTCACACACGCGACAAGTCACTAAGCAGGGGTTCACTTCTTATGTCTGAGATGTGGTTGGAAAGTAAAAAGAATGTCTAATTTTTTTTTTTAATGAGTCTTTGCTCCATCTTCCTGGCCTGGAAGTAGGTGGGTTGTACTGCTCAGATGCATTGCAATCAATTCCCAGATCATGGTCCTCCTTGCTTCAAACACACTTGCCCCATCCTCTTTGCACTATCTGAGGCAGTTCTGCAGGTCCCTTCCCATAAGTGTCTTTACTGGGAGTGAAACAACAGATAGCAAATAACAGCGCCCGTGCCATCCAACAGCAAGCGAGGCTCGTAAAAATGTGATGTTGTGCTTTTGCTCACCTTATTCACTAGATCTGACACCTTATAACTTCCAGATCTTCCTGCAAAACAAAGAAACAACAGGTAAATGGTTTGAATCAGCTCAGAGATGGAGGCAGCCACAATATTATAAGACACAGAAAGTGACTACCAGAACTGTAAAGTGGAAGAGTGATGGGACAGGTGTATTCAAAGGAAGGGAAAGCATTTTAGGGGTATCAGTGGCAAAGTATCTCTTATGGAAAGACTTTTAAAATTGAAATATTCACTATATTTTCTGGTTATATCCCATATTGGCAGCAAGGGACAATAATCTATTGTTCCAAAGATTCAGGGTAAGCTGATCACCCCAGGGCTCCAGGAAGCTGCCCAGAACAGACAAGAATGTGTTATACACAGCTCCCATGTGCTGCAGCTGAGGAACCTTGCAGAGAAAGCATCCTGCTGCGGATTATATACCCTGGGGGCTATGTGAGATAGACCAGGGCATGGAAGGACATCCCATCCATAGGGGACAACAACTGTCTTAGTCTCTTTCTTTTTCCCTAAGATACAATACCCCAAGGTTACAACTTAAAGGCAAAGAGGTTTATGGAGCTCATGGTGCCAGTCGCTGGCTTTGAGGCAAAGCAGCAGGTGTATTTTCAGTATAGGGCCCCTGTTATAGTTTGTATTTAGATGTCTCCCTAAAACCTCATGAGCTCATAGGTAGGGGGTTTTGGAGGTGGCTAGATCATAGATACACAAATATAGATTTAGGGTATGTGAATATGATCAAGGGTGTGATAATTGGATTAATTCACTGAATGTTTTATTATTATCCTGGGTATGGGCAATGGGAAGCCCCACCCCAAATGTGGGTGGCACTGATCGGTAGGCTTGCTGGACGGACGGAGTACACTGGGACAGAAACAAGGCAGTCTCCCTGCTTGCTACATGTCATGTTCTGCCTGCCCTACCACGGGCTGGTTTTCCTCTACCATGCCACTAAGCCTTGAGGCCACCTGGCCATGGACCGAACCCTCTTCAAATTGTGAGCTAAAATAAACATTTCTTTAAAAACTAAATTGAACTTTGGATATCTGATATCTTGTCCCAGCCATGGAAAAGCGACTAAGACAGCCCCCACAATCCAATCACTGTCCAAAGACATGAGGCTTTTGGGAGACCCCTCACTTCTGAACTGTAATGGGAACAAAACCCAGCTATTCCAGTGAGCTCCTCCTTTATCTCATGACGCTGCCTTCCCAACACACTGTGTAGTTATTCTTGAGAACTTCAAGTGAGAAAGGCAGGAGTTCCAGAGGTCTCAGAGATGTGTCCTGTGAAAAGGACTGCCCAGCCCCTGGCCTTCGCATCTATTTATTATTGAGAACCACTCAAGGAGGATAGTTCATAGCACATCACTCCTTTACAGCATGTCACTATATTTGTAAATACGCAATTCATTCTTGAATTGGCAGCAATAGTTAACTAGGCGCTTTCTTTTTCAATTTGATGGAAACAAGAACATAGATATGTTAACCCTACTATTAAATTCCATTACAGTAACCAACAATCTCAAAGCCTTAGTAGCTTAAGCGTAGCAAGGATTCATATCACTTGGGTCTCTGTGTTGCTTGAATAAACTCTGGGTCAATAATTCTCCATGTGGTAACTCAAAAAACTAGGATGGCCTAAATGATACACATGTGTGTCAGGAATATATGTAATACATTGTCAATTTATAAGCAGCTTTTCTTTGGTGGAATAATATGGCATTTCTCAGAAAGATTGGACTATTAGAAAATTATAAGTAGGTGCACAAACCCAGTGCTTACCTGAATATGGAAATATAACCTTTAAGATTACAGATCTATTGAAATAATTCAAAAATCCATTTTTCCCTTTCTTGGGAGAGCACTTACAACTGAAGAATTTCCTCCCTTTAGCTTTAAACTTCTGCCAACATTGATTTAATCTCCCCTTTGCTATTAGCATTAATATATTGACATTTAAATCTAGGAAGAAAGAACAACTGAATTGATTTACAAAGATGCCACATCAAGAAACATGAGCATCCCTGACCTTCCTCCTCTCCTAATTCTTCCCTCTTACTCTTCTCATTTTTCTTCAAACACAGGTTACTCCAGTGGCTGCAAAATCCCTGGTGGGACTTGCTCTAAGAATCTGTCCTGGATGGACCAAACCGAATTCTAGAAAAGCTCATAAATTCTCCTCTAGTGGCTCCTCTTGTACATCTCCCCTTCAGGGCACCCATTGTCTTGGCAATTCTTCATTCTCTGGCAGAACATTCGTTTTCATAACTTTAGAGGGATGTTCTCCATGGAAAGATATGATACACTAATGCACAAAAGTAAGAGTAACTGCCCAAGTCCCTCCACAGGCAGCAGTAATAAACGTCCAAAGACGAGCCCACAGTATCCAGAGCCCCTGAGACAGGTACACGGCTCATGGGTCCTCAGGCAATGCTTACAAAGGCAAAGCTAAGTCCTTTTTTATTTTTATTTTATTTTATTTATTTTTTTTTTGCAGTACTGGGGATTGAACTCAGGACCTTGCATTTGCCAGGCAAGCACTTATTCTACTGAGCCATCTCCCCGGCTAAGTCCTTTTTTAAAATTAATTCTATTGAGAAACACATGAGACCATTTCAAAACCAATTAGTAGGACAGTTTCAATAATTAATGCTTTGCATATTATTGTCTTCATAGTATACGAAGCAGACATGATATGCTGTCCAAACACTATTACTACAAATCTTTCTTCTCACTGAATTAAGAGAAAGTAGCTGTATATCTATCCTAACTATTTTGTATATACAGATACAAAATAGCGTTTAATTTGTATCCCCTTTTTTGTTGTTTTGTCAGAGATGGGTATTTCATAGTCATTTAAATATTGTAGATGCATGAATTCAGCAAAATAATCCAATATAGTCCAATAGTCCATAATAGTAGTGGGTTATCCACAGGACTGGCCATGTCAGAAGTTGTTGACTTGAGCCTTTTACAGCTCAGCATATTAATATGGCTTTATTTTTATACCTCATTTTTATACTTTTCTGCTGGATGGCTAAGATCAAGATAAAGCAAGACCTATATAGCAAGTAATGTAACTTTTGTATCTGAAAAGGTCAGTCAAATCCCCTCAGGACTTATCCTGAAACCCTGTACCGCAGTTTGTAGATCCTTTGTCAGTGTCAGCCATGTGGATGAGTCAAGGCCATTGCTTGACCAATTTGTTCTCTGTGTCCTATTTTACAGTTGAGCAAGTTAAACTTAGAGAGGGTTAGAAAATTGCTCAAGATCCAGTTTTGAGATTCTGAACCAGGCAAATCTGACTCTAAAACAGAACTTTTTGCATTTAAGATGAATAACTATTTTATTAGAAATATTTGTATTCCCAGTAATGGAAATACACAGACTGCTTGCAGAGCTTTATGTCCTGCCATGAGCTGTTGTTGTTGTTTGCTTTGTTCCAGTCTGATATAAGGTAAACACCTCAAACAGCACATCTGCCATATCCACCAGAGGTCAGTCTGTCCTGAGCCCAATAGGCCAGATGTCGGAGTGAAATACAAAGTCAACAAGATCTTTATGTAGTCTGTCTGTTTTAGCTTCTGTAAGGAGCCTTAGACTTGCTTCCTTACAAAAATTTATTTCTGGTAGTTTTGAAGGCTGGAAAGTCTAGAATTGGGATGCTAGCAGATTCGGGGGCTGTTGGGGCTTCCGTTGTGGCCCAGGGAAGGCGTCTGTGCCGCACTCGCTCTCACGTGGTGGAAGGAGCAAACCCGTCTCCTCCCCCACCCCTCCTGGCTCCCTGATTGCATTCACCACCCTCATAACTCGCAGCTGAGGATGTCAACACATGACTTGAGTTTGAGGGAACACAAGATTTAGCTCTAATCATTTTTGAATTACAAAAGACAAATGGTTTCCTCTCTAAATCATGGTAAAAAGTTAAATAAGACCTCTGTATAAGTCAAGTGTCCTCAGAATACGAACCACAAGCAGTGGGACACGCGTGTGTTCTGCCTCTGTGCTGCCTCTGCGTGGCTATCTCCTCTGGTGTCTGTGCTCAGCTCTTACAGCAGGTGGGACTCTGGCGTGGGCTATGGCCACTGACAGCCACAGCCCCGTAGGGGGCTCCCTCCATGTGGGCTTTTTTGTGGAGTTTAATTTGTGTTACGAAAGCATCTCAGAAGGAATTGGCCGATCCACGCGGGCACCTATTATGCAAATATCTTTATGTCACCTCATAAGATCTTAATTTTAAAAACACTATTTCTTCTGAGATCGCAGCACAAGAACCTACAGAATGATAATAGCAGGAAGTATTAACAGGCCGTTTGCAGAATACGATATTTCTTTTGATGGGAAGAAAAAGCACACACATGAAATGTCCTCCGGAGAACAAAATGGGAAAAAGTATAGCAAAGATCTGGAAGCCAAATGGCCAGTGTGAGGAGCTGATTGGAAGAGGAGGAGCCAAAGGAGAACGACACTAATGAGTCCTCTTCAGAGACTTCGCCTCTGCTACCTTGTGTACTTCTCACAGGAAATAGTAAAGAACCAAAACCCGAGCTTTTTCCGTTGCTCACCTTCTTAAAGGAATTGGTAAAGCTTATGTGCTTAATTTCAAGTGTCTGTGGGTACCTGAACTTCAGGGAGGTGAGGCCATATTTACCAATTTTTACTCAAAAACTAAACATCTGGAAGAGCTGATAAAATTTGCGGTCTTTCCAAGCTTACAACTGGAAAGAATTAAAACTCAAGAGTGCTTAAAAGAAAAAAGAAAAGAAAAGAAAACCCTGCTCAGGACCACACTGTTAACACTTGAAGGGCATGGGACCTCCATTGAGGTTTCCACTTCTATGCTCCCCGCTATGAAATGGACATCTAGTTCCAGCCCTGGGAAAGAGAAAGTATGATGACAAAAATGCAGCTCGGTGTGCACCAGGCTGGAGAGGCGCAGTTGCTGTTGAATGTGCACAGCACACAAATGGTCTGGCTTTTCAATTCATTCTTTCCTTTTCTAAAATTATCCCAGAATGTCAAAATAATTTTAGCTTTTGCATCCAACTCTCATGAAAACTCTTAAAGTATGATGCATCTTAATAGTGCATATGATAGTAAGCAAATAAATACAGTGGGAATGAAGCAGGAAGAAGTAAGATTTGTTTGCTTTTTTAAGTGCTGGCCCAATAACCTTGCCCTACATCTGAGAGGAGGAAGCACCTCCTGGGGGACAGTGGCTCTGAGGTGGACAGCAGGTGCACATCCCCACTAGGACCATTCAGAGCAGCTAGCCAACTGTACTTATCCTCTTACAGGGCTCCTTGCTGCACAGGAAGAGGGGGTGGGCAGAGGAAAACATGCTGCCGCTGCACTTCTGAAATGTGCAGAGCTGCAGCAGATGAAAGGAGGCTAAATTATCGGAGCTGACTCTCTAGAGAAAATATAACTTCTAGCCCAGAAAAACAGAACAGGATAGAAGCAAGGCAAGGGACATCCTCCTGGCCAAATGAACAAGGACATTTGGTACATGTGCTCTGCAGACTCGGGCTAGAATCATTTCCTCTTTATTGTCACTGTGTTAGCAGGAGATTTCTAGCAAGGGAATTGCGTGATTGAAATTCCTGGAAAGCAGAGTAGGGGGCTGAGACACCATTAATGGGACCAACTTAGAAGCAGGACCCTGACTAAGAAAAGGAAAGTGTAAGTCAAAACACATCCTGGGCGTGCCAGAGCCACCAAGCCCTTCCTGTTCCTCCCTAGGAATGGCTTCTAACACCAGCTGTATCCTCCAGCATTTTAAAAAAATATTTCATTTATCTATTTATTTGATACAGGGTCTCGCTGCACAGCTTGAACTTGTAGTGATCCTCCTTTCTCAAAGTCCCCACTGCTGGAATCACAAGCATGTGTCACCACGCCCAGTTTCGAGGACCAGCTTAGTGCTGGGCCAACATGGCATCTGGTGCCAGGGATGGAACACAGGTCCTTGTGCTTGCTGGGCAGGTGCTTAGACCGCCAAGTTATCTCCCTGGCCTCCTCCAGTATTTTAAATTCAAGCTATCTTTACATAATTAAAAATCACTAGAACCCTCAAAGAGCTGTGGTTTATATGGGTTATATCAATGTCCATTTAGTTTAGAAAACAAAACAGTTCAGATACATGTTCATTTTTGTTCAAAACAATAACATGTCTATTATACAGTTAAAAAGTATATTTATGAAAAATAATGCATTTTCTTTAAAAAGATAATGAGAAGGATGATATGTCTTTACATGTTCTCTCTCTTTATTCTAGTGTTTTATAAGATAGATTCTCATACAACCCATCCTCCAATATGCATGGGAATTGGTGCTAGGAGGCCTGAGAATATCAAAATCTTCAGATGCTCAGCAGATCCTCATGTAAAATGGTACAACATTTTCAGACAACTCAGCCACTTATTCCCATGCACTATGAATCAGTTCTAGATGGACACTGTCTTCAGGTGTCTGTAGCAATGTCACTTCGCCTCTGAATCCCACATGGATTCATAGGGTGATGTGAATCAGAGTGATGACTAGCATATTGTCTTTGATCCAGGCCCTCCTGGAAGAGCTGCTGGAACGCCCAGGTATTCCTGAGCCATACTTTGAGAATGTGCTTTACCTCAGACTGAGAGACATAATCCCACACGAGTGGGCATGTATCCAACAAAGTAAAACATGTCTTAACTACCTTGAACACAAAAAGCTGCATTTGTTAACTTTCCATTTTCATTGTGTGACATCTCACTTTATCACTGTGGCAGTGAAAAAACTGCTCGCCGCTTGTGCTGCTTCCTAGCCAAAGGGTAGAAAACACCTTTCACAGTGGACCCCTTTGTGAATGAAGGCATAAACCTGCCACAATGCAATCAGGCAAAAATAGCAGCTTTATTACTGAGGTAGAAAACTCCCAAAGCTCCAACCAAGGCCTGGCTGGGAGGAAGATTCTAACAATTGGCCAGTGACCCGCTTCCTACTTTAGGATATCTACAAAATTTAACCCATGGATGATTCCTCCCTGGAAAATTAACTCAAGAAATTGTGATGACATTTATTCCAAACCCAAGCGAGGTGAGAATCCAGCCAATGACTGCACTAACCTCAACCCCTTTGCCTCTTCATTAAGATACTCACTGAGTCACTAGCTAGCATTGATGATGTATAGCTACACAAAACAACTCTAGCCACAGACATGACCACCACCACTACCACCACCACCATCACCACCACCACCACAGAAAGCTGCATAATGAGCTGGAATTTTGAGCGCCTGGACTGCATGCCTTTGCTAGACTGATATCACTGATACTCCCTACATCTCCTGTAACCATTTGAACCCAAAGGGAGTGCTCCTGGGATATCAGATGCTGTACCTGAGACCTGGAAGACCTTAGCTCCATTGTTGTTCACTGCACCAAGGTCCTCTGCTGAAGCTAGGCGAATGTGACAGTAGGTGTCTCCCTCGCTTCTCTCACACAGGTCTAAATGTCCATCAAGACAACGTTGCAGGTACCACCCTGAAAAGTGAACACAACTTCTTGACCTGATTCTGAGCAGGCTGTGTGTGAGCCAGAATAAGAATTTTGTTAATGCTTGAGTCCCTTCAGACACGTAAACTATTTTGCCTATTTTAAAGTACCAGAAATCTGTAGCTAGAAAGGGTCTGCTAATATAATCTGGCTTCATCATTCATTAAATAAATTATTTTTCTACAACTTTCCATGCACTGTTCTATAGCTAGATAAACATAAAAGGATAAGACAAATAGCTATGGAATTAGGCTCTGATGACAGAGGGACTCAGAAAATAAACAATAAGAAATAATTTCACATAGTAACAAATGTCATGACTATAATGAAAAGATCCAGGTGATTAAGAAATTTTATAACTTGCTCAAAGCTATATGTAGTAAGAACTGAAATAGAACATGGGGCATGAATAGTAGAGTTTCTATTTATTAAAAATATGGGATAGTGCTGATGGCTTTTCTTACTATAAAATCATCATTGGCAATTTCTTCTGATGTTTTGTTCTATGTTATTGATTTGAATTTTTTCATAGGACTAATTTTGACCCAGTGTGGTAACTGACTGACACTCCTTAAAGTATGCCTGAAATTATTTGTACAAAACAAAGTCATGGTAGAAGTAAATATTTCATATCCTAGATTTTATATAGCATTGCAATCATGCCAGAGAAGAAAAGTCTTCTGCATAGTCTCCATATGTCTGCAAAACCACACCAGAGGGCCAGCCTGATAGCTCAGAGGACTAAAGGTCCCTCTTAGGCAAAGTTCAATGGCCAAGGTTTGATCCCCAGCATGCCATGCCAGCCCTGCCCACAGGTTGTGCTGAGCCAGCGATGGAGACTGGGCATGGTGGTGTGTGCCTGTAATCCAAGCACTTGGGAAGCTGAAAATAGGAGAATCACTCTGAGTCCAGTCTACATAGTGAAACACTGTAGACCCTGTAGACCCTGTCCCAAATACAGAAAGAAACACCATAAAATAAAGTCTGTGATATACATAATAACTCCAAAAAGAATGAAATTTGTCCTTAGCATCTCCCACAATTAATTCTTTCCTTTCCTAACCCTATCTCCTTCAGTTATTCAAGTTTCTGTCCTAAACACTGCTTTATTATTTTTAATCTTTCATGGTTGTATGGCATTACTGAAAATTGTACACTTGGCTCGATAAAATTTCACAAACCAAACACTCCAATCTAACTAGTACTTAGATTGGGAAACGGAATCCTATTACCAGCACCCCAGAAGGCAGCTTTGTGCTTTCTTCTGTAAAATACCACTCCCCAATGGTAAACAATACCCAGCTCTTACCCACACAGATTGCTTCTTTTGTGATTTGTATAAATGGAATCATATAGCATGCACTCTTTTGTGTCTGGTTCAAGCTCAACATTTTGTTAGTGACATTCATTTATATTGTTCCATGATTGTAGATTGTTTATTTGCATTGTTGTACACAGGAACCTCATTGTGTGAACATGTCCCAACTTATTCATCCATTCTAGTGTTGATGGACATTTGAATAGCTTCTAGTTTGAGGCTACTACAAAGAGCATTGCTATTAGCACTCTAATTCACATCTCTTGGTGTACACATGTACACATTTAGCTGCGTGTGTATGCATTTCCAACATAATGTATACTTATGTTTTTACTTAGTCAATATTGTCAAATAGTTTTCAAAGTAGTCATTCTAATTTATACTTTCACCAGAGAATAACAAATGTCTAGAAATTTTTATTAAAATCAGAGGATCTTATTTACTATTTTCTCAGGGTCATATTCTCCACAATTAAATTTCATGAACAACTCAGAATTCGTTGCTCATGGCCTTGATAACCATCATGTTGAATTTTTGAGGGGTACTGATGCTAACAGAGTTTCTTGATTCTACACACATCTTAACCTAACAAAGAACCTCAAATGATCAGATATCAAATACTAATCAACAAGCAAGTAAAAAAGTCCAGGGACCAGAGGCCAACAAGAAGAAATGAAGCCGGAAATTAGCAGAAGGAAGAAAATAACAAAGACAAGAGCAGACACAATAGATGCTAGGCAAACATTATAAAAGATTATCAACTATAAGAGTTAGTTTTGTGGAAGGACAATTAAAACAAAGGCAGATAAAAACAAATTGTAAGAAGTAAAGCCATGCTGTTATATTGAGCTGTAGTGGACTCAGGTCAACAATCTCTGACATTGCCAGTCAAGCAGAAGACCCAATAGTATTATGGGCTACTGTACTATTTTAGAATATTTTGTTGAGTTTACACACATATAATATTCAAATAATGAAACTTAAAAAAAAAGAGGGTACAGATGAATGTCCATTTTGTGTCTGTGTATTCAAAATGGTTAGGATAGATATATAGTTACATTTTCTTAATGAATAGAGGGATTTGTTCTAATGGTGTTTGTAAATAGGATATCATGTCCATGTTTTGTACAGCAGTTAAGCACTAGGAAGAATGTATGCAATGTGTTAATTATTGAAACTGTCCTACCAATTTGGTTTGAAACTGTCTCATTGCTATTTGTTTCTCAATAAAATTATAGAAAAAAATAAATATGCACACACAAAAAAACAAAGGCAGAGTATGAGGGAGAGCATCCTGCTACCCTGTGCTAGTGGGACATGAAGGTCCCAGCCCAGGCGCAGCATGAGTGAGACTCTCTTCCACCCCCTTGGGACACCAACCACCACTCTGCAGGAACCCCCACCCCAGCTGCCCAGTGAGAATTTCTGTTGCATGCTGGGGACCCCCAGATCCAGCCCTAGCCCAGGCCCTTTGAGTGTGTGGGAGATCTTCCTCTCCCCCTACTCCATCTTATCCCCTCTAGACTCAGCTCAGGCCTGGCATACAGGCCTGGGGTGAAACCCTGCAGTTGCAATCCGTGCAGAGAAAGTAGGGGACAAAGCCACCAAACTAGTCCAAGAGAAGAACATCTTGCCACATGGAACACAACAGGATCACTCCAAAGGGCAGCAGCAGGAAGGAGCTGAGCACCAGCCAGACCCAAACCAGGCACAGTTGGATAAAACCAAACTTTGTGATCTGCACCTGAATTTCAGTAGATGCTAAGGTTATAACTGCACCAAAGCTCTACAACAAAGGTCAGAAGACAGTGCTACACAAAATGATAATGAGAGGAGCAAAATGAAATCTCAGACCTCAAAACCACCCATAACAAGTGCAAAGGACACTAACACAGAACAAATTGGGGACCACACAGCTGAAATCAATAAATCAACAGCTTCTGAAATAAAGAAACAACTTCAGAAAGGTATAGAAGAACTCAGATTTGAAATGATTAAAAAAATCCCTGAATTAATAGCATCTGCAGTAAAGAATCAAATGCAGAAATATATGGAGGAAACCCAATGCCCACCCAGGACAAGTGCAGAGGCCCCTTGCTTAGCTGAAATGTATGAATAAATAGCATGGATAGTAAATAAGCAACAGCAGAAAGTCATAGAGGAATTCAGAGAAGAATTCTTTTCTGAAATAAAAACAGAATTCTCTGAACTCATAGCACCTAAAGTAAAGAATCAAATAAAAAAACGTAGGGAGGAAACCCAATCTGAAGAAAACACTGAAATAAAAGAATTAATAACTGCTTTGTAAAAAAGACATTGATAAAAAAAAATAGAGGAGATTAGAAAAATGATGGATTCCTTGAATGAGAAATACAGAATAGAAATAGATCACGTGAAGCAGAGTCAAAGAGATATAGAGGAACTTAAAATCTCAATCACAACCTTGCAAAACTGTTTAAGTGAAAGTGAAAACAGAGTTTGAGATCTTGAAGATGCTGTTGCAGCTAGTGGAAAAGTAAGAAAGGATCTCTTAGAAACAACTAGGATGCAGGAAAAAATAATGCATCACCTGCAAGACGATGCAAAGATGAACAACATGAGACCAATAGACATTAAGGAGAATGAAGGAGTCAATAAAAAGGACATTAAAAAATGTGCAGAACTAATAGCAGGAAACTTACCAAATATGAGGAAACAATCCAACATTTAGGAAACGGAAGCATACAGAACTCCAAGTAACATCAACCCAATGAAAAACACAATGAGACATATAATAGTCAAGATCCCAGAAATTCAGCACAAGAATAATATACTGAAAACCACTAGAGTAAAAAAGCAGATCATATTCAAAGGAAAACCCATCAGAATTGTGGCTGACTTCCCCTCACAAACCATGAAGGCAAGAAGAGCATGGAGCAGAGTACTTCAAGTCCTCTATGAAAAAAATTCCAGTCCAGACTACTATACCTGAAAAAATCTCTCTTAAGTTTGATGGAGAAGTCAAATACTTCCATGAAAAAGAACAACTAAAGAATTTCATGATGACTAAGCCAACCCTACACAGGCTCCTGAAAGATGTTCTAGAAAGGGACAAAAATGATCAGAACTCCATGAATGAGATCAGAAGCAACCAACCAAATAGGACAACAATTAAACACAGGACAAAAAGGAATAAATGACAACGGGTAAATAACATGTCAATCATAAGTCAATACATCTCAATTATAACTATCAATGAAAATGGACTCAATTCACCAATTAAGAGAAATACACTGGCACCGTGGATTAGAAAACAAAATCCAACAACATTCTGTACACAAGAAAAACATTTAACTCATAAAGACATTCATAGGCTGAGAGTCAAAGGATGGAACACAATACTACATGCCCCAGAACTTCAGAAAAAAGAAGGGGTAGCAATCCTATTCTCAGGAAGTCTCAACTTCAAACCAACAATGATCAGGTGAAACAAAGAAGGCCTCTATATACTGCTTAGGGGAAAAAGTCAAAAAGAAGATTTAACATTTATAAATATGTATGCACTAAACACAGGAGCATATAACTATATAAAGCAAATCTTAGTAGACATGAAAAATTTAATATCCAATACCACAGTCTTTACAGAAGACCTTAACAAGCCCTCATCCCAAAAAGATAGGTCAAAATGACAAAAAATTAGCAAAGAAATAACACAACTGAACCAGAGTTTGAAACAAATGGACTTGGTGGACATATACAGAATATTCAATGCCAACACAGATGAATACACATTTTTCTCAGCTGCACATGGGTCATTTTCTAAAATCGACACATAGTGGTCCATAGGTCACGCTTACGTATATGCAAGAAAAAAGAAATTATCCCATGCATATTATCTGACCACAGTGCAATGAAACTGGAAATAAATGACATAAGAAACCAGAAAAACAGCCCAAATACATGGAAATTAAATGACACCCTACTCAGCAGCCAATAGGTCACAGGGGAAATTAAACAAGAAATTCAACAATATCTATAATTCAATGAAAATTCAAGCACAACTTATCAGAATTTATGGGATATGATGAAAGCAGTTCTCAGAGGGAAACTTATAGCTGTGAACTCACACATTAGGAAAACAGAATGGGAACAGAAAACACCCTAATGCTGCACATGAAACAACTAGAAAAGGAGGAGCAAATCAAACCCAGAGCCCAAAGATGGGAAGAAATCATAAAGATTAGAGGAGAAAATAGTTCAAATGAGATGAAGAAAACAATTTAAAGAATTAAAGAAGCAAAAATCTGGTTCTTTGAAAGATTAAATAAAATTGATAAGCCAGTAGCGAACCTCATCAAAAAGAGAAAAGAAAAAATTCAAATACAAGCAATGAGGAATGAAAAGGGTGAAATTACCACAGACCCAGTGGAAATTCAGAAGATTATCAATAACCACTTCAAGAACATTTACTCTCACAGAATAGAAGACACAGAAGAAATGGACAGATTCCTAGAAAGGTACAAAATACCAAAACTGAATCGACAAGATATAACAACTCTCAATAGCCCAATAACAGCCAATTAAATATGAAATGTAATTAAAAACCTACTGACAAAGAAAAGTTCAGGTCTGGATGGATTCACAGCTGAATTCAACAAGAAATTTAGAGAAGATGTAGTCCCTACACAACTCAAATTCTTCCATGAAATTGAAAAGGAAGAAATCTTCCCAAAAACATTACTGGAGGCAAGTATTATACTGATACCAAAACCAGGGAAAGATGCAACTAAGGAAGAGAACTACATGCCAACCTCCCTCATGAACATAGATGCAAAAATCCTCAATAAAATCCTAGCAAATAGAATACAGCAAATTATCAAGAAGATCATACACAATGACCAGGTTGGATTCATCCCAGGGATGCAAGGACGGTTCAATGTACAAAAATCTATAAATGTAATGCACTATATCAATAGAGCAAAAACTAAAAACCACATGATCATCTCTATTGATGCAGAAAAGGCTTTTGACAAAGTCCAACAGTCATTCATGTTCAAAGTCCTACAGAAAATTGGAATAGATGGCCTCTACTTCAATCTGGTAAAATCCATTAACGAAAACCCAATGGCTAACGTAATTCTCAATGGGGAAAAATTGAAATCTTTTACCCTCAGATCTGGTACAAGACAAGGATGTCCTCTATCACCACTCATATTTAATATAGTTCTGGAATCATTATCTACAGCCATTAGACAAGAGAAAGAAATAGAAGGAGTAAGAATAGGGAAAGAAGAAGTGAAATTATCATTATTTGCAGATGACATGATACTTCAATTGGAAGACCCAAAAAACTCCACCAAGAAGCTACTAGAATTGATACAGAAATTCAGTAGCATAGCAGGATACAATGTCAATACCCAAGAGTCAATAGCATTCCTCTACAAAGATAACAAACACAGTGAGAGGGAAATTACAGAAATAATAACTTTTGCAATAGCACTGAGGAAAATAAAATACCTTGAAATTCATCTAACTAAAAAAGTCAAAGATCTTTTCAAGGAAAATTACAGTACTCTGAATAAAGAGATCGAAGAAGATTTCAGAAAATGGAAAGATATTCCATGCTACTGGATAGGAAGAACCAACATTGTAAAGATTGCCATACTCCCAAAATTGTTGTACAGATTTAATGCAATCCCTACCAAACTACCACCAACATACCTCACAGAGCTAGAGAAATCATTCCTAAAATGTATCTGGAACCAGAAAAGACCTAGAATAGCAAAGGCAATCCTGGGCAATAAAGACAAGGCAGGAGGCATTACAATTTCTGACTTGAAATTATACTACAAAGCTATGGTGTTAAAATCAGCACAGTACTGGCAAGAAAATAGACCTGAGGATCCATGGAATAGATAAGAAGATGCTAAAGCCCCTACGAACACACTCAGCCACCTTATCTTTGACAAAGGGGCCAAACATATTCACTGGAAGGAAGATAGCCTCTTTAACAAATGGTACTGGAAAAACTGGCTTTCTACATGCCAAAAATGAAAACTTGACCCAGGCCTATCATCGTGTACTAAGCTAAAGTCAAAATGGATTAAATATCTAGACATTATGGACTAGGGAGATAGCTCAGTGGCATAAGTGCCTGCCTGGCAAGCACAAGGTCCTGAGTTTGATCCCTGGCACAAGGAAAAAAAATATAAACATTAAAACAGAAACATTAAATCTCCTGAAAGAGAAAGTAGGAGGATCTCTTGAAGACATAGGGGTAGGCATAGAGTTTATGAAAAAAATCAAACCGTATGGGAAACACTTGAAAGAATTAACAACTGGGACATGCTCTTACTGAGAGGTTTTTGCACGTCAAAAGAAATTACCAACAAAGTGAAAAGACAACCCACAAATTTGGAAGAAATCATGACAAATAAGTACTCAGACAAAGGTCTGCGCTGTAGAATTTATAAAGAAATAAAAAACACTAGGGCCCCAGAATTTAAAGACCCAGTCCAGAAATGGGCATCTGAGATGAACACACACTTCTCAGAGGATGAAATTAAAGAAGCTAATAAATATATGAAAAAATGCTCCACATCACTAGCCATCCATGAAGTGCAAATTAAAACAACATTGAGATATCATCTCACCCCAGAAAGAATGGCTATCATAAAGATATCAACCAACAACAAATGCTGGAGAGGCTGTGGGGGAAAAAGAACTCTTCTCCACTGCTACTTTGACTGTACAATGGTGCAACCACTATGGAAGTCAGTGTAGAGACTCCTTAGAAGACTTGGACTGGAAATCCCATTTAATGCAGCTGTTCCTCTACTAGGAATTTTCCTGCAGGATCTGAAAACATCATATTATAGGCATATATGTGTGCCTATGTTTATAGAAGCACAATGTGCGGTAGCCAAACCTTGGAATCGAACAAGATTACCATCACCTGAGGATTGGATGAAAAAGATGTAATATTTTTATACAATGGAGTATTACTGAGCTATAAAGAGTGATAAACTCGAAGCCTTTATATTGAAGTGGATGCTACTTGAACATATACTCATAAGTGAAATAAACCAGACACACATGTGTAAATATCATATAGTCTCCCTAGTATAAGAACTCAAAAGAAATACAAATAGAAAGAATAATACAAGCAAAAGGAAAGGAAGAACTTGAGGACTAGACAATGAAAAGAGAGCAAGGAGAAGAGCTAGGAAACATGACAGGGACAAGCCATACTGTTATATGTAGAAGATGGGTAAGGCAATGATCCTGAGAATCTTCAGAAGATTTTTGAATCTTGCAGTTAGTTGGAAAGATTCTCAACCTGACTAACTATATATATAGACACCTGTGAACTAAGCAACTGCACTGAAGATGGAAATTTTTAATAGTAGGTCCATCCTTGGAGTGCCTGTCATTCTGGTCTTCTGAATACGGGCTGCTTGTCATAACATGCCAGTTGCTGCTGTGCTGTCTCTCGGGTAGATGATTGTTCAAAAGAAAGAGGTGGTGAATGAAGGCAGGAGACAGGAAAATGAATGTTGTGGGACTGTCCTGCTTCAAGGTTGTATATGGTTAGATTTCTGGACTTATGTGTAAACATAAGAATTATATAATTCTTCATGCCGACTTCTAAAATGCATTTTAATTTTTTAAATGTTTTTTCATCATTTTGTAAGGATGTGAAGCTCAACAAATCAATACTTGATGAAAAATATCTGTTCCATGTTATGCCTAAGATGTTTGATATGCAGACAGATAGTGAGGTTAAGCTTAACAGCCTAGATTGTATGGTAATAACAATAAGTTTCCCTTCTGGAGGGTTAACAACCTAAATTTGCAGACCAAAATTAGAGAAAAAGGAGGGACACAAGGAAAGACAACATTTTGGCCTTAGCCTTCCAAGGTAAATTAAGACTCAGGACATATGAGAACTTGCACTGTAATGTCATGTAACTCGGTAGTGTCCCAAATTTTCTGATCAGGATTATGGGGCCAAAGAGGAAAGTGATCGATGATGTAGAGTGTGCCTAAGGAGAGTCACATGGAGAGAAAACATTCTCTCAGGCTTTCACAGAGAGCACATTGGCCAAGCAATGGCCGTGACTCATCCACATGGCTGCAATGACAAAGGTTCTACAATCTGAGGTACAGGATCTCAGGATAAATCCTGAGGGGATTTCACTGACCTTATCAGACCCAAAAGCTACAACTCTTGTTGCATAGGTCCTGCTTTACCTTGGTCTTAACCATCCAGTAGAAAAGTATGAAGACAAAATATAGGAAGGAAAGCCATGCTGTTATGTTGAGCTGTGGGTTCTCAGGTCAACAATTTCTGACATTGGCAGTTAAACAGAAGACCCAATGCTATTATGGGCTACTAGACTCTTTTAGAATATTTTGCTGAGCTTACACACCTATAATATGCAAATAACGGAATTTAACAAAAAAGGGTATACAGATGAATGTCCATTTTGTATCTGTGTACTCAAAGTGGTTAGGATAGATATATAGTTACATTCTGTTAATGAATAGAATGATTTGTTCTAGTGGTGTTTGTAAATAGGATATCAAGTCCGCATCTGGTACAGCAATTAACCACTAAGAAGAATGTATGCAGTGTGTTAGTTATTGAAACTGTCTTAGCGATTTGATTTGAAACTGTCTCATTGCTATTTATTTATCAATAAAATTATGAAAAAAAAGAAACCAAAAAAAAAAAAAAGACTCAGGACATACGAGAACTTGTAGTGTAACGTCATATAACTCAGTAGTGTCCCAAATTTTTTGATCAAGGGGATCATGGGGCCAAAGAGGAATGTGATCGATGATGTAGAGTGTGCCTAAGGAGAGTCACATGGAAAGAAAACATTCTCTCAGGCTTTCACAGGGAGCACATTTGCCAAGCAATGGCTGTGACTCATCCACATGGCTGACACTGACAAAGGATCTACAATCTGAATTACAGGTTCTCCGGATAAATCCTGAGGGGATTTCACTGACCTTTTCAGTTACAAAAGTTACATTTCTTGTTATATAGGTCTTGCTTTATCTTGGTCTTAACCATCCAGCAGAGAAGTATAAAAACAAAGTATAAAAAGTAAAGCCATGTTGTTATGTTGAGCTGTAGGAGACTCAGGTCAACAATTTCTGACACTGCCAGTCAAGTGGAAGACCCAATACTATTATGGAATACTGGACTCTTTTAGAATATTTTTCTGAGTTAACACACCTACAGTATTCAAATAACAGAACTAAACAAAAAAGGGGATATTTAAATGTCCATTTTGTACCTGTGTATTCAAAATGGTTAGGATAGATATATAGTTGCATTTTCTTAATGAATAGAGGGATTTGTTGTAATAGTGTTTGTAAATAGGATATCATGTCTGCATCTTGTATAGCAAATAACCTCTAGAAAGACAGTATGTGATATGTTAATTATTGAAACTGTTCTACCAATTTGATTTGAATCTTTCTCATTGATATTTGTCTCTCAATAAAATTATGGAAAAATAATAAAATAAAACAAAAGCATATTTGGTAAAATGAAGGAAAAAAGACACAAAACTTGGATAAATATAATCAGAAATGCATTTAATATCTGACACTACAGAAATACAAATGATTATAAGAGACCTAGATACCCAATAATAAATTGGATAATCTAGAAGAAATTGGTTGGTTAATTTAAAATATATGACATAACAAAATAGAAAACTGATATGGAAATATGAAAAAATTGAACCTACACATAGTAAATAAGGAGTCAGTAATAAAAAGTTTCTCATCAAAGAAAACTCCAAGGAGGTGGGGGAAGAAAAGCCCAAGGAATGGTGATTTTAATGCTAAATTACATCAAGGATTTGAAGAACTAATGATTCTGTCAGAGATGTTTCATGTCCCAAGAAGGTCAGAGCAGAATGGCCCAAGATTTCAAAGGGTTTGAGAATTCAAAGCTATGAATTTCTTATTTCTAGAGTCTCCCACTTAATATTTTTGAACTGCAACTGACCAAAAGCAACTGAAACAGCCAAAAACAAAATTGAGAAAAGGGAAGGGCTCCAGGATATCAAACTATGAAAAATAAAATAGAAGTAACTGGTTCTCTGGTTCTTTGCAGTGATGGGCAAAGATCTCAGAGAGATGCTTCAGTTTCCCTCACCTTGAAGATGGGAGGGAGCTGGCCAGTGGGAGAAGCGGAGTCCCACATCACAGAGAAGGAATGGGCCCAAGAGAAGAAAAATCAATGCTTACGGAGTTTCCTTGGGGACATTTCTTGTCTTTACTTTCTGAGCCCTATTTCCCAGTCCTGGCTCCCCTCCGCAGTAGTACCAAAGCTCATTCCTCTTGCTTCTCCACTTGCCTTGTGCCATGCATTTCTGCTTACCCAGCCCATCTGTTGGGAGTGTGCTTTTTTTCCTGGAGAGCAGAAGCACAGGAGAAGCACTGCACAATTCCAGAGGAAAATGCTTGTAAGTCAGGTAAAACACATGCATGGTACCTTGGAGTTATTTGTGATTCCCAACAGCTGTAACACAATCATGAAAAGTCCCTTTTCACACTAAAAACTTATTTAAAGAATTAGACAATTAATAAATGCTTGCCAATTTCAGAGTCTTTTTATATGTTTAGTACAGCATCTACACAGTCTTACTATGTAGATCAGACTCATAGTGATTCCCCTGTTTTCAGCCTCCCAAGTGCTGGAATTATAGGCATGTGCCACCATCTCAGTACTCCCGAGGCATGGGGCCAGCACAGCATGGTGGGGATCGAACCCCAGCCACTGCAATCTGTTTAAGAAGGCATTTAGGTCTGCTAAACAATCTGGCCAGCCCTTTTAGAGTCTTGAAAGGCAAGGAAGTAGCAATGGAAATGGCCCAGGTATCTCAGGGGAGTACAAAGATTGTTATGGAGCTTTTTGAATTCTTGAAATAGCCTAGAATCCTTGGTCTGTACTTCTCTTTTGAATAATCCAGGATAAGCCCTCTATTTCACAGTTCTTCATTTAATCATCTTTAAAATCCTGTTGCCATATCAAGTATCATTCAAAAATTCCCAGCATTTTGAAAATGCAAATCATAACCCCCAATATAAAATCTGACCAAGAAACTCCCCTCCATTGCTCTGTTCCCAAAAGCACTTTTACTTTAAAGCATTCCTTTTCTGAAGAGATCTTTTTAAAGGAATAAAAAAGTGTTTATTATGAGTCTTCTCTGCAGCAGTCATCATCCTGCCTGTTCAGAGGTTAGCACCTAGCAGGGCACACATACATGGACAAACACAAATGTACAAATAGTGCACATCCAGTGCACTCATCTGCTTCCCTTGCCACTGTTAAGGTCTCAGGTGGCTGTCCTTGGTCAATGTGCTTAACCATTAGACAATGGTGATATGGTTCTTAGTCTTGCCAAAAAATTCATCAGTTCATCACAAATGGGCTCCTCTGCTATGATATATTTCTACCCAGTACCTTTGTTCCTTTGTGAGTCTTTTCAGATTGCTAGCAAGGTGTCTATCCATGGTGACAGAGAAGTGTCCCAACAAGACACTAGCTTGGGAGACCCTGTCCTAGCCCAGGTCCAGTGAGTGTGCGGAGAGCTTCCGGCTACCCTGCGCCGGCGGGACCAGTCCCAGCCCAGGCGCAGAGTGGGCTGGACCCTCTCCCAGACCCTTGGGCCGCCGCCCACCACTCCGCAGTGCTTCTCGCACCCCGCCCGCCGAGTAGGAATTTTTGCCCCGTCCCGGAAGCCCCAGACCCAGTCCTAGCCCAGGTCCACTGAGTGTGTGAGGAGACCTTCCTCTTCCTCCTACTTCACCTTGCCCCCTCCAGGCACAGCTCAGGACTGGCATACACACCTGAGGTGTAATCCTACAGCTGCAATCCCTGCAGGAGAGGGTGTAGAGAATAGATCCAACCAGCTAGTCCAGGAGCAGAACATCTTGCCACAGGGGCACAACAGGTACACCCTTAAGGGCAGCAGCGGAAAGGGTTGAGCACAGCAGCCAGACCCAAGCCAGACGCAGCTGGATAAATCCAAACTTTGTAGAGCTGCACTTGAACTTCAGTACGTGTGAAGGATATAACTACAGCAAAGATCTACAACAAAGGTCAGAAGACAGTGCTACACAAAAATGACAAGAAGGAACAAAACGCAACCTCAGAA
>NW_004524695.1:3484433-3507789 GCF_000260255.1 Octodon degus | reverse complement strand
ATATATGCAGTGTATTATTTGTTGAAACTGTACTTCCGATTTGATTTGAAACTGTCTCATTGCTATCTGTTTATCAATAAAACTTTGAAAAAAAAAAGACACTAGCTTGGGCACTCCTTGTTTCTACATCTGACATGGAAACTTATATCCACATATACTATCTTCACTCCTACAGAGGGGACCTTGAATCATTGCCACTCTTTCCAGAAGGCTTTAGAAATCCACAGTGACTCACAACCCCAGTAATAAGTGACTGTTGATAAGTCTTTCTGACATAGCATATTTCTGAGCTTATTGAATTTTGTTTTGTTTCTGAGGTCCACATTCTGATACTCCAGTAGTGCACTGTGGCTGACTCTGTCAGGCAAGCCGGACTGCTCAATCAGTCACTGTTGGTTCTTTATCCTAGTAGTGGCTGCTTCTACTTCTCCTTGTGAGATCTTGTCTAACCTTGAACATCTGCCTCTCTTTGGTCCACATTATTTTAGGCTGAGTATCTATCCAAGGAAACTTCTGATTTTCTTTAATTCCTACCCCTGGAGCTAATAAGGTTAATGATTTTCCCTTTACTTAAAGTTCATCCTTAGTATTTGGAAATTGCCACCATGAGGAACATTTCTGTCTTTGATGTAACTTTACTTGAAATATCTTAGTTTACTTTTCTAGTCATATCCCTTCTTCCGAAAGCTTAACTAGAACATGCAACCTACCCCTCCCACCCAACATTTTCTCTTTCTAACACATGTAGGCCTAGCTCCACTTGTCATACCTATCTTCCTTTAATTTGTATCTTGTTCTTTCCCTGGCCATTTGATTTCCAGATGTAGTCCCCCAGGATCTGTTCTGAGCATTTCTCAGAATGAAAAATATCAGTATGTTTTAGGAATAACAAAAGAAATCATCACTTCATCAAATCAGTTTCACTGCCACCTTCTGTAATTGATAACCCCACAAAGGTAGGTTGGCAGATTCAGTAAATAAAAGTACACTTCAGGACACTCTGTTAAGTGTGACTCTTAGATAAATAAGGAGTACTTTCTTATACACATGTGTGTTAGTGAGTCCATGTCAATGTAGTGTCTAAAATCAGAAAATCAGATTAACAATTGAATAATAAATCCAACCCCAAATCCAGACCTCACAAGCAAGGAGATGGAGTGACCAGGAGGTGAACACACATGGCTTTTTGGCTAGACTCTTCTCATTTCCCCCTCTTGACCTTGAAATCACTTCATTGTAGATCAAGGAGAAAAGGACAAGAATTTGGAATAGCTCGCTAAATGCTACCTAACCTATACTTGGCATTAAAAATTCAATTTGTGTCCTGTCATCTTTATGGAACTTGACCACCACTACTTCTTTGAAAGGAAAAAAAATGTGAAGAACTGGGGGAAAAAACACTGATACTGGAGCTCTGCCTGCTTCAAAATGAATCTCCTCTGTTCTCTTCCCAGCTCCTTCCCAAAGAGCAGCCATGCTGTGCAAAACATCCCAAGGTTGGCTCCGGCTTCCCACACAGAGGCAATGCACTGGTGCGCAGCTAAGAAGTCTGGGCTCCTTTCCCACACCTTGGCTAGACAAGTGTCATCACAAAACACCTTGTCATGATGCTTGCTGAGGCCCCTGTGTCTGTGCATCTGTTTGGGGTCCTTGGGTACTTCTTAAGAACCGCAGGGGAGCAGACATCCACCTGTGCACCCAGCTGTCTCAAGCTATAATCACCACTCAAGTAAATACAGCGTGATCTTCCAGGCTTTGTCTCTGTCACGCTATAGCCATAAAAGTCCAAATGGATGAAATGCAAAAGCCAATGTTACTGCAAACTACCAAGATTTAACCTGCACAGCCTAAGTCCTGCAAAACTTTCAACATCTAAGTTTTATTGTGCTGCCTAAATCCCAATCTTTTTCTATTTCCCCAGGTTCTCCAAATGGACTAAACATTGAGTTATGAGGAGGCCCAGCACAAATAAATGAGGCAGCTGAGCAATAAATCAAAAGAGTATGGCAGCTGTAGACCAGTGAAAGCCTGGGAGGCCTGCTCATTGTGTGCTTTTTACACTTTCCCAGAATTTTTCACCTTGTGTCAGCCTACCCCAAGCAGACCGTGTCTTAGGTATGGACAGGTTACCTTTCAGCTTTGACTCATTCTAGTCTATAAAACCATAGCAACTCCCAAAAGTCTCATTCAGAGGGGGACCTGCTCAAAAGGCAGATGGGTAACCTAGGGATGGCTTGAAAGTATGCCTCTGGTCCCTGGTTCCACCCTTCTCCCTGTTTCCAAGCCATCATGCAGTCATAGCATCCTACTGCCTTGCCACTTCTGCCTTGGGTCTGTCCAAGCACAGACCGAGCCCGCTGAAACCAAGCCGAATAAACCGCTCCCCTTTGAAGTGTAGGCTTTAGATATTTTGACTCAGCAATGGGAAAGTGGCTGATACATTTTTTCTTTGCAAACAAAATAGGGATTGATATTTGAAATGTTAAATTCACCAAAGATAAAAATGTGTACAGAACCAGTTGCTGCTCAACATCTAGACAGTTTTGTCTTTGAAGGAAGAAACCAGAAGTGCACTGGAAGACAGAGAGACATCTCACTTCTATCAGCCATCTGATGTGCTTATGTCACAGTTATGAGATACTGATAGACCGTGCTGGGACACAGGGAGCTCACATTCTGTTGTGATTGCTATTATTATCATCTCTTCTATTTTAATCGTTATCATTTCAGTGTTACTGATACCAAATAGAAAAATTGGGACCTCTCCTGACCAAAACTCAGGCACACCACATGAGTGAGACCCTCTTCTGTGCCCTCGGGACCCCTCCAACCCTCGGGAGCCCCTGCTCCCAAGTCTACCCAGTGAGTGAGAACTTCTTCAATGCTCTCGGGACCCCCAGATCCAGCCGAAGCACAGACCTGGCTAGTGTGCAGGAGAGCTTCTGCAGTACCCTGTGCTCCCTGGGCCAGGGGCACAACAGAGGGGCACTATAGGTCCACTGTTGTGCCAAAGGGGCACAACAGGTTCAATTCCAGGGGCTGCAGAAGAAAAGAGCTGGACACAACAGCTAGACCCAGGCCAGACCTAACTGGATAAACTCAAACTTAACAGATCTGCACCCAAATTTCAGTAGGTGCTAAGTTTATAACTGCACCAAAGCTCGATACCAAAGGTCAAAGGTCGGTGCTATACAAAATGACAAAGACAAGGAACAAAATGCAATCTCAGGCCTTGAACCCACCCAGAACAAGTGCAGAGAACACTAGCTCAGCTGAAATGAATGAATTAACAGCTTTGGAAGTAAAGAAACAACAGCAGAAAGGTATAGAGGAACTCAGAGCAGAATTAATTCATGAAAATAAAAAAGAAATCTCTGAATTCATAGCATCTGAAGTAAAAAATGCCAAAACTTAGAGAAATAAAATGGCTGCAAGGACAGCCAATATTTTCACCATAGCCTTTCAAGGTCAGTGAAGACTTAGGACATAGGAGAACCTATTCTGTAGCATCATGTAACTCAGTTGTGTCCCAAATTTTCTGATCAAGCAGATTATGGGGCCACAGAGCAACATGATCGATGACATAGTGTGTGCCTAAGGAGAGTCACCTGGAGAGAAAACATTCTCTCAGGTTTTCACAGACAGCAAATTGGTCAAGCAGTGGCCGTGACTCATCCACATGCCTGACACTGACAGAGGATCTACAAACTGCGGTACAGGGTAACAGGATAAATCCTGAGGGGACTTGACTGACCTTATCAGATATAAAAGTTACATTTCTTGTTATACAGGTCTTCCTTTATCTTGATGTTAACCATCCAGCAGAAAAGTATAAAAACAAGGTATATAAAGTAAAGCCATATTGATATGCTGAGCTATGAAAGGCTCAAGTCAACAACTTCTGTGGATAACCCACTACTATTATGGACTGTTGGAATGTGTTGGATTGTTTTGCTGAATTCATGTACCTATAGTATTTAGATGCCAATGGAATACCCATTTCTGACAGGACTAAACAAAAAGGGTGATACAAAGGAAAGACCATTTTGTATCTGTATGTGCAGAATAGTTAGGATAGATATACAACCACTTTCTCTTAATTCAATGAGAAGAAAGATTTGTACTAATAGTGTTTGGACAGAATAGTCTGTCTGTATCTTGTACTACAGATAACTACTAAGAAGATAACAATGTACAATGTATTAATTATTGAAACTGTCCTATTAATCAGTTTTGAAACTGTCTCATTAATATTTGTTTCTCAAGAAAAGAAAACTTGGAATGAGGGATAAAAAGATGATCTGCAATCCTGGAAGAGGCAATCAGAGCCTGGGCCTAAGGGTGTCCACAGTGAGGAACTAAAAGTAGGCCAAGTGTTAATGTCTCTGTCTTAATTTTATAATCTCCTTTATCATTCTAAAACTTTAGGCCAGACCCACGTTCAGCCCTGCACACAAGCATGTTAACCATTTAAGGAGCAGCACAAGGCTTATTAGCCAAATCTTTATCTATCCAATTTATCCCTCTTCATGACTGAAAGTGCAGAAAACAAAGTGTTACTAAAGTCATTTTCAAGATTTGAAGATACATTCACTTGCTATCTTTCACCTCACCCACTTTCAGATCCCTAGATGTCTCTAGTCATTGTCTTAAACCTCCAAAACCAGAGGCCAGGGAGATGGCTCAATAGAATAAGTGCTTCCCTGGCAAGCGCAAGGGCCTGAGTAATTTCCCCAGTTCCACCAATAGTAGTAGTAGTAGTAGTAGTAGTAGTAGTAGTAGTAGTAGTAGTAGTAATAATAATAATAATAATAACAAAACCTACAATGGCACTAAATTCCAGGAAAAGCAGAGCTTGGTGCAGGACCCCAGGATGAAGTCACCCCCCCTAAGAGCTACTATTACCACATGATGAAATGGAGATTGCACCCTTAAGCAGGAGCCTGTCATCCTAGGATGTTACTAGGACAAAAACGGTGGCAAATATTCTATTTCCTAAGGGTTCTCATGGATACCTGTATCTCTATTGACTGCTGCTACCAAAGCATCGTAAAGCAGCCTGCTCTTTGAGTCCCTTGCTTCATTCCCTTATAGAGAAGTGCATTATGCAGCTGAATTCCACACTCTACCAAGAGACACATTTTAAAAAGGATAGAGATAAACACTTCATACACTCTAAGTCTGAAATGATAGAGTCAAACAGGTTGAAATCCGATTTCTAACACTACCAAATATCTAAGTCAGAACACATTCTCCAAACCAAACCTATAGGGATAAAGAGAACTAGATCGTGAATTAATAACCCAAGGATAATGGGAGATACCTTCTGGAAGTTACTTAAAGTCAGACAATTGGATACATTCCCAAAGTAGTATTCCAACTCTACCTACCCTAAATTTATTCTCCATGGTTAATCTTTCTTTTCTCTTTTCTTATTTGCCATGTTTTTCTTCTCTAAGATTTAATACATGTTTCTTCTTTCATGAAAAAATTTATTAATCCAAATACATTTTTATGTTCTATTTTTATTAACTTGTATACACTGAAACTATCTAATAATGGGTTCTTTACTCTCATAGGCCCTAAAATTTAGTGTGTTTATTTATACAGCAAATAATTTGCAGCATTTTGTATGTACCAGATACTGTTTGTGCTTTGGGCTTAGAAGAATATAGATTCACACAAAGACAGATTCACATAAGCTTCCATAACACTTGCACATGAAATTTTTTTAATATCAGTATTTTAGATAACGTAATATATCCTAACTGAAAAGCACCTAAAATGTGAAAAAAATTGTTTCAGAAATAATTATACAGCTAGGTCAATGTGACAGAGAACTTTATTAAAACATCCGCAAGAGCCCCCTGATCTTAGGATTCACACTTTGCATAATTCTGCCTTGAGTACAGGCTGGACCTCATGACTTCTTTCTTTTTTACTATTATTAATTTTATTGAGAAATAGCAATAAGATAGTTTCAAAACCGATTAATAAGACAGTTTCAATAATTAATACATTGCATATTGTTATCTTCTTAATGGTTTTTCATAATACAAGATGCACACATAATATCCTGTCAAAATACTATTAGTTCAAATCTTTCTTTTCATTGAATTAAGAGAAAGTCGCTGTGTATCTAGCCTAACCATTTTGTATATACAGATACAAAATGGTCCTTCATTTGTATCCCCTTTTTTTGTTTAGTTTTGTTAGAGATGGGCATTCCATTGCCATTTAAATATTGTAGGTGTGTGAATTCAGCAAAAAAAATCCAATATAGTCCAGTAGTCCATGATAGTAGTGGGTTATCCATAGGACTGGCAATGTCAGAAGTTGTTGACTTGAGCCTTTCACAGCTCAGCATATTAATATGGCTTTACTTTTTATACCTCATTTTTATACTTTTCCACTGGATTGTTAAGACCAAGATAAAGCAGGACCTATATAACAAGAAATGTAACTTTTGTATCTGATAAGGTCAGTCAAGTCCCCTCTGGATTTATCCTGTTACCCTGTACTGCAGTTTGCCGATCCTTTGTCAGCGTCAGGCATGTGGATGAGTCACGGCCATTGTTTGACCAATTTGCTCTCTGTGAAAGCCTGAGAGAATGTTTGCTCTCTAATGACTTATTTCTAATGAACAGATTGCCACAATGTGATGGGTTGTCATTTAGAAATCAAGCAACCAAGCAGGATGACTTGTGTCTTGCTAGTATCTTCTCTATGGCTCTTCTTGCTTGCTTGATCTGAGGAACAGAGCAAGTTCAATGGCATCTAGGCAATGAGCTGAGTCCTTAGACAGTCACTCTGGGACCTTGGAAGTCGCTCCTGTACCCATCAGACATTGAGATGTGAATCCAGCCAGTCCCTTCCTTTCAGCCTTGGAGTGACCCAAGGCAAACATTTTAACTGCAGCCTTCAGAAGACACTGAATAAGACAGCCTGATCAAGCTGGGTCTGCATTATTAAGCCACACAAATTACAAACTGGTGTATTTAAATTGTCTTAAGCCATTAAGTTGTGGAATGACTTCTTGTTGAGCACTGAACCTGATATCCACAAAATAATCCAGTAATAGGACAGTGGTAACTCCATAAAGGCATCTTGTTTCCTCCTTGCTTATTACAAACCTTATATTCCTTGTCACTACTTATGAAATAATGACATCCTTGCTTTTTTCGCATTTGCACTACCTACTCATGAATGCATCCCTACATGTTTTGGTTTGGTTAGGTTTTAGACATTTGTATGAATGAAATATTACTATAATTTTGCTTTGTAGTTTATTTGGTTTTTGTCTATGTTATATATGAAAGAAAAATACAACTTATTGTATGTACCTAAGATTTGCTCATTCTCGTCCTCTCTAATAATTTTTGTGAATGTCGCATAAATTTTTATCCACTTTACAGCTGATGGGAAGTTGTGTTGAACTACTATAATAATCTATCAAAGTTGATGTCTCTGTGTGTATATCCTGATGCACATGTCACACACATCTAATTAGTTCTGGAATGGCTGTGTTACAAAGTGTGAAAATCTGGGCACCATAAGTGCCACAAGGAGGGCCAGCCAAATAGCTCAGCAGATTAAAGCACGTGCTTAGGCAGACACAGGGACCGGGAGTGCCAGCCCTGTCCCTGGAGTGTGTTGTAACAGCGACTGGGTGTGGTGGCGTGTGCTTGAAATCCCAGCACTTGGGAGGCTATAAACAGGAGAATCACTATGAGTCCAATCTATGCAGTGAGACTCTGTAGACCTTGTAGACCCTGTCCTAAACATAAATAAATAAATAAATAAATAAATAAATAAAGCTTTCTGTTTTCTGTAAGGATAGTGCTGATGCCACAGTGAGATTAGAAAGAGCAAGAAGTGAAAGAAGCAAAGGATAATGGATGAAAGATTTATTTTGGTTCTCAGCTTCAGAGATTATAGTCCACAGCCATCTGGATACAGGGCACAAACATTCCCTGGTCACCAGGAAGCAGGGAGAGAGCAAGGGAACAGGAAGGACCACAGAGACACACCCTCCAGAGTCCCGCTCCCAGAGATCCATGTCCTTTGACTGGGCCCCATCGCATCAATTAAAGAACTCACTGATGAGACTGACCCTCCACAGTCCCATTGTCTTCCAAAGCCCCCACTTCTGGGCATGAAACTTTGGAGGAACATGTCAGACTGAGCCATCACGCACACTGTAAAATACTACTCAATAATAAAAAGAAACCAATTACTAATATACCCAAAAGTTCTGATGGCTAAGGTGAAGAAGCTAAACTCAACTAACACTTACGAGTTTCTTCAAGAGCAGCTTCTAGTTTCTAGTTGCTTCAAGAGCAAAGAATGGATTCATGGTGGTGAAGGGGAAGGGTAGAGGGATGTATCACTGGCCACAAAAAGGAGCAGGAGAGAGAATTTAGGTCGGCAAAGTGTCCTTTATCCTGATTGTAGGGATGGTTACAAGACTGGTGAGCTTGTCAAAGCTCACAGTACTGTCTATTATTGAGTGATTTTAGTGTGTGTATGCTACAAAATCAATTAGAGAGAAGCTGATGTGGATCAACAACATGTTTACTCACCCATTCGTGTGAATGGACATCAGGTGATTAAGCTTTCTGAGTAACATTACTGTCCATGATGAAATTTGTTTCCTGATCAAAGAAGCCACAATGTTAAAAGTTGTGTCTATTCATTTGGCAAAGCATTTGGTTTTTGAGCTGGTCTATTTTCCTTTTTCAAGGTTTTGGTGCTTCTTTAAGTTCATTTATAGAGAAAGGCAAAGCATTAACTCAAGAAAAGTCTCCTAAAGTGATAAACTACTAAGTAAAACCTAGGTTGTTGGTTGAAAAAAGCAACAACCAATATTAAAATTTTAGTAAGTTTTGCAGAGCCTGCATTGATTGTAAAATTAATATCACTCCCCCTAGAATTTCAAATATCACACTGCTCTGCTCTTTTCAAAGAACAGAAATGGGGAGGGAAGGGTAGGCTACGGGGAAAATTGAGCCTTATCTTTTAATCCTTGTTCTCTGTCTTTCATACTTGCCATTTAAAGACCAGAAACCATGGGGAAATTTGCTTGTGGTAAGGTGAACTTAGATACTTTAGTGTGAAGGTAATTTTTCAAGGGCAGAAAGGTAAATCTGAAGTAGCTAACTGTGTATCAACATAATGTGCTACAGAGCTTAGAGTTCCATGATATTTTATTGAAGTCTGCATCTAGGAAAATCCATGGGGTGACATTTTTTGGCCTTCCCATCTCAATCACTGGCTTTCCTCCTATGCCTGTCACCCTTCCCACAGCCCTTCCTGTCAGCCCGCCACACTGTGTATCAGCTTTTATTCATATCTGTGTTCACTTAAATTACTGCCACACCCATCCCAAAGGCATGCAGGTGCTAAACCTTTTCACCTAATTATGAAACATCCGATGGATGAGCTTTGCTGCACATCTGAGATGGGGAAAGATATTTAAGAAGTGTGGCGGTGCTTGAGTGGGTGTTGGCGGGTGCATACAAACAGCTCCTTGTGGACATCTTTGCTTAAAAATGAGGACAGTCCCATTGGTTCCCACTGTTAAATACTCCTATCCAACCAGCAGAAAGTTTCAAACATCAGAGAATTTCCCAGCCATGTAATGGCTGTTTGGGAAGCAATTTGCCAGATGTCTATGAGAGTTAATTCACTCGAAGTCCCCATGCAATCAAGCCCCTAGTTAACAGCTTTGCAGCCATTAAAAATTCAGTATTTGTTGCCTAGTGTAATATCCTTTATCCAGAAATGCTTCCTCAGTGACATGGGAGAGAACAGTGAGCACCCGGGCGCAGGGTGATAATGGATTTGAATGTTATCTCCAATTAAAAGACGTCCAAATGGGTGAAATGACTGCGTGGCATCAGGACACCATTAATATATTTTAATACAATTACTTCTGAAAACTTTTTTTTATTAGGAAGAAGCATGTCACTAGACAATTGAACGAATGCTAGGAATGGTGTGATTCTGTACAACTGCAAAGAACCTGATTAGGCTGCTGAAATAACATTTGAGTATGCCTGTACTTTAGCTTTCCAAGGGACAAAATAAAGTAAAAGCAAAATATTCACCATCTGGGAAGAAATTACTAGAAAAACATATGACAAGAATTGGTATTTGTAGGGACATCCTATTTTAATTATGTATACAAATGACTTAGTATGAGGAGCATGATTTGCAGATTACGTTAAAGCGGGGGGGAGGCAAGTACAGCATAATAAATCATAAGGTGTCCAAATGCCAAGCAGCAGCAGAGAATTTACATTATTATGTGCTCCAGGTGCATTCAGAAGATGGAAAATGCAGATAAGTGTAAATAAATGTCAACAAATACACACAGTGACCAAGAAATATAGAAAGTGAATTTAAGATCAGGGGAACAGTGCTACGGCATAACGATCTGGAGGAGAGACACACACAAGCTCCTCACACCCAAGAAAAGCTTCCTGGAAAGCCAGAAATGTGCCTGAGAAGGACAGGATGGGGGGACACATTGTCTGCGTCCTCTACACAAATATCCACTCTACGTCTTCCAGGTGCAAGGGCCCTGGCCCAGCTGTGACTTGGCGGTGTTATACAGCTGGTATTTTAAAAAGAATGGGGTTATGGGGCTGGCTTTAGTGCTGCTCCTGGAGCAGGCCAGCTGACCAGCCTTGGTCAGGACTCTGCATATCTAGGGAGATTTGTTGCTCCTCACACCTGTTTGAATACAAAGAGAAGGAATATTTGGGATGAGAGAAAGGAGAAAAGAAAAAAGAAAGGGGAAATAGATATATACACACGGGACAGCTTTGACAATTGTGTTGCTGAGTTTTACTAGTCTACTGAAAGGAACAGTTAATGCTTAATCTGTTTTTTCTTTTCCTTCTTTTTAGTTTTTTGACCAATTTTGCATGCTTCTGTCTGGTCATCTGAACAACTAATTTGAAGACAATAATATGCAGCATAGCAACTATTGTTGAATTCTGATCATCTTGTTTTGTGAAATTCTGTATCATTTCTTTTTTAAATGTATTTGGTTGTTGCAGGATCTGCTATGCAGCTTGGACTCATGGTGATCCTCCTGCTTTCAGCCTACCAAGAGCTCAAATAACAGGCATGTGCCACCATACCCCGACTCTGGCTGGCTCAGCCCACTCTTGGGACACAGCAGGACGGGCAGGCATGGTATGTTGTGCCAGGGATTGAACCGTGGTCCCTACATTTGCCTAAGCTTGCTAAGCAGGCGCTTTAGTCTGCTGAGCTATCTTGCAGGCCCTCTAATGTTTTGGGGTTATTTTAATTGCTTTTTATTCTTTTCAAAAGGATAAATAATAAACAAAAGTCAGAAACACCAAAGTCATCACAGGCGGCTTTGGAAATGCTGGAACCCCTCCTCATGTGGCAGCCCCAGCACACGCCAGTGCCTGGACACATCTGGTGCTCAGCACCCACATTTCAGCTCAGAAATTTTTGCTACATAAGTTCTTGAATCCTTTATGACATATTGACTTTCATAATTCAGTTAATTTATTGTTAAATTCCTTTTGAAAATGCATCTTCTTTTCAGTCGCAATAGATTCTTTCACATTGAAGATAAAAATTAGAGGAAAAAAAATTTGGTTGACTCAGAAGAAAAAAAAAATTGATTTAACAGCTTGTGTATTTCTGACCAAAATATCTAAGAGTACGGAATCATTTGAATTCAACCTTGGAATTCCTGCTTGGAAGGTGTGTTGCTATCACCATTTCTAGGACATTTTCACCTCCATTATTTCAATTTTCAAAACATAGCTTTAAATTAAGAATTGTTTAATAATTATTGATGTGCCACCAATTTTATAGATAAAAAAACTGAGACTCAAACTTAAATGACTCACAGAGGTCAATGACCATGCTTTTTTGAATTATGCAAGTAGTTCAAAGAAAATCATCCAGAGTAGGTGTTACATAACAGAGCTTTTAGCTTTCTGTCATATATATATATATATATATGAGATAATCATATGACATTTTCTTCCAGCTTGTAGCTTGAGAGGTCCCATCCCACGATAGGCTCGCTCCACTGCTTTTGTGTCTGTGCCAGCTACAGTACATTATGACAGGAGCTGAGCAGAGCAAAGCCACTCAGCTTATGAGCCAGGGAACAAAGGGAGCAAGAAAGAGGCCAGGCTTGTACAATTCCCAGGGCAACCTCCAGCGATCCGTGGGCCTGGCACTAGTTCCCACCACAATGCTGGAGATCAAGTCGTACAGCATTGGCCTTTGGAGGACAGGGAAAGTCTAAGCTATAGCCGTCATCTCTCTGCTCTACACACTCCAGACTCCTGTCTTAAGTTAGTTGCTAAAGACCCATGAGCGAGAATCCGATCTCCTATATATGGATCCTTGTTTCCCCACTAATTGGGTGTGTCACCTCAGACAAGTTACAGAACCTTTCTAATGCTCAGTTCTAATACTCATAATGCCCACTTCACACCATTTCTGTGACTATTAAAAGTCACTACACATTTCAAGTAATGGTTGCTTAGCACTTCATGAAAGTAAGCCAGTAGTAGTATTAAGAGCAAATTCTTTAAAAACGGACTAAGCCAGGTCTAAACTGTACATTTTAACATTTGTGAAGTAGGATTCAGGTGCAATATTTTTGAAGTTTTGATAGAAAAGCTATGTTGACAGAACAAAGCAGGATATATACATCAATAATATTTTAATTTTAAAGAGCATGCATGTTTTATAAAATAATTGGGAAAATACTTCAAATTATTTACAGTGTGTGGTCCCTTTGCAGAGAAATTATTGTTTACACATTGATGAATACTGACACTGTTTCAATGACCTTACCAGAAAGAATGTGTTTTCTGGTTCACTCATTTATTCAAAAAATGGAAATTCTGTAAATGACCTCATTCATTTACCTTGACTTTAACAAAAGACAATGAGCTGGTCTTGCTCGGGTGTTGTGAAGGGAAGTGTGTACTTATTTCACAAATTCCATAGAAAACTTAGCACTATAAGAACATCACCCCACCCAAGGAGGCTCTTGATGTATCTCTCCACTCTCGTGTAGCCTATTCATATTCTGTCATCACCGAATCTGTAACAGCATTAAATTAGGACTTGGGATTTGAAACATAGCTTGTATAGCACTCTATGGGACTCTTCCAATGTATGAACAAAAGAGCTCAGGCTCAGAGCAGTTACGGGACTGATCAAAGCCAAGTACCTAGCTGAAGGTATTGACTGGCTAAGAGTTCAAATCTTACACTCTGCAAGCTCTTGAATGTCCCCAAACTTCTTGTCTCCATGAAAGTACATCAGATATCCAGCCAAATTGCCTTAACTTGGTATTAATGGAAAGAAACAGACTATAGATTTCACATTGGTACCTAAAATGAGGTATTAAAATTCAGAAGTTTTTCAGCACATCATCAGTGAAAGCAATATAGAAAAAAAAATCTTTATAATGTAGCTTCTTCACAGGAAGCAATTGCATTTTTTATCCTTTGAAAGTCACAAATATCTACCATGCTATTCAGTCACAAAGAAAGAGGAGTCACTCGAAAAGGGATATTTTCACCGAACACAATTACATTTTACTGAAAGGTAAATATAACTTGCCTAATCCAGAGATTTTTTTTAATTATAAAGTCAAACACCCAAAATCCTATTTTCAAAAATCCTTGAAATAATAAGAGATAGGCTCAGGCAAATACATAAGCCAAAGTAGCCAACATCATTAAGATGTATGACTGTAAAGAGCTGGGAAAGAAGTAGAGCTTCTAGCATTGAGAACAACTAGAGGAACAAAGGCAAAATAGTGACTCCTAGAACAAGAAGAAGGTCTGAGACCTAAAGGGAAAGCTGCTTGCCTGTGGATGTGACATCCGCACTCCACAGCTTCAGTACAGAAAGATGCATTTTGCATCAAGGGAGCATTCCATGTTCTAAAATTTGAGCATCAATTAAGAATTAATAACTTGTAGGAAGATCACTTTGGCATCTTGCTTGTCTTCTTAAGAAGAGTCTGCCTTCATAGTTTCTAATTCTCTGCCCAAGGCTGCTGTCCAATCTTAGAAACAGATCTGTGCACTGAGTTGCATCAGTTACATTAAAGGTACGCAAACCTCTCATCTACCCTGCTGGCAAGCCATACCAGCACAGCCACTGTGTTACCTAGTAACTCACCTCTCCTTTCAGAGAAGCTACAGCTCTTAAGGAATGTAGGACATAATTTATAAGATGACAAAGAATAATAACTGAAAGGTATGTGAGTTTTATGACTGGGGAGCATAAGCAAAAATTGAAAGAAATAGACCTGAGAAAGTATTTTACACATTAAAAAAAAAAAACTGTAATTGCCTTCCATGTAAGATTTTTCAAAAGCAAAAACCGGGGCCATTTACAAAGCAATTAGGTATTATCCTGGGGAAAACACAACATTAAAAAGAAGATTACACGCAGTCACTTGAAGCCTTCTCTTGTGCCCCGTAGGGTCCTTTAAGTGTGCAGTTGAGGAGTTGACCTAACTAAGAGGATCTGATGAGGTTCCACAAGCTGCAGCGCCGCTGGCAGAGGAGCGCTCCCTTACAGCATGATCACAGCCCAGCCCCGCTGCATATTACAGACTTGAAGTGCCCCCAGATATAATTGGATGCTTTTTCCCATCCGAATTCCTGCATCACTGCCAATCATTGACAAGTGACAAATAAAGGACAAACTTAACATTACACAGAAATCCCAAGGACACATCAACTGAGTTGAGGCAACTTCATCCTTAATAGGGAGGGATAAAAAGAGATGAAAGGCAGAGACTCCTCCTCTAACTATGCTAACCTTGTCATCATTCCCTTTGTTTTCCTAATGACACTTTTATGTATCATCTAAAGCTGCCTATTCTATAGCTTTCTTACATCTGACACTAACACTCAGGGTCTAATGGCTCTGAATACTCACTGAAATGTGTCACCTGAGACTTTTTAACTGGAATCTCCAGTCAAAAATTGTGACAAGAATACTGCACCTGGACAATGTGTTGGCACTGTTCATTCTGCTCTTTTTCTCCATTCATCAGCCTCCCAGGTGATATGATTTAGATCCCACATGCCTCCCCAAAAGTGTCATGTATTCGGGAGAGGCACTGGGAATGAGAAATAGAACAAGAACAAATTAACAATGTAAACCATGGGCAAGAATTGAGAAACCAGACACACACAGGACTAATACATCTGCATATTAAAAACCAACAGATAAGGGTCATCTTTCCTGCCACAGACCCCAAGCATCCAAAAAACCAAAAGTACATAGCTTTGGCCAGTATTCAACCTCTTTGTATTGAGAATTTCATCCCTCTACCCACTCCACGGGTTTGGACATTGTAACACTTCCTCTAAAAACCCTGTATGGTCAGCCCACTTGAAAGTGTGGGTGGAGACAGATACCCTGCGAGACCATGATTCCTGTCAATCTCCAACTATATAGATCCTCCCATAATTTGAGAGCTTTACGAGACCCAGAACAGGCTTCTGTTAGGACAATGAGCTCCTCTCACTAGCCCTCTTCCCATCCTGGATAATGTACTTTTGCTTCTTTGACTTTTAATAAATCTTACACTTGCTACTCCTTCCTAGTGTCTTGCTCAATTCCTTGTTATGGTTGAAAAGAACCTGGAAACAACTCCCCCACAACCTTGCATCTGATGCCAAGAAGGTGATTGAACCAATTACCACATTCATCAGGGATTAAGCTACTGATTGACTTAGAGCAGAATGTGTATCAGGAGGTGAGTCTTGTTCAGGAGTGTCCCTGTTGGACAGGACCCAGAAGGGTCTATGCTTATTTCATGCTCCTCCTCTCCCTCTCTGCTTCCTGTCTGGGTTGTGCATCTAATTTCAGGAAGTCCTTGTATCATACTATTTCTACCTTGGACGAAGCCAACCACAAATAGAATCCCCTAAAACTGTAATTTAATTTAGCCAGATTAAATCTCTTTTCCTTTAAATTGAGAGTGTCAGGTATTTTGTGTAAATGATAAGAAAGTTGAACAATTCACGGAGGTCCTCTCAATTTATACTTTCTCATCTCTATCTTCTCCTGAACCTCGGAGTCAACATATATTGATGTTATCCAAGAAAAAAATATCTCTATTTGAGGTATTCTTGTTCCAAACATGGACCAAATTGAAATTTTATTGGTTGGTATATTTTATGACTGACAGCTTTAGCTTTTAGGAGCTTTAAGGGAATGTTAATTTAAACTGCTGGGACTACTACAAATGAAAAATAAGGGAATGTTAATTTAAATTGCTGGGACTACTACAAATGGAAACTAACACTAAAGTAATATAATTTACAAATAGATAAATTATACGGTAATATAATTTATCTGTTTTGAATTAAGGTTGGAAAGATCAGCATATAAAAGGAAATCTAGTAGGTTTATCAATACAAGTTTATCAGTAGCTCCAGCTGTGCTACAATTGTGAAGAGCTTTAGAAATAATGAACAACATCAAATATCAATCAGGTTGGATTTAAAACCCACTCAACTTTATGAAGTAGATAATATCAGCAACTGCTTCAATGTTCCATCTCTAAAATTGGAACAATGTGTTAGTAATGATTGAGATCATATGTAGAGATTCCCACTGTCCAAACACATCACTAAGAACTTGACCAGTGTTAGCTTATAATAAGAGAGCATTCCTAGAGCAAATGAGCAGAATTGAAATTATATTTCTTTAGGGATGTCTTAAAATTATGGAAGCTTAAAGCATTTAAACTTCTAGAGTAGAGGTATGCCAACTCTGACACACATATTAGGGTCACCATCACCAGGAGGGCCTGTCTCAATCTATACACATAGTATCAATCAGCTTTCCCATTGCTGACAACAAATACCTGACATTCACAACGTAAGGAACAAAAAGTTTACTTGGCTCACAATTTCAGAGGATTCAGTCCATGGTATGCTGGCTCTGAGGGAGGAATAGACTAGTGGAAGAGAACACCCAGAGCAGCGGGTGTTCAGAAGTGGAGATTAGAAGGGAGCAGGACAGCAGTGACCAAGAGGAAGGGGACAAAGACCAGAGACCCCAAGGCCAAGAAGAAACACCCCAGAAGTGTAATTTACCAATGCCCAAGATAGCTCCCACGATAATCAAGCTGATGATTAGCCCTAACAGCTACAAACACCTACATATCTGATTCAGGAGGTCTGGGACAGAGCCTGAAAACCAATCAGGATCCTGGGTGACATTGAAAGTATCAGATTGGAGACCACACACGGAGTGCTGCTGCTGCAATAAAAGCTGATTAACAGGGAAGCCACCTGCATCAGCCACTGTGTGAATGACAATATTTATTTCATTGGGAAACACTTAGTTTGCTCTTCAGATAGAAAAACCACCTTTCTAAGACTGTTGTGAATACTGCCATTGAGCTCTAAACTTGGAAAGCAGGGATGTATTCTCTTGGGCAAGAAAATTATCGTCACTTAGAACCATATGAGTTGAATCAATGCTAGTTGCTCATTATGCTTAATAAACAGATTTTTGATCTATTAATGTGCTTTTCAGGTTGAATAATATGCTCTGCCCAGTCCTGTTAGATTGATGTACCAAAAGATTTGTCATACCTAGAGAAATAGGAACACAGAGGGAGATATAAGTGATGGGACAGGAAATTAAGTTCATAAAAACTACCATTTTGCAATATTCCCTCTTCTGGCATTAATCCAAGTTTAGATATCAGTAACAGCCATTAGTTATTAATAAATTTTAATAACATATTCATGGCTTATTCTAACCACTATCTTTCTAATCATTATTAACCTATTTTAAATATATACTGTATAATAAAAAGTAAACTGAAAATTTGAATCAATGTTTAAAGAGCACTTTGGAAGTGTGGTTAAAGAAAAAAGTTGGTTTATTTAAAATGTAAATGGGATAAAGGGCTCTTTTAAATCCTTGAACTCCAGGCTCCAGATGAAGAGTGAAGATATTTCTATCCACTTATCCTTTTCATTCAATATATTCTTCAGAGCACCATCAATAAATGCTACACAGAATCTTGATGTAGGAAGTGGGTGCCCTCATCAATGTCAACTTCACGGTTTAATAACATTCTTTTATCTTATTGAATATTAAGGTCTAAAGTACAAATTAAACATGGTACAGAAGTGTGTGAATGAATTTTTCTTGTTAGAAATGAATTTTTTTCTTGTTAGAATGAATTTCTTGGATGCAGTAAATTTGACCTTCATAACCATAATCAAGTGAAACAAATCTTTAAAATAAATGCATAATAAACTCATTTAATGAATTTTAGCACCTTCTACTTTCAAATTATCAGTAAAAAATTTCTAGACCAAACTTTCTGACAAAATGCCTTGGTCTTATGATTTCAATAATAAGTCAATAATGTGTTTCTGCTACCCATTCGTGCCTAAGTCTTTGGATTTCCCTATCCTTCTTAAAACTGTAAATTAAATCCTGAATCTTTTAGCCAGGAGCATGTTTACAGAACTGTAAGATCACAAAGAAAAGGGAGTGTATGACTTAAGAGGATAGAATTTCAACCTCCTCTTGGCTTCATTTCACACAAGCTCCTTTGACTATCTGAGATTTGTTTGAAAGTAGAAAGAAAGAAATTTAGAGAAAACATCTTTTTCTACATAATAGTTTATTTTTTTCTTAACCGAAACTCAAACCAGAGCTTATTTTCACCTCTGAAAATAAACCATGATGATTCTTCTGTAATAGAAAGCAATTCTTCCTTAACAGTCCTAATTTTCATCAACTTCACTGCAACCACATTATCCAATACAGCTTTCTAAACACAGACATTTTCTACAAGCTGAGACCACTGAGAAGTCGGCAATAGGGTCATATTGATGAAGGATGATGACAGGAGATGGGATTCCAGGCACATCTGAGACTCTTTTAATCAACCACAGTGGAAAGCAGGCTCTTATAGAAAGAGCTTTTCTCCATACTGGGTAATTATTAATGTGCAGGTGCTACATGTGAGCTAACTTTAGAAAGGAGCTCTAACTCCAAGAACCTGCTGCTTAAATAGTAATTATTTACTGAGCTCCTTTTGTCTATTAGTCTTGTTCTGGACACACACACACACACACACACACACACACACACACACATGGTCCCCTCACAGAGAATTTACAGTCTTGTAGGGGAGAGAACTCCTATCATTTGGTGTCATCTCCTACTGGCCTAGTGCCTGCAGCAGAGTGTGAGTGTCACAAGGAATTCCACCAGAAGGGCTGCACAGACAGCTCTAGGACTGGGAAGGGCTACCCTTGGGAAAATTGACAGCAGAGGCAAGAAGGACTGGAACTTTAAAGAATTATGAGAAAAGACTGTGAAAAAGGATAAAGAGAGACAAAGTCAACAACGGAATTTTAACTCTTCACAGCCAAGGAAATAATCTTCTTTGCTCTAAACAAGTGGGAAGTGAGATTTTGATATGATCAAAAGTAGCAGCAAAAGAAGGAAGCCAGTAGGCTTGCTGAAAGACAGACAGAATGAGAAGTTTCCCAAGAGCTTCAGAAATAATGTTTGAGCTAGGCCTTAAAGGATAAAGGAATGATTATTAAGTCATTTCAAATGGATCCCATCTTGCCAACTGGTTATTTCATGTCCCAACAAATTTACCTTGATATCAAAAGTGTCTATGAGCAGCAGTAAATATTAATTGTCAGCACATGTAAGAGTCTTGTCTAGACCAAGGAATGTCCACCGTGTGCATACTGGTGGAAATATACAGCAAAGTGAAGTTACCAGATAGAAATTCCTGGGACAGTAAATACATTAATCATGCAAGTTGCAGGGCACCTGCTTCTACAATTCTCTCCCCAATAGACTTCGGGTGATCCTTACTTTTCCAGCTCCAAACACCAATAACATGTCCTAGTTAGCATCAGGCAAAGCCCACAATTGCCTCCAGGTGACGTAACTGTATAATACCATCCAATTAACAGGACCACAAATAAAAAGCCATTATTTTCTGACCTGACATCTCCTTCATCCTCACTTCATCAAGAGAATCCACATTCCCTTCTGATTAGGTCACTGCTGCCAGGTAAGATTAATATTAGCACAATTGTTTAGAAACAAATCAGGCCACTAAATTTTCTAAGACCAGGAACCATATAGTTTTGGAATAGGATTTAGCTTACAGTAAACACCCAAAGCTATTTACTTTAAAAACTAAGTATATGACAAAGCTAGTAACACTATCACAATTAAATATAAATAACACATGGTATAGTAATTAAGAAGTTGAAATAGTACCTCCCACTAGAATATTCAGAATAGCCAGAGTGAAAGTGATCTCAGCTAATGCTGAAAGGTGATAAAGAGGAGGAGGAAAAAGAGGAGGAAGAAGACACCATATCAATGAAGACATGGATGCCAATTAACAATTTTATAGAGTTTCTTATATATCAGGAACTATCATAATTCATCCATTAATGTGTTTTTACTATGATACCCTAATTCATTAATCACCATGGTATACTTGGGAGATGAGGCCTGTTATCATCCTAATTTTCAAGTGAAGATACTAATAATTGGATGCAATATTCTTTTGATAAAGGAAAACAAACAAGAGATCTGAGAGGCACTACCGAAAACAGGTGCTCAAACAGCATTTTTCACCAACCTCTTAGTTTTACAAACTGCAGCTTTCAATAATTAAAGCCAGAATAAATATTTCCCACACTGTTGATGTGTTAGCCTAATATATTCAAGATCTAAATACTACTACAAAAGAAGTAGGGCAAAAGGTTAAGAAATTTTCTTGAGGGGCCAGCCAAATAGGTCAGCAGATTAAAGCGCCTGCAATCAGGTGCAGGGGCCCAGGGTTCGATTCCTTGGTCTGCCTACCAGCCCCACCCCCAGGGCATGCAGAGTCAGCGATTGAGACTGGGTGTGGTGATGCATGCCTGTAATCCCAGCTCTTGAGAGGCTGTAAACAGACAGATCACTACGAGTCTGATCTAGTAGTGAGACCCTGAACAGCCTGTAGACCCTTCCCTAAAAATACCAAAAAAAAAAAAAAAGAAAAGAAAAAAGAAATTTTCTTGAAAGAACAGGTCTAGCTATGGTTTACGTTGGCTGTCTACAAATGTAGGAATAAAATATTACAAACTGCTCACACTAAGCAATAAAAAGTTATTATTTAATAGTCAGAAGGACAGAAGCTCAAACTCAAGATTTCAGCAGAGTTGAGCCTTTCTGGAGGCCTTCAAGGAAAAATCATTTTATGTAGCACAACAGTCTGGATCTCAAATGCTCTGCAGCCTACGGGAGATGGTGCCTGGGCTGAAGAACTCAGGTCTCAGGGCCAGGCCTGTGAAAGGGTTATTTGGATGCTGGAACTTCTTCTTCCTCATTCTTTGTTTCTCTGCTACCATGAAATGAAGAGTTTTCCTCCAGCAGCAGCCACTGCCACAAGTTTCTGCCATGATGTACTACACTGCCATCTGCCTAAACCAACGGGGGCCACAGGGCCAAGTGACCATGGATGCACACCCTGGAACTATGAGTCAAAGTAAGCCTGCCAGGTAAGGCTCAGTAGAGGACTAGATTTAAGATACTACTACTAAGAATAATAATAATAATAGTAATAGTAATAATAATATAACTAATAATAATTAATTATATGAATAAAATTGGAAGCACACATCTAAAAGTGATGGCAATGATTGGAACTCTGAAGAAGCAAAAGAAAAGACTTCCTTTTTCTTCCTCTTTTTATGTGGATGCCACCCACATTCAGTGTGGGTCTTCCCTCCCCAGTTAGGTGGCTGCATGTCAGTCATCTACACACACACACACACACACACACACACACACACACACAACTACGCTGCCCTGACCCAGTAGGCATTTCTTTTTTTTTTTTTCTTTCGTTCTTTTTTTTAGTATAGGGTCTATACGGTCTTACTACACAGATAGGACTTGTAGTGATCCTTCAAAAACAGAATCACTAATGACGATAATGCTGGGATTATAGGCACACACCACCACGCCCAGTCTCAGTCTCCCCACATGCCGGGGACAGCACGCCAGGGATCAAACCCCATACTAAGGATTTTTTTTTTCTGGAACCAGGGATTGAACTGAGGCCCTTATGCTTGCCAGGCAAGCACTTACTCTACTGAGCTATCTCCCCGGCCCTTACTAAGCATTTCTTAATCCATGCAAATTGACATCACAATTAACTGTCACAAAGCCCTGCTCCTTTTATCTAATTTATTTATTTATTTTGCTATTATTACTGGGGAATACATGAATTACAGGACCTAGGGAAAACACTGAATACTCTCCAAGTGGCAAGTGGGGCCACTGGCTGGTTAACTAATGACATCTGCATGAGCATCTAGCTTTGTTTTTTTTTCTTTTCTTTTTTTCTTTTCTTTTTTTCCCCCATAATTTTATTGAGAAACAAATAGCAATGAGACAGTTTCAAACCAAATTGGTAGGACAGTTTCAATAATTAACGCATTGCATACATTCTTCCTAGTGGTTAATTGCTGTACAAGATGCAGACATGATATTCTATCTACAAACGCCATTAGAACAAATCCCTCTATTCATTAAGAAAATGTAACTATATATCTATCCTAACCATTTTGAATACACAGATACAAAATGGACATTCATCTGTATCCCCTTTTTTTGTTTAGTTCCATTATTTGAATATTATAGGTGTGTTAACTCAGCAAAATATTCTAAAAGAGTTCAGTAGTCCATAATAGTATTGGGTCTTCCCCTTCACTGGCAATGTCGGAAATTGTTGACCTGAGTCCCCTATGACAGCTCAACGTAACAGCATGGCTTTACTTCTTATACTTCCTTTTTATACTTTTCTGCTGAATGGTTAAGACCAAGATAAAGCAATAGTTCATGAACAAAAATCAAATTGCACGGGAAACATTTGAAAGAATTAACAACTGGGACCTGCTCTTACTGAGAAGTTTTTGCATGTCAAAAGAAATTACCAACAAAGTGAAAAGACAACCTACAAATTGGGAAAAAATCATGACAAATAAGTACTCAGACAAAGGTCTGCTCTCTAGAATTTATAAAGAACTAAAAAACACTAGGGCCCCAAAATTTATAGACCCAGCCCAGAAATGGGCACCTGCTCCTTTCAAAGTTGGTTATTTCAGATATTTTATTACAGTAAGAGAAACTAACACAGCTTGTGATCATTGGCAGCAATCTTTGCCACACCCCTCTTGTGAAAGCACCCCATTTCTGCCTCCAATTTTGCACTTTCTCTCTCTCTCTCTCTCTCTCTCTCTCTCTC